>NW_011495072.1:22986943-23015775 GCF_000754665.1 Bison bison bison
CAGCCCAGCATTTTTTTTGATGTATGTTGCATATAAGTTAAATAAGCAGGGTGACAATATACAGCCTTGATGTACTCTTTCCCTATTTGGAACCAGTCTGTTGTTCCATGTCCAGTTCTAACTGTTGCTTCCTGACCTGCATACAGGTTTCTCAAGAGGCAGGTCAGATGCTCTGGCATTTCCATCTCTTTCAGACTTTTCCACAGTTTATTGTGATCAACACAGTCAAAGGCTTTGGCACGGTCAATAAAGCAGAAATAGATGTTTTTCTGGAACTCTCTTGCTTTTTCTATGATCCAGCAGATGTTGGCAATTTGATCTCTGGTTCCTCTGCGTTTTCTAAAACCAACTTGAACATCTGGAATTTCAAGGTTCATGTATTGCTGAAGCCTGGCTTGGAGAATTTTGAGCATTACTTTACTAGCATGTGAGATGAGTACAATTGTGCGGTAGTTTGAGCATTCTTTGTCATTGCCTTTTTTGGGGATTGGAATGAAAACTGACCTTTTCCAGTCCTGTGGCCACTGCTGAGTTTTCCATATTTGCTGGCATCTTGAGTTCAGCACTTTCACAGTGTCATCTTTCAGGATTTGAAATAGCTCAACTGGAATTCCATCACCTCCACTAGCTTTGTTCGTAGTGATGCTTCCTAAGGCTCACTTGACTTCACATTCCAGGATGTCTGGCTCTAGGTGAGTGATCATACCATCGTGATTATCTGGGTCATGAAGATCTTTTTTGTACAGTTCTTCTGTGTATTCTTGCCACCTCTTCTTAATATCTTCTGCTTCTTGTAGGTCCCTACAATTTCTGTCCTTTATTGAGCCCATCTTTGCATGAAATATTCCCTTGGTATCTGTAATTTCTTGAAGAGATCTCTGGTCTTTCCCATTCTGTTGTTTTCCTCTATGTCTTTGCACTGATCGCTGAGGAAGGCTTTCTTAACTCTCCTTGCTATTCTTTGGAACTCTGCATTCAGATGCTTATATCTTTCCTTTTCTCGTTTGTTTTTTACTTCTTTTCTTTTCACAGCACTTTGCCAGGCCTCCTCAGACAGCCGTTTTGCTTTTTTGCATTTCTTTTTCTTGGGGGTGGTCTTGATTTCTGTCTCCTGTACAATGTCACGAACCTCCATCCATGATTCATCAGGCACTCTGTCTATCAGATCTATTCCCTTAAATCTATTTCTACTTCCACTGTATAGTCATAAGGGATTTGATTTAGGTCATACCTGAATGGTCTAGTAGTTTTCCTTACTTTTTTCAATTTAAATCTGAATTTGGCAATAAGGATTTCATGATCCAAGCTGCAGACAACTCCTGGTCTTGTTTTTGCTGACTGTGTAGAGCTTCTCCATCTTTGGCTGCAAAAAATATAATAAATCTGATTTCGATGTCGACCATCTGGTGATGTCCATGTGTCTTTTCTTGTGTTGTTGGAAGAGGGTGTTTGCTATGACCAGTGCATTCTCTTGGCAGAACTCTATTAGCCTTTGCCTGCTTCATTCTCTACTCCAAGGCCATATTTGCCTGTTATTCCAGTTGTTTCTTGACTTCCTACTTTTGCATTCCAGTCCCCTATAATAAAAAGGACATCTTTTTTGGGTGTTAGTTCTAGAAGGTCTTGTAGGTCTTCATAGAACCCTTCAACTTCAGTTTCTTCGGTGTTACTGGTCGAGGCATAGACTTGAATTACTGTGATATTGAATGGTTTGCCTTGGAAACGAACAGAGATCATTCTGTTGTTTTTGATATTGCATCTAAGTACTACATTTCAGACTCTTGTTGACTATGATGGCTACTCCATTTCTTCTAAGGGATTCCTGCCCACAGTATTCGATATAATGGTCATCTGAGTTAAGTTCACCCATTCCAGTCCATCTTAGTTCACTGATTCCTAGAATGTTGATGCTCACTCTTGTCATCTTCCTGGGGAAGCCCAGATACTAAGTAGCAAATACTTTCCATTCCTTATTTTATGTAAGCCCTGTATTACTTGGCATATTTGTTATTTAGTTGCTAAGTTGTGTCCAACTATTTGTGATGCCATGGACCACAGCACACCAGGCTTTCCTGTCCTTCACTTTCTCCTGGGGTTTGCTCAAACTCATGTCCATTGAGTTGACGATGCCATCCAACCATCTTATTGCCTGTCACCCCCTTCTCCTCCTGCCATCAATATTTCCAAGCACCAGGGTCTTTTCCAATGCTCTTCTCATTAGGTGGCCAACGTATAGGAGTTTCAGCTTCAGCATTAGTCCTTCAAATGAATATTCATGGTTGATTTCCTTTAGGATTGACTGATTTGTTTTCCTTGCTGTCCAAGGGACTCTCAAGAGTCTTCTCCAGCACCACAGTTTGACAGCATCAATTCTTCTGCACTCAGCCTTCTCTATGGTTCAACTTGCCCATCCATACATGACTACTGGAAAAATCATAGCTTTGACTCTTCAGTACACACACATGCACACAGACACACACACACACAGACACACACACACACATATTGTAGAGAAACAAATCTGTTCATTGTGTCCTTAGCAGTCTACTGGGAACTGAAGCTAGAGGAGTGAACAGTGAGGCAACTATATACATCCCTCACCTCTCCATTATCACACCTTCTCCTCATCTGAGAATGTCTGCTCATTTGCCTGAAGTCTCCACTGTGACCTTTTTGAGGGCAGAACCCAAGTCTTACTCATCATGCTTACTCCCGAACAGCAAATTGCAAATCCTCAACAAATAACAAGTGCTCTATAGATATTTATTGACTGAAAAAAAAGGGAAGGAAGGAAATGAATGAAAAAACAAGGAAAATAATGTGTTACGATTCCATAGACCACAAACATTAAGTTCTATTAATTTCATTCAAATTCTTTATTTAAATTTCTTAAATTTAATGGTGCTTGTGACAAAGTATGACAGCATTGGCAGTGTTATAACAGTCTTCATTAGAATTGTTAGCTCAGTCACTTAGTCATTTCTGACTGTTTGTAACCCCATGGACTGCAGCAAACTAGGCCTCCCTGTCCATCACCAACTCACAAAACTTGCTCAAACTCATGTCCATCGAGTGGGTGATGCCATCCAACCATCTCATCCTCTGTCCTCCCCTTCTCCTCCTGCCTTCAGTCTTTCCCAGAATCAGGGTCTTTTCCAATGAGTCGGTTCTTCGCATCAGATGGCCAAAGTATTGGAGTTTCAGCTTCAGCACCAGTCCTTCAATGAATATTCAGGACTGATTTCTTTTAGGATGGACTGGTTGGATCTCCTTGCAGTCCAAATGACTCTCAAGAGTCTTCTCCAAAACCATACTTCAAAAACATCAATTCTTTGGTGCTCAGCTTTCTTTATGGTCCAACTCTCACATCCGTACATGACTAGCCGGACTTTGTTGGCAAAGTAATGTCTCTGCTTTTTAATATGCTGTCTTGATTTGTCACAGCTTTTCTTCCAAGAAACAAGCGTCTTTTAATTTCATGGCTGCAGTCACCATCTTCAGTGATTTTGGAGCCGAAGAAAATAGTCTCTCCCTGTTTCCATTTTTTCCCCTTCTATTTGCCATGAAGTGATGGCAGTATTGCCATGGTTTAGTTTTTGAATGCTGAGGTGTTTTTTTTTAATTAATTTATTTATTTTAATTGGAGGCAAATTACTTAACAATATTGTAGTGGTTTGTGCTATACATTGATATGAATCAGCCATAGGTGTACATGTGTCCCCCATCCCTAAGCCCCCTCCCTCCTCCCTCCCCTTCTCATCCCTCAGCATCATCCCAGTGCACCAGCCCTGAGCACCCTGTCTCATGCATCAAACCTGACTGGAGATCTATTTCACATATGTTAATATACATGTGTCAATGCTATTCTCTCAAATCATCCCACCTTGCCTTCTCCCACAGAGTCCAAAAGTCTGTTCTTTATATCTGTGTCTCTTTTGCTGTTCATTGTTACCATCTTTCTAAATTCCATATATATGTGTTAATATACTGTATTGGTGTTTTTCTTTCTGACTTACTTCATTCTGTATAATAGGCTCCAATTCTGTCCACCTCATTAGAACTGATTCAAGGGCATTCTTTTTAATAGCTGAGTAATATTCCATTGTGTATATGTACAACAGCTTTCTTATCCATTCATCTGCCGATGGATATCTAGGTTGCTTCCATGTCCTAGCTATTGTAAACAGTGCTGCGATGAATATTGGGGTATGCATGTCTCTTTCAATTCTGGTTTCCTTGGTGTGTATTCCCAGCAGTGGGATTGATGGGTCATATGGCAGTTCTATTTCCAGATTTTAAAGGAATCGCCACACTGTTCTCCATAATGGCTGTACTAGTTTGCATTCCCACTCTCCCAGGGTAAGAGTTCCCTTTTCTCCACACCCTGTCCAGCATTTATTGCTTGTAGATTTTTGGATAGCAGCCATTCTGACCAGCATGAGATGGTACCTCATTGTGGTTTTGATTTCCATTTCTCTGATAATGAGTGATGTTGAGCATCTTTTCATGTGTTTGTTAGCCATCTGTATGTCTTCTTTGGAGAACTGTCTGTTTAGTTCTTTGGTCCATTTTTTGATTGGGTCATTTATTTTTCTGGAATTGAACTGCATGTGCTACTTGTATATTTTTGAGATTAATTCTTTGTCAGTTGCTTTGTTTGCTATTATTTTCTCCCATTCTGAAGGCTGTCTTTTCTCCTTGCTTATAGTTTCCTTCATTATGCAAAAGCTTTTAAGTTTAATTAGGTCTCATTTGTTTATTTCTGCTTTTTTTCCATTACTGTGGGAGGTGATAGAGGATCCTGCTGTGATTTATGTCAGAGAGTGTTTTGCCTATGTTTTCCTCTAGGAGTTTTATAGTTTCTGGTCTTACATTTAGATTTTTATTCTATTTTAAGTTTAATTTTGTGTATCGTGTTAGAAAGTGTTCTAGTTTCATTCTTTTACAAGTGGTTGACCAGTTTTCCCAGCACCACTTGTTAAAGAGATTGCCTTTTCTTCATTGTATATTCTTGCCTCCTTTGTCAAAGATAAGATGTCCAAAAAACATGGAACGCTTCATGAATTTGCATGTCATCCTTGTTCGGGGGCCATGCTAATCTCTGTATTGTTCCAATTTTAGTGTATGTGCTGCCAAAGTGAGCACTGAATGCTGAGTTTTAAGCCAGCTTTTTGACTGTCCTCTTTCAGTTTCATCAAGGGACTCTTCAGTTCCTTTTCGCTTTCTTCCATATGGTGATGTCATCTGCATATCTGAGGTTATTGATATTTCTCCTGGTAAACTTGATTCCAGCTTGTGCTTCATCCATCCTGGCATTTCTCATGATGTACTCTGCATGGAAGTTAAATAAGCAGGGTGACAATATACAGCCTTGATGTACTCCTTTCCTAATTTGGAACCAGTCTGTTGTTCCATGTCTGGTTCTAACTGTTGCTTCTTGACCTGCATGCAGATTTCTCAGGAGGCAGTTCAAGTGGTCTGGTATTCCCATCTCATTCAGAATTTTCCACAGTTTATTGTGATCTACACAGTCAAAGGGTTTGGCATAGTCAATAAAGCAGAAATTGATGTTTTCCTGGAACTGTCTTCCTTTTTTGATGATCCAGCGGATGTTGGCGATTTGATCTCTGGTTCCTCTGCATTTTCTAAATCTAGCTTGAGCATCTGGAAGTTCTTGGTTCACGCATTGCTGAAGCCTGGCTTGGAGAATTTTGAGCATTACTTTGCTAGCGTGTGAGATGACTGCAATTGTGTGGTAGTTTGAACATTATTTGGCATTGCCTTTCTTTGGGATTGGAATGAAAACTGACCTTTTCCGGTCTTGTGGCCATTGCTGAGTTTTCCAAATTTTCTGGCATATTGGGTGTAGCACCTTAACAGTATCATGTTTTAGGATTTGAAATAGCTCCACTGGAATTCCATCACCTCCACTAGCTTTGTTCATAGGGATGCTTCCTAAGACCCACTTGACTTTAGACTCCAGGATGTCTGGTTCTAGGTGAGTGCTCACACCACCATGGTTATCTGGGTCATGAAGATTATGTGTGTGTGTGTGTGTGTGTGTGTGGTTCTTCTGTGTAATTTTGCCACCTCTTCATAATATCTTCTGCTTCTGTTAGGTCCATACCATTTCTGTCCTTTATTGTGCCCATGTTTGCATGAAATGTTCCCTTGGTATCTCTGATTTTCTTGAGGAGATCTCTAGTCTTTCCCATTCTATTGTTTTCTGCTATTTCTTTGCACTGATCACTTAGGAAGGCTTCCTTATTTCTCTTTGCTAGCATTTGGACTCTGAATTCAGATGGGTATATCTTTCCTTTTCTCCTCTGCCTTTAATGTCTCTTCTTTTCTCATCTATTTGTCCTCCTCAGACAACCATTTTGACTTTTTGCATTTCTTTTTCTTGGGGATGGTCTTGATCACTGCCTCCTGTACAATGTCACAAATCTCTGTCCATAGTTTTTCATGCAGTCTGTCTATCGGAGCTAATCCCTTGAATCTATTTGTCACCTTCACTATATAATCATAAGGAATTTGATTAGGAGTGTAGTCAGTGGAATTTTCTGTGTTTACAAAATTATATATGATTTATCTTTAGTTTTTTATTTTCCTGCTTTTAGAGTTTAAATAATATACTGTAGGCAGCTAATTTTCATGACTGTGTTCAAGGTATTATATCTGAACATTGTATCCTTTGGCTTCTAAGCCAGTTTTTTTCAAAATATTCTAATAATGATCAGACTATCATCACATTAGTTCATTTCCAGGCAGTGCTATTGTCTGAAACCCTGGTCCACCTTAAGATATGAATTAAATTAAGAAGATTAAACATTTATATCCTTATCTGTTTTTCTCTCATATTCATTAATTTCCTGAAAATCTCCGTATTCTTCATGTGAGATGTCATCATTGAGTCTTAGACATTAAACTCCCAAGGACTGAAATAGTGTATAAGTCACTCCATTCTAAACCTCATGGGAAGTAATAGTAGACTGGACAACATCTTTAATGGAGCAATTTTGGTCTTACCTGGAGTCTCTTTGTCTAATATATAATGTTGCAAATGCTATATAGTGACAGAATTATTTTAGCCTGGTAATGACTATAGATGCTGAATACATTTTATCTATTTTTGACTCATGTTTGTGATATCTTTAGGTTGTTTCTAATTGTTTTCCTTTGTTTATCTGGTATTTTTATTGAGAAGATTAATCTTAGTGATCTCTGTAGGTAATTTAGTATAAAAAATGCTTTGTAAAGGATTACATGATCTGTAAATATTATTGCTGGGTATGCTGTGAAGCAGATAAGGAGTTTTGTTAGATTGCATTTGAAACCAGCCATGTGTGGCATATATTGTATAAGAAGGTCTACAACATATATTGTTCTTTATATTATATCAGAAATTTTCTCAAATTCTCACTGTGACTATCACTATGGAAACTACTGCAGAAATGAAATTATGATACCCACAGTCTTGACTTTGGAGAACATCAGACCTGGATGGATAAGAGTCCTCAATCTGGCTTTCCATTCCACAACCGGGAGGCAAGCCCTGACTTCACCAGACACTATTATGATTTTAGAAGAGAAAACTGGGAATCACAGGCATTTGAGAAATGTCTGTTAACTTTGTTTAAAATTGGGGTATAGTTTCCTTACAATATTGTACAGTTTCTGTTGTACAATGAAGTGAATCAGCTGTATGTATACATACATCCTCTCTCTCAGACCTCTCTTTCTCCCATTTCACCCTTCTAGGTCACCCCAAAGCACAGAGCTGAGCTCCCTGTGCTGTATAGCAGGTTCCCACTAGCTGTCTGTCTTACACATTGGTAGGGTATATATGTCAATCCCAATCTCCCAATTCATCACAGTTCCCCTTCCCCACCCTGTGTCCATATGTCCATTCTCTAAGTCTGTGTGTCTATTCCTGCCCTGCAAATAGGTTCCTCTGTACCATTTTTCTAGATTCCATATGTGTGTATGAATATATGATATGTGTTTTTCTGTATGATTTACTTCACTCTGTATAGAGACTCTTGGTCCATCCACATCTCTACAAATGACCCAGTTTCATTCCTTTTATGTCTGTTAGCTTAATGATCACCAGGATCACAGAAATAGACAATAAAATATTTTACACTTAAATCAGAGAAGAAAATTTTGTGTCTTATTATCTTAAAATGAGAATAAAAAGTTTCTACCACATCAGATTATCATAAAGCTATAGTGAATTAATATTTATGTCTTCCTCACTGAGTGGTTATGAAAATTAAGTGGGTTAGTATTTATAAAACACATAGAACATAACTGGCATATAGCAACTCATATACTAAATAAATTAAAACAAATATAAATATCTTTTACTGTAAGCATATATTATTTACATAAGTTCGAAAGGAAGTTATTAAAATTGTTTTCCGAAACATTAAAAGAAGTGACTGGTACATTTCCAAAATTCTGGTTGGCTTTTTCAGCCAATTTAAAATTAATTTATTTCCAAGCAGACCTACCACAAAGACAAGGAACCCAAACATTTTCTCAGTGGAGAAGGATTCAGAGAACAGAAAATCAACTGTTAGTGTCCAGTGTGATCATTACTTTCGTAAAAGAATCCACAGGGTGCTCTGGAAGATGAAAATGGTAAGAACCAGGGGGCTCCATGAGAGACATTGGAGATGAATTCTGTAGCTCTTCAGGCAAGGGAAGATCATGTTGGAATACACAGAGGTTGAAAAATGATGACCTGGTCACAAAACTACAGAGTTCCAGAGTCGGTCAGTTGTTGCAGCTGGAGCTGGAGGAATGCAGTAGGCAGGGGCCAAGTTCAAAGGCCATTGTACTGTATGCCAGTTCTCCTTTTAAGCAAGAGAATGTCATAATCAGTTATGGGTTTTAAAAAGATCAGCTGGATTGTGTATAATACTTAAAATTTTTTTGTGCTGAATGCAGTTTTCTTTTACTTAAATTTTTTTTTGTGCTGAATGCAGTTTTCTTTTACTTAGGGTAATCAACATAGATTTAACTATGTAAAAGGAATGAATATTTAAAGTATGCTTTAAGGCTTTTACTTTTAAATAAGGAGGAGTGACATTATTTTTATAAAGTGAAGCTTTTAGACAAATTTTTATGGGCTTCACACATGAAACTGAACACTAGTACCAATAGTTGGAAAATTCAAGGATGGTCATTGCTCTCCATATTTGTTCTTTTATCACCTCAAGTATTGCAATAACTGTTGCACTTACAAAGACAAAAATACTGGACAGAATTCTCTTTTACATGAAGTAAGTCTGGTATATTTTTAAATCAATATCTTCCATACATTTTTACACAAATGTTCTTTTTTCATGATCAATATATCCCACATATCTAGGAATTATATTTTATTTGTAGATTATACTGTTTGACTTTGTTTCTCTTTTACATGTTTATTAGAAATCAGATAAAAATCTGCCAACATTACTATTATTCTTATATTTTTTCTGAAATTACCTGCAAATTCATAAATTATAAAGCTTTTTCAGTTTTGAAATTTGCTGAAAATTTTGCTTTAAAAACATCTATGACTAATATAAATTACTTTTTTTGGTTGGCCTTCCTAAGGGAGCATCATTGACATTAAGGTAAACATATAACAGGTGTTTCAAAGTTTGAAAATATAATTTGCACATCATATGGATATGTTATGAGGAAGAATGTCTTCTTTCTAAGAAGCCTGGAAGGATTCTCAATATAAATCAAAGAGTTTATGACACTACTGGGGAAATAGTCCAGGTGAAATAAGATTATTGAGTAGTAGGAAAGCTGTAATAAAAACTGTCAGTACTGTCACCCAGTTCTCTCTAAGGTCTGTAAAGGATCAAAAGTGTATTGAGCATCATGTAACAGCTGTCTAGAATGTGAGGGGAACCACAATTGTGCTCAGCAACAATATGCTGGTTTGAAAAATAATTACATATGGCTTGTTGTAGTTAAATTAAAAATAGCAGGTTAGACTGTAGATGTATTACAAATCTTGGATTTTTCAAAATGACTGCATGCTTAACTGAACATGTTGTTGTTGTTAGTTGCTCAGTCATGTTCGACTCTTTGCGACCTATGGACCTGTCAGACTCCTCCATCCATGGAATTTTCCAGGCAAGAATACTGGAGTGGGTTGCCTTTCCTTCTCCAGACTAAACATGTGATTGATCTTTATTACAAGTGTATGTGATCGCATGTATATTCAATCAGTTCAGTTCAGTTTCAGTCACTCAGTTGTGTCTGACTCTTAGTGACCCCATGGACTGCAGCACACCAGGCTTCCCTGTCAATCACCTTATTCAAATTTAAATGGTATATAAATCATAGATATTTTCTTAATTGTAAACAGTTATCTAAGGAAATATTTTATTTGTTCATAGATAGCATATTTTGTTAAGGCAAAGTGCTACTCTACCCTGGAGGGTAAGAAATACTCTGTCACCATCTCTTCAGGTGGTAGCAATGGAAAAGCGAAAGGGAGAAATATGCCTTACACAGGCATTGAAAATATAGGTAATATGTGGTTCAGCAAGAAAGGAAAGCCTCTTTCACAAGGATTCTCATATTTACTCGTTTCTTTCATTACTTTCTCAAGTATACATTCATAACAAGATCAGTTACACCTTTAGTTAGGATATATCCATTTTTCAAAATCTCAAACCTCACAGTATATTGAATTGCCCAACCTATCATCTTTAATTTAACTTATTTTGGGGAGGAGAATATGTTTGCCTCATAGTATTAGCATAAGGAAACAACAAGAAGCCTCAAGAGGAAAGGATTCTGTATAAATAACACTGGATCACTGATGAGATTGACATGCATTTTAGCAGTTTGATCCCTGAAGAAATGCAATAACAGGAATTTTCCATAAGCATCTGTGAGCAACTGTACATGTGCCAGCTACAAGCATAGATATGGAGAACCAGTGTTGGGTCATTCTCTCTGCCCTGGTTGAACCCATAGTCTGTTTTTTTTTAAAGAATGATATTAGGCAGTAGATGTTCTTTTCCCCTCATTCCATCCCCTCATTCCTCTCGTTCATTCCTGCCATATTACCGGGCAGGTAAAATGCACATTGTATAGTAGCTGCTACTGAACTGATAGGAAATATGGAGAACCACATATGCATCTGAAACTTGGTCTCAGTATTAAGCTCTGGTAGACTCCTTGGTCCATGGTAAAATCCTACTTATTCTGCAGTCTCCAGTATAAGTATCTGTTGAGAAGGCTCTCTGATTTTCCTGAAATGTAAATACTCTTTGTTTCTTCTGAAATCTCATAAAGAGAAAATGAAGATTTAAAGCATATGTTTATGTTGGTCAGAAATCCACTATGTTTAATATATTTAGATAACTATAAAACACTATAGTGTGATTCTTCACTGACCCCTTTCACATTAAAGGAGAGAAAGCAATACATAACTTTTCAGAGCATTTTGAGAATTATAGAGAATGACTGTTAAATAACTAAAGGAGTACATACTATTTGGTGTAAGTGTGTAATATTTTAACATTCTCACAACAAACCCCTGAAGTACAAATTATTATCTCCATTTGCATATGAGAAAATGGATCCTCAGAGAGGTTAAGTCATTTGCCTAACATCTTAACACCAGTAAAGCTAAGTCAAGAATTAAATGTGGACATCAAATCCCAGAACTTGTTCTCTTAATCTTTATGCTGTGCTTTCTGGGTTAATATATTTAAAGGCTTTGTACAAACAAGCACATTTAATCACTTAGTAATTAATATTTGGGTACATGTAAGTCTAGGTGTGTGCACACACACTATGTATCACACATATATGCTTTGTATTATCTGACTTGTTCGTGCTGGCTATTTCCTATAAATAAAGTAACCCAGACCATCTGACCTGCCTCGAGAAACCTATATGCAGGTCAGGAAGCAACAGTTAGAACTGAACATGGAACAACAGACTGGTTCCAAATAGGAAAAGGAGTACGTCAAGGCTGTATATTGTCACCCTGCTTATTTAACTTCTATGCAGAGTACATCATGAGAAATGCTGGGCTGGATGAAGCACAAGCTGGAATCAAGATTGCTGGGCAAAATATCAATAACCTCGGATACGCATATGATACCACCCTTATGGCAGAAAGTGAAGAAGAACTAAAGAGCCTCTTGATGAAAGTGAAAGAGGAGAGCGAAAAAGTTGGCTTAAAGCTCAACATTCAGAAAACCAAGAGCATGGCATCCAGTCCCGTCACTTCATGGCAAATAAATGGGGAAACAGTGGAAATGGTGGCTGACTTTATTTTGGGGGGCTCCAAAATCACTGCATATGGTGATTGCAGCCATGAAATTAAAAGACGCTTACTCCTTGGAAGGAAAGTTATGACCAACGTAGACAGCATATTGAAAAACAGAGATGTTATTTTGTCAATGAAGGTCTGTCTAGTCAAGTCTATAGTTTTTCCAGTAGTCATGAATGGATGTGAGGGGTTGGACTGTAAAGAAAGCTGAGTGCCGAAGAATTGATGCTTTTGAACTGTGGTGTTGGAGAAGACTCTTGAGAGTCCCTTGGACTGCAAGGAGATCCAATCAGTCCATCCTAAAGGAGATCACTCCTGGGTGTTCATTGGAAGGACTGATGTTGAAGCTGAAACTCCAATACTTTGGCCACCTGATGTGAGGAGCTGACTCATTTGAAAATACCCTAATGCTGGGAAAGATTGAGGACAGGAGGAGAAGGGGACGACAGAGGATGAGATGGTTGGATGGCATCACCGACTCAATGGACATGAGTCTGGGTAAACTCTGGGTGTTGGTGATGGACAGGCAGGCCTGGTGTGCTGCAGTCCATGGGGTCACAAAGAGTCAGACACGGCTGAGTGACTGAACTGAACTGAACCCTATTCAGGTACATGACTTGCCATTATCTCATTACTGCAAGGTGAAGGAACTCTCTATCTTCTTGAATCTGGCCATCTTCTTCAATCACTTTGAATACTCTCAATCCCTACTGTCTTTAAGGTGAATAAAGAATGGTTTCCAAGAGGGTTTTGCCAAGGACACCATCCCTCCAGGACATAAAGAAGGACTTTTATCTATAGTATTCTCTGGTTTTTTGATCAAAGTATAACTCTATTATAGCTGCAAGTGACAAGGATCAAATTATATTGTAGATTTTAGGGCCTAGATATCTACTGGGCAGAGAAACATTTAATAAACACTCTGATTTGTTCTGTATTCATTGACTTAAGTGCTTTTGTGTTACTGACATATTTTTAAAAACTTGTAAATAAGTAATATTACTTCTAATAGTTGTCATATAATAGCATTCATTATTCCATTTCAACAATTCAGTTTGTAAGTTATGACCTTGTATTCTTTGAATAACTTTGTAGCAGAGGGAAATTAGAAAGGGGGTCATTGTCCCTTCACTTCTATAACCTGCATTTGGCAAATATACATATTTTCTTTAGATTTTCAGGTGTGTGTGCTAAGTCAGTTCAGTTGTGTTTGACTCTTTGTGAGCCTAGGGACTGTAGCCTTCCAGGCTCCTCTGTCCATGTGATTCTCCAGGTGAGAGTATTGGAGTAGGTTGCCATGCCCTCCTCCAGGGGATCTTCCCAATCCAGGGAGCAAACCTGCATCTCTTTTGCCTCCTGCATTGGCAGGCAGGTTCTTTACCATCCCTGCCACACCCTTAGATTTTGGTATTGGTATTTAAATCTTGACTTGTTATTTAATACTTCAGTCTCTAGTATCTTTAAGCCCCAGTAGATTCTGAAAACTTTAAGGACTGACTCCACTTCCTTTAATCATGCTTAGTTCTCTTTTCATATCTAATTAGTGTTGTCTTATGTATATATTCATGATGTGTGTTTATTTTCTTACAGTGACTTTTCCTGCAGCTTATAACGTACATTGATTCCACCACATTCTTCTTATTCCACTTCTGTACAGCAAAAACAGAAACTTAAAGTCTGATTTGCTCTTGTAAGAAAGAGAAAAATCTAAGTTTAAGAACAATATTCTAAGATACTCATGATTATGATCTCTTTGTGTAGTAAAATACAACAATATATTTAAAGTTTTCAAGGTGGTACTGTGTACTAAGTTCTTACAGAAGTGTCTTATTTGCTTGCAGGATAAGATGTGTGCAAATTAATGGCTTCTTAGCTGTTGAGGTTTTTGTAGCATACAAAGATTTTTAGAAAACTATCTTTCCAGTAGATATGTCTGTATCAAAGCTGTTTAAAGTTGTAATAGAATTAGCCTTCAAAATTGTGTAATATCATAAAACTCTAATGTTTTCATCTTGACTTGAGAAGTCTCTTGAGGTTAAGACTACCTTCTGCTTTTTTCTTTTTTTTCCCTTAAACTAAAATTGGACTCCAGGAGAGAGGATACTATAGCTTTCTCTAGCTGAGACTTCTTAACTGCCTTTTTTCTCAGTCTTCAAATTACTGTGGCAAAGAGGCACTGATGATGCCAAGGTATAAGGTCAGTAAAACATCACCTTTTAAAATTTTAACCCGCCTTCATATATGAATGGACTAATCCTGAGTATAAGATGGTAAATATGTTCTAGTATTTCCTTCAAATGCCTTAGCCACCTGTATCATTATGCCTCTGGGAGATTTCTGGAACCTCAGTTTTTTCATCAATGAAGCAGAAATAAAAATAGTCTTATTAATATTTAAGAATCAGTTACATATGAAGAGTAAAAATTAATATTATTTTTTTTTACTTTAAGTTCCTTCATGTAATTCAAATTATGCATAAAATGTAAAATATACTGTTTTTAGCCATTGCTATTAGAAAACCAATAATTTTCTGTGTCAGACTATAGAAAGTTTATAGAAAAGTTTATATCTATATTATATTTCTATATTCATGATCATCCAACAAAATGTTTTGAGCATCAATTGTTTGAATTGTGTACTATTTAAATTTTGTTTCTTTTGAACTGTCTTGAAACACCAACGTGTGAATGGAAATTTCTAGTGGATAAATAGCTTTACTTAAAAATATTTTTGTTGTTAACCTACACAATCAAATATGTATTAAAAGCCTTAAATCATGAATATCATTGATGTGGTTAAAAATGCAGAATGGTGCACAGGATAAAAATTTCAGTTACTGTAAGTAATTTTGCCATAGCTTTCCACCCAGTGGAGTGTAGAAACTGGCCAAGATGCATATTACTATTGCTAATTGCTAAGTTGCTTCACTTTTGTCTAACTCTTTGAGACCCTGTGGACTGTAACCCACCAGCCTCCTCTGTCCATGGGATTTCCCAGGCAAGAATCCTGGAGTGGGTTGCCATATCCTCCTCCAGGGAATCTTCCTGACCCAGGAATTGAACCTGAGTCTCTTACATCTCCTGTATTGGCAGGTGGCTTCTTTACCACTAGTGCCACCTGGGAAGCATATTAGGGGTGTTAAAAGTCAGTTTCAAGTATGCATGAGTTAATAAGAACTTGTGGTGTAATCAGAGAAACAAAGAAGTATAAGAATGGCTGTTAATGGAATATTGAGACAGCAGAAAAAATTATTTTGAGCTGAGAATGGCCCTTGAGTGTTTGATGTATCAGAACATTGGATTGATGTCATGTTTTAAAGATGCCAACCATCCTTTTTGGGGTCCTTTTATTGTGACCATATCTGGGTTCCAGATATGTCACTGGGTACCAGTGATATAAGCTGTGAAACTCAGACATAGGTATGACAGTTTTAACCTTCATTTCTTGATTCACACTCCTTCCATTCAGTCTGATACTCAATTCTGCCTGGTTTCAGTAGAAATTATTGTGAAGCTGGGGATGGATATTAGACTATAGATTTGCCTACACTGGTATTACAGGGTAGAGAAGTTACATCGTATACCCATTGCTGCATTTGAATTAGTTAGACCTTTCAGATAAAGCTGCTGAACATCAAAGATCTGAGGAAAATCAACATCAATATCAAAATAATTTTTAATGTAAATGCTAACTTCCTTGTTAGATTATATATCAATTAATATAGATTATACATAATCTGATGAAACAATGCTGGCTTGATTGAACCAAAGTATAGCAAATAAAACCCAAACACTGTACAATGTGAGGTTTAAAGTCTTTCAAATATATTTGTGAGATTTTTTTTTTACTGGCAAAGGAATTATTTAGACTCAGAGATTAGAAAATTCTTTAACAAGGCTAGGTTACTATTCCAGCTGTTATGGATGCTTAACAATAAAAGAAGCAGGTGTCTGTTCTTAAATGTGTGAAGGATGAAATGCTGCTGCTTCTGTAACTCACTATAATGTTTTTGGTATCATAATATAGAATAAAACTCTCCAGCCTCACTGATATTTGGGGAGAGGAATCATAGCTCTCTTTCCCTAGAGAAAGATACTGGATAAATATATCTTTAATAGTTTTTGTCCCTTAAATAGTGGTACTAAATTTTTCATACATTTTTTATGGTGATGTTGAATCATGAAGGATTAACATTATTAAAGATTCTATATTTTGTTTTTTAATGAAATCTATTGTCATGTTCTCTATTAAATATGAAAATGAAAGAAGTTCATCACTAGGAAAAAATCTAAGATGTTTTATTGCTTTAAAATAACAATATACTCCTTATAAATGTAATTATTTGGGGATTAAAAATATTACATGAATGTTTATCTGAATTAACTTTTGCCTCTTACAATGCATTTCAAAATAAACTGCACTATAAAAGGATAACTTTGAAACATAAAAGGGGAATTAAATGACTGAAGATAAAAACAAGCGTAATTTAAATGTTAACTTCTAACGAAAAATTTATGTAGAACTGTGGTTTACAATAATTGTTGACATATTCCCCTAAGTACTATGTCTGTGGTTTTTCATGGTATCAGTCATTTAAAGCAATTTAGGTAATACCATTCTGACACGCATTTCTGCTATTTTATTTACACCATTTGCCTACGTCAGTGCAATGCAGTACCTTTCTGATTTGGTACAGTAAATGCACTCTGTAATATCTATTATGGCTTGGTCAAAGGATAATTTATTGTCAAATAGAAAAATAGGTCAACACTAATGTCACTTGATGATCAACCCCCCCAAGTTTAATAAAACATCTCACCAGTATGCATTCCACTGCAGTGGTTGATATTTTATTAGGACTACCTGGCTATAGCAGTAGTGTAATTACTGAGCTGTCAGAGTGATAAGTGGGATTAATGGCAGCCTGATGCACTTTAGTCTGCAGAGCGCTTAGAGAATTGCAAGATGGTATTATTATCAGAGTCTGCCCATTCTGGCATATTCATGGCACCAAAGAAAAAAAGAATGCTACAATTCAGGTTTGCGTTGCCCTGCCTCATTAACATCTGACATTTCCAACAGCTGTTATTTGTGAACTAGCTCAATAATAAAAGGAGAGTTATTTGGTAAAGAGGCTTAATAACCACAACTAAAAATCCTTACGTTGTCAGTGCTATTAAGTGAATCTGTTTATGTTGAATTTAAGATTTCTCTGGAAGAACAGAAAAATACACTTTGCATTAATTTGACTCATTCATACCTGCTGACATTATAACTTTATTTTTTAATTGCCTTATATTTAAGTTGGGTGTTAGAAAAAAGAAAAGCCAAAAACTTGTGCCTTATTAGGGATAGCCAGAATCCTCTATCTATCTGTCTGTCTGTCTATATCTTTATCTATCATAAATATTTTTGTTGTTTTAGTCTTGTGGAATTGCACATGTTTAAAAAACTGTCAAAATGACTTTTACAAGTCAGAAGATATTTATTATTGCATATTATTTTATAGCTTTTTATTTTAGCTTAGCTACTTTATTTTACCTCATAACAGGATATCCTTTCAAACACTATTAATCTACAACATGTTTATCCACGTGAAGTTAACACATATAGGTATCACCTATATGTTATATTTCAGAATCGAGGACCAAATAGACCTTTTTTTTCTTTTTTTTTCTTTTTGGATTGTTGTGCTACTGATCAAGAATTCCAAGAAATTCTTTTTAAACTCAGTGACTATGTTTTAGGGGAAAAAAAATCTTAAGTATTAGAAGATAGGAATTCAACTAAATGATAGCTGTGAATCTAACAATGGCATTTAGAGAAATGATAGGGGAGAGGTTTAATGACTGCATTTCAGAGAGGACAATTGATTATGAAAAGCCTTTGGTCCTCATTGTGTAAAATTTAATTTAGAGAGAAGGCTAAGGGCACAAACCAGAGAAAAGAGATCAGATTTTAAAACAAGATATTAATTAGGTACTGAGAAATTGGTCCAGACAATGAAGAGGACTCTCTGATTGACAAAAGAATGACAAGGAGACTGGTATTGTTTTCTCAAAGGAAATGAACCAACGTCTTTACACATGGAAGTGGATAGAAAATGAGCTCGCTCGTCACCTTTGTCACTGAGCAACGTGGGACTCATTCTGAGGCAAATCTCAGAGAATTCTCGTCTTCTGCCAAATGTGACAATGATATATCTTAAATTTTAGGTCACCAGCCTAATTCCTCTCTATTCTCACTCTCACTTTATGCCAGACCAGATTCCATTAGTCTACCTACCCTGTCATGTTCTTTTCTCTCTAGTCCTTGGCACATACTGTTTTTATGTTTTGGTCATTTTCTCGAGTGATCTTCTGCTCTAAGTCCCACCCTCCTTCACTTGCCTAATGCCCTGTCATTCTTCAAGCATCCCTTTATGTATTATTTCTCCCAATAAGCTTTGCCTGACCTCTCCCTCCTGGTCTGCTGTTCCTCTTATATGCTCTATTAGCTTGCTGTTTCTACCCAAATTCACACTGACCACATTGACACTGCAAGTGCCTTTTATATGTTTGAACTTGCTCCAGACTGCACGGTCCGCGACAGCAGGGCCATGGTTGTCCTTTTCATCATTTTTACAACCTCATATCCCAGGTTCTAACATGTAACAAGGGTTCATTAAATATTTATCAAATGAATTCACAAAAAGTATAAGAATGTAGAAATTAAAGACTATTCTAGCCAGTGGTTTCAGTCCTAAAGTAGTAATTATAGAATTGTGATACTGTGTGGCTCCAATCATGTTTATCAGAATCACCATGAAGGACAGTCATTGGGAGTGGGGGAGTGGCAGCAAAATGCAGATTCCCAGGACATTAACTAGAATCTGCCCACCAGTGTAGGAGACGTGGGTTCAGTCTCTGAACTAGGAAGATCCTCTGGAGAAGGAAATGGCAACCCACTCCAGTATTCTTGTTTAGAGAACCCTGTGGACATAGGAGCCTGGCAGGCTACAGTCTATGGGGTTGCAAAGAGTCAGAAAAAACTGAGCGACTAAACAAGAGCCAATAACTCAAAATCAAGAGGAGCATCTCTGTGTAAACTATGACATTTATCAGGCTTCCCAAGTGGTTCTTAGTTACATTAAAGTCTGAATGTGTCTCTGGTTGTTTCTCCAGGAAACAAATTCTGATATGAAATTAGTATGTGGAAAGTTTATTAGAAGATATACATCTATATTAGAGTGATGGAATCAAGATTGGACAGACATAGCAACAGTAAAGGCTGCAGTGCATCCCTGAAGACTTGTTACCCAAGTAGGGGCAAGGAGAATGGGTCTTTACTTCCTACCAGTGACCTGTTATTGGAAACTCGCTGCCCCTGGGAAGGCTGCATGACCTTGGTTCAGCCTGTTTTCTTTACCTGAGGGCACAGCAGCTGGGAGAATAAATGTTTCAGTCTGGAAGGCAGGGGATCTGGTCTATGCATTGCAGTATCTACTACAAAGCCCAATTACTGTGTATATAGTGTGTATGTTAAAGAAAAAAAAAATGGAGAAAGGAGGGATGATCAGAGAGGAAGAAGGAGTCAGGGAAGAGAGGTGGGAGGATAAGTGGAAGGGATAAAGAGAGGAAGAAAGGAATTTACAAGTGGTAAAAGGAAATCTTTTTCTTTGCATTTGTGTAATAACTACTGTCTAAAAGACATACAAACTGTTATCATAAAAGATTCTATTCTCAGGACTTCCCTGGTGGTCCAGCAGTCAAGACAATGCACTCCCACAGTAGGGGACACAGGTTAGACCCCAGATCAGGGAACTAAGATCCTTCTATGCTAAGCCACTTCAGTCATGTCCGACTCTGTGTGACCCCAGAGATGGCAGCACACCAGGCTCCCCCATCCCTGGGATTCTCCAGGCAAGAACACTGGAGTGGGTTGCCATTTCCTTCTCCAATGCATGAAAGTGAAAAGTGAAAGTGAAGTCGCTCAGTTGTGTCCAACTCCCAGTGACCCCATGGACTGCAGCCCACCAGGCTCCTCCATCCATGGGATTTTCCAGGCAAGAGGACTGGAGTGGGGTGCCAGATCCTGCAGTACGTAAATAAATTAAACAAACAAACAGCAACAATAAAAAGGCTCTATTCTCTAAGCATTATCAGTGCAATGAGAGATCCAAAAAACACTGATTTAGTAAATGGATGAATCATGTACCTTAAGTAAATATGGTCTTCTTAAACTCTAGGAGGAACACCAAGAGAAAGGATAGCTGTTTACCTGAATGGTGCTATATTATACACCTTAGGAAGTGTGCAAAAAGTGAAACACAAGTACTCTTTGTTTATTGCTTAAACAATTTTTGTTCCTAAAAATAATATAGTTTTATTTGTTCTTACTGGACACTAACTCTGAATGTGTTTAGGGTAGAGAATATATAGAATGTTACTTGACAGTTTCTTTAATTCAGTTATTTTATTCCCTAGATGCCTGAAATGTGCAGATGCCCCCTGTCAGAAGAGCTGTCCAACAAATCTAGATATCAAATCGTTCATCACAAGTATCTCAAACAAGGTAAATTTGGATTTAGCTCTGCAAATGAAAATTAATAACAGCCTTTGATCTTGTTCTCTATTATTACCATGATTAAAGCGTAAAGCTTGTCTTAGTAAATTAGGTTAAAGTATTAAAGTTATGATTTCTGTAGGCATGTGAGAATGTGGCACATTTTGTTAATTAGTCTCTTCCTAGTTGTGATAATGATTATTGTGAAATCCATATTCATTTTTCATTATCTTAAAAATTAGTTTGTGGTGAATTGAATCATTTTTTAATACAAACCATTCACTGAATAGATTGATTCTAGCTTAAGCAGGCTAAATGCTTACAGATAGGAACTGTCTTTGATTATCAAAACACATTTCAAGTTTGATATCTTTGTTTTAAAATGTACTTTAATATTAACTCTAGGGCACTGGAACAAATCAAAGGAAGTTGTCTAAGACTTGGAATAATTCATAGAGACTGATAGCGTTTTAACCAAAACCCCCACAACAACTAAAAAATAGAAAACGGACATTAGTAGAAAAAAAGGAATTTTGATCTTTATGTTGTTTTTTATTTTTTTATTTTTTTTTAATTTTTAATTTTCTTTTATTTTTAAACTTTACATTTTGTATTAGTTTTGCCAAATATCAAAATGAATCCGCCACAGGTATACATGTGTTCCCCATCCTGAATCCTCCTCCCTCCTCCCTCCCCATACCATCCCTCTGGGTCATCCCAGTGCACTAGCCCCAAGCATCCAGTATCCTGCATTGAACCTGGACTGGCATCTCGTTTCATACATGATAGTATACATGTTTCAATGCCATTCTCCCAAATCTTCCCACCCTCTCCCTCTCCCACAGAGTCCATAAGACTGTTCTATACATCAGTGTCTTTTTTGCTGTCTCGTACACAGGGTTATTGTTACCATCTTTCTAAATTCCATATATATGCGTTAGTATACTGTATTGGTGTTTTTCCTTCTGGCTTACTTCACTCTGTATAATAGGCTCCATGTTGTTTTTTAAATCAATGTAAGACACTGATTCATTTTGATATTTGGCAAAACTAATACAATTATGTAAAGTTTAAAAATAAAATAAAATTAAAAAAAAATAAATCAATGTAAGGCAAAGCCCAGTTTTTAGTAAACAAGAGAATGGTTGATTGATTAAATGATGAATAGTATCTTTTGTTTGTGAAAGAAGCATTATGAACTCTTAGCCAAGGATCCTATCCTTTAACTACTGAGCAAAAACTGAAGGCATCTTCCAGTAAGGATATAGAGATTGCTTCCTTTCACAGGATTTAGTACTTATATGCTAAAATGCTGCTAAAATCCAGTAAGTACTCCTTCAACTAACTGGTACCTTTTTACATAGAAAGATTATTTCTCAGTATGTCAGTGATTTAAAAATGTTGTAGGAGAAAAATTATAAATTTATATAGCTTTATGATTTCAAAAGAATTAGAGGTTATTACTTAGATATAGGACATGGTATTAATCTACATGGCCAGATCTGAAGTCCAGGTTGAATTTTTGCATTGAACCCCTGTGAACCCAAGGAAAATGACTTATCTCTACCCTTTGATTTATGAAAGAAGAATAGCATCTGTCTTACAGGATGGTGGTGTGAACTGAATAATATTTTCACGTGAAAATATCTGATATGGCAATTATTCAACAAATATTTTGTTGATGTGAAATTATTATTATTTTTTCTATTCATTCAATATGGTAAATACTATACAAGTGATTACTATTTTTGTTTCTGGTATTACTTACTGAGCATCTACTATCTATCAAACTCAGTGACATATACTGGCTGAAAAAGGATCCCTGCTATGTCCTTGCCTTCTGGAAATTATGACTCTGAGCAAAACCAGATACATTAAAAAAATAAAACAACACAAAAACCTACCGATAATTCAATGTGATTAGTGCTGAAACCATTCAGTTTAAGAAGATTATTCAGCATATGAAAAAGCAAGAATGTGGGCTATACATGGTATGTGTAGGGAAATATAATAAATTCAGTGTGGCTAGAATGGAGCCTTGATTACATAAAGAAGAGTGATGGGAAAGAGACAAAGCAGTTAGACTGATATTAAGTTGTGAAAATATTTGAATTCTATGCTCAATATTTGAGACAATTCTATAGATAGTAGGAAATCACTAATGCACTGTATTTGTTTTGTAATTAAGAAGATAAAATCTGAAAAGAGATCTCATTTATTAACTGAAATATCGTAAACATTTATCATCACAGAATCTCTGACATATATGAAAATAAATAATTTATGTGAAGCATGTATATGAAATCTCATGAGAAAAAGAATAAAATAAAATGTCCAAAATTTTGAAGTAGAAAGAGTTTTGGCTAAAATTATATAAGGTTGCACTCCTGGCTTTAAGCATGAGGCAATGGAATTGTGATCCATGCTAGCTAAATTTTCCCTGTTGCCGCTGCTAAGTCTCTTCAGTCGTGTCCGACTCTGTGCGACCCCATAGACGGCAGCCCACTAGGCTTCCCTGTCCCTGAGATTCTCCAGGCAAGAACACGGGAGTGGGTTGCCATTTCCTTCTCCAATGCATGAAAGTGAAAAGTGAAAGTGAAGTTGCTCAGTCGTGTCTAACTCTGCGATCCCATGGGCTGCAGCCTACCAGGCTCCTTCATCCATGGGATTTTCCAGGCAAGAGTACTGGATTGGGGTGCCATCGCCTTCTCCGAAATTTTCCCTAGAGAATCTATAATTTAGTAGTGATTTTGTGATTCTAATAAGTGTATAGCACAATCATTCAAGCTATACAAAAATTTTATATATGAAAAAAAGACAAAATGGGAATAATGATATTCTTTGAAAAACTTATAAAATGTCTAAGTAAGATCAGAATCATCTCTATTTTAGGATAATGTTGTTTCATTAGTTTGTTCATATTTCTTACTACCTGATGAAGCATTGCACCTTGGTATTTATTTAAATAAATTTCCATATGAAGAGAAGATATTTGAGGATATTTAATTGAAAATGTAATCTTTTCAGACATTTAAGGAACTCTATTGTAAGCAGTATTTTGTTGAAGAATCATTGTAGCAATCATAAAAGGTAAGAGATTCTTGTACTTTAAAGCCTGCAGCTTTTAAGATATTTACCAGCTGTGTAGGATGTAGGCTGTCCCACATTGCTCTACCAGTGGACCTCAACTCAGGAGGGGGGTTCTTTCCAGGTTGAGAGGGTAATTGAATCACCAGACTCAATGAGCCTTGAGCCTTTTTGAGAAAAGCATGTCACTTGGATTGTATTGTGTTAGGTTTCTGTGATTCAGTGGACTTTAGACCAATACTTCCATTCTTTATTTTTTTACAAACTGGATTACAGCTCTAGTTTCTAAAGGTACACTCAATTCTATTGTACCTCCTTGGTCAGTTTTTCTCTGTTTCATGAAGGTTATTCTTCGCAATTTTATCTCTCAATGGAAAGTACATGTTTCAGATTCATCAAACTGTAAATAAGGGTTATATTTTTGGATAGTTTTCTTTTGGAAAAAAAAAAAAAAAACAACACTACATTATGTAAGAATTCATAAGGTCAGTCTATAAATGTAGTGAAAAACTGACTTTAAAAAACTTTTCCTTAGTTACACAATCCTTTATTTTCTAATAAAAAGTATTTATTTTCTTTTTCAAAATTTTGTATTAAGTTGTAAAGCAATGGCTTCTCCACAGACTTGTATATTTTACAGAATCTGTATACGTTTTGTATACAATCTGTATAGATTTTACAGAATCTATGTAGATTTAGTGGCTTTTATAGCTAGATAAATACATTTAATAATATACATTAGAAAAAAACAGTGTCACATAAAAGGCCCTTATCATAGATTCCTATTGAAAGTAACTAAAATCAGAGGAGCAGCACAATTTAACCAGCATTATTTATTGATAAATATTATTGACGACAGTAGTTTTATTTAACAATGTTTTCTTGATATATGTGTGTATGTATATATGCACATGCATGCACAAATATTATAAAGCAGAAGTGCAATCAATAGATTTAGTCCATTCTACTTTAGGGTTTGCTTTTCAGTTTCAGTGGCCACGAGGTTTATACCATTATCAAATAAAATATTGATCATTTTCAGAATAATTTTCTAAAATCATAGCTTTAATTATATTGTACTCTTGTTCAAAAAACTTCAGTGGCTCGCCATTGCCTATAAAGTAAAGCCAATTAGGTACCCCCCATTTTTATGACAGAGAAGTAAGTAAATGAAAAAGGTATTAGGAAGTCCATAATTTACTAATCAGTAATTTAAAAAGTGAATATTTTAGATATATAAAATAAAATGTGATAATTGAGATTTCAGGTTTCCTTTGATACACAAGGCTAGTTCTCACACTTTTATTGTCAGATGGTACTTGGAGCACCTCTGTGCATCCTAAGAAGACTGACAGAAACTTACCTACCTGCCATAAGATGGTGTTCAAGGGAACACAGCTTATAAAAACTTTATGTGATGCTCTAGAACTAACAAGTCATTATCCTTCAGAGTTCAGTCTGCCATTTGGTTTACATAAATAGTTCTGAACTTGTGTGTCACTTCCCCTTACAGTCATGATGCCAATTTTTAAATAATGTAAAATATGTAATTTTTTCTGTATTTTTACAACAGCTAAATATTATGGGTCTGTGTCATTCCAGAGCTCAATCTGAGTGGGTCTTGTGGCATAGACTAAGGTACTGCAATTCTAATTAGCTCTTCCTTATCTAATTAACAATAATGCTTTCTTTTTAAAACTTGATGAATAAAATGGTATGCTTTATTATTGTATGCTAATTACTGTATACTTATTAATCCAGTTTTGGATTAGTTTTATTCAAATTGTTGGCAGTTTTCTTCAGTTTTTTTCCCCCTTGTTGAGATTTCCATGAGAAAGCAGTTTATTTGTGCTTAGAATAAATGTCAGTTCTTTAAATCTTTTTTGGTAAGGATATGCTGTTAACCAACTCTTTTTGTTTCTGAAACTGTTCATACATTTCTTAACTCTCATAAAATACTTTGTGCATAGAGTAAAGGATTTGCAGTTATTTTTTACACCTCTCAGAGAGTATTATTTTAGTGTTTTATGTCATGCATGCTATTTGAATGTCACCAGCATTCTAGTTATTGCTCACTTGAGAATAATGTCTTTGGAGAGTGGCTGATTTAAAGACCTTTTAACCTTTAGTGTTCAACAGTGTTACAGTTATTTATATCAATATGGATTTCTTTTATTTATTTTGCTTTGTTTTCATTATGACTCTTAAGTCTGTGGATTGATATCTTTCATCATTTAGGGGACTATTTCATTGTCTTCATTTTATGGAGTTCTCATTAAGTATATGTTAAATATTCTTATTTTATTGTCTATGACTTAACTTATTTTTTGAACTTTCATTTCTTTGTTTTTTGGAGGTTACATTTTAAATCATTTCCTTAAATTCTACTTTCAAGTTTTCTAAAACCTTCTTCACCAGTTTCAAATATGTTCTTAAAATTGTCTGCTGAGTTTTGAGTTACAATTTTATCTTTCATTTCTAGGAGTTCTTTTTTACATTTAAAAACCCTGTTAGCTTTTTATTTATTTTTCAAGTCTACCTATAATTTCTTAAAGCAGATGAAATTACTTATTTTTATATTCTTGAGAATCCCACTATCCAAAATATTTGTGAGCATGATTATATTGCTTATGATGTCTAGTGGGTCCAGACATAGTGTTTTGTTTACTTTTATGTTTAATTTTTTAAATTATTAGTATTTTTTTTCCTTTTGGAGGCTAATTACTTTATAGTATTATGATGGTTTTTGGCATACGTTGACATGAATCTGCCACAGGTGTACATGTGTTCCTCATCCTGAACCCCCCCCTCCCACCTCCCTCCCCACCCCATCACCCTGGGTTATTCCAGAGCACCGGCTTTGATTGCCCTGCTTCTTGCATGGAACTTACACTGGTCATCTATTTTACATATGGTAATATACATATTTCATTGCTTGTCTTTATTGCAGTCCTTATAAAATTTTCACAGATAAAGCCTCAAAGAAAATGAGCAACCATAATTTAAAAAATAAATGCTATAATAAAGATGTTTATTTAGAAAAGGAATCTATATTTGCTGTGTTCTCAAAGGCCCTGAAAATTAAAGGCTTTTTTTAACCTGGTTTAGCAAATGGCTTTAAGGTTGTTCCACTTATTTCTTTGCTTAAATCTTGTCATTTTCTGTCCCTGAACATGAAAGTTCATGGATACATTCACAATAACTTAAAAAATATATTTTACCTATAATTTAAACTTTAAAAATTAGAAGAGCCACAGTAGGTAACTACTTCTCAATACATGTGAAAAATGCCTATAAATATTTAAGATCTAATGGGTAATCTGGAGAAGGCAATGGCACCCCACTCCAGTACTCTTGCCTGGTAAATCCCATGGAGGGAGGAGCCTGGTAGGCTATAGTCCATGGGGTCGCTAAGAGTCGGAAATGACTGAGCAACTTCACTTTCACTTTTCACTTTCATGCATTGGAGAAGGAAATGGCAACCCACTCCAGTGTTCTTGCCTGGAGAATCCAAGGGACAAGGAGCCTGTGGGCTGCCATCTATGGGGTCACACAGAGTCCGACACAACTGAAGCAACTTAGCAATGGGTAATCTAGAATGATTGAAACCTACATTTTTATTGGTAAATTCTGGAATGGTAATCAAAAAGGCATATTGAAGAAATAGACTGTTGAAAAATAAGACAAAAAGATTTGCCATATCAGATATTGAAACTCACTGTACAGCTACTGTAGTCAGTATAGAATTGGTACAGGGATACACATCTCTGAAACAGATGAAGGTCTGTAAATGAAACCAAGTAAATAAGAGAACACAATATATAATGAAGAGGATATTTTAATTCAGTGGTAAATGATGACTTCTTTGAAAAGTGGTCTTGGCATAATTTTGCCTTTACCTTTTTTTTTTTCTTTTTTTTTTCTTTAATAGAAAATTGTTTAATTAGTATACATGTGTTCTCCATCCTGAACCCTCCTCCCTCCTCCCTCCCCACACCATCCCTCTGGGTCGTCCCAGTGCACCAGCCCCAAGCATCCAGCATCGTGCATTGAACCTGGACTGGCATCTCGTTTCATACATGATGTTTCACATGTTTCAATGCCATTCTCCCAAATCTTCCCACCCTCTCCCTCTCCCACAGAGTCCATAAGACTGTTCTATACATCAGTGTCTCTTTTGCTGTCTCGTATACAGGGTTATCGTTACCATCTTTCTAAATTCCATATATATGCCTTAGTATACTGTATTGGTGTTTTTCCTTCTGGCTTACTTCACTCTGTATAATAGGTTCCAGTTTCATCCACCTCATTAGAACTGATTCAAATGTATTCAAGCTACCAACAGTATTCTTCACAGAGCTAGAACAAATAATTTCACAAATTGTATGGAAATACAAAAAACCTCGAATAGCCAAAGCGATCTTGAGAAAGAAAAATGGAACTGGAGGAATCAACCTACCTGACTTCAGGCTCTACTACAAAGCCACAGTTATCAAGACAGTATGGTACTGGCACAAAGACAGAAATATAGATCAATGGAACAAAATAGAAAGCCCAGAGATAAATCCACGCACATATGGACACCTTATCTTTGACAAAGGAGGCAAGAATATACAATGGATTAAAGACAATCTCTTTAACAAGTGGTGCTGGGAAATCTGGTCAACCACTTGTAAAAGAATGAAACTAGAACACTTTCTAACACCATACACAAAAATAAACTCAAAATGGATTAAAGGTCTCAACGTAAGACCAGAAACTATAAAACTCCTAGAGGAGAACATAGGCAAAACACTCTCTGACATATATCACAGCAGGATCCTCTATGATCCACCTCCCAGAATATTGGAAATAAAAGCAAAAATAAACAAATGGGACCTAATTAAACTTAAAAGCT
>NW_011495072.1:23015875-23020948 GCF_000754665.1 Bison bison bison
AATGAAGCAACCGACAAACAACTAATCTCAAAAATATACAAGCAACTCCTACAGCTCAAGTCCAGAAAAATAAATGACCCAATCAAAAAATGGGCCAAAGATCTAAATAGACATTTCTCCAAAGAAGACATACAGATGGCTAACAAACACATGAAAAGATGCTCAACATCACTCATTATCAGAGAAATGCAAATCAAAACCACTATGAGGTACCGTTTCACGCCAGTCAGAATGGCTGCGATCCAAAAGTCTACAAATAATAAATGCTGGAGAGGGTGTGGAGAAAAGGGAACCCTCTTACACTGTTGGTGGGAATGCAAACTAGTACAGCCACTATGGAGAACAGTGTGGAGATTCCTTAAAAAACTGGAAATAGAACTGCCTTATGATCCAGCAATCCCACTGCTGGGCATACACACTGAGGAAACCAGAAGGGAAAGAGACACGTGTACCCCAATGTTCATCGCAGCACTGTTTATAATACGCAGGACATGGAAGCAACCTAGATGTCCATCAGCAGATGAATGGAGAAGAAAGCTGTGGTACATATGCCTTTACCTTTAGAACACTTCATCAGGCCATCTAAGATAAATTTTAGGTGTACTAAATTTTTAAATATAAAAAGGAAAAGGTTTAAGGATAATTCTCAATCTGTGAGCTATGTGAGAAAAAATTTTACTACACACATTTTAAAATGTATTTTAGAATAAAATCAAACTGAACTTGAAACCAAGTGAACACTTTTTTTTTTGTTCTGCATGTTTAGGCTAAGTGTTAACTTCTATTAAATCAGAGTTCCTAAAAATTTAAATAAGAAAAAGAACCCAACCTTGCATAGGCAGTGTTCTCATAAGCATTAAAAAAGAGGTCACGCAAATGATTAATGGTCATATTAGAGATGTCCTACTTTCATATTAGCCAGAAATGTGTAAATAAAAGGGTGATACCAGTTTTCTCTCATCATATTTTTAAAGTTAAAAAGTTAAGTAGCCTCCTTTGCTATTTAGCAGAAAGGAAGCAAGAAATCTCATACAGTAGTAATATATTTGAAAATCTCAAATATTTATACAGTTGTGCTAGCAATGCTTTGCTATCTGTTCTTCCTAGAGAAACAAAAGTATGACCATATAATGGTACATGTACAGTAGTATTTATTACAGCAATCACAGCATTGTTTGAAGTAGCAAAATCTTGAGACAACAATAGTGCCCAACATTAAGAAAAGTGTTTATTAACCTATTTTTATATTATGGAATGTTATGTGGCTCTGCATGATTATTATATTTGTTGAGCTAAAAGGATATTCCTATTAAATTAAGAAAGTGAGTTGCATACTAGTATGAATAGCATAACACTATCTTTAAAAAATTCTGATTTATGCATAAGCTAAACATGGCATAGAAGGACTTGAACTTTAGATTCCTCAGTTGATTGAGGTTGAGGAGGGGTAAAGAGGTTATTAACATTTTTGCTAAAAATGGCTGTATTATTTTACTTCCTCAGTAAGCATGTATATTTTTAATAAAAATAATAGATTAAAATTCTGTAGTAAAATAAAGTAAAGCTAATGGTTTACAGAGTAACATGTATAGATCTTACTCTTAGTTTTTATTTTGGTACAAAAAATGAGAAAAATATTCAGCTTTTTTTTTTCCCTAAATGACTAATAGTTCCAAATCTGTTTATTGAAAAATATATTTTCCCTCTATTCTAAAGTGCCACATCTATCATATACTTAATTCTACATTTATTTAGGTCTATTTCAAACCCTTTATTTGTCCTGTCAATCTATATATCTTTGACAGAACCAAGATATTTTATACTATGCTGTGTAATATATCTTACCATTGATAAAAGCTATTCCCCTGATAGTATATTTATTTTCAGAATATCCTAACTTTTCTCAACATGTAAAGCTAGCTTCATGAAATGAAAAGAAGTTCTACAGAGTAATTATTGAATGCTGTGTCTGGACTATGCATGCATGTTAAGTCGCTTCTGTTATGTCCAGCTCTTTGTGACCCCATGGACTATAGCCTACTAGCCTCCTCTGTCCATGGAATTCTCCAGGTAGGAATACTGGAGTGGGTTGCTATGCCCTCCTCCAGGGGATCTTCCCCACACAAGGGTCGAATCCATGTTTCTTGCATCCACAGGTGATTTCCTGCATCAACAGGCAGGTTCTTTACGACTAGCTCCACCTAGGAAACCCTGTGTCTAGACAGTGGTAACGTATTAATTTAAATTTAGTAATGCAAATTTATGCTTATCTTACCTCATACACTTATCAGCTGGTAACATTAACTCAATTTTCTAGAATTCAGCCTTGAATTTTAATATGTAACTTCTCAGTTTTGAGACTAGCAAACGGTAAATTTACTAAGTGCTAAATTACCAATAGCTGTAATATTTTCAAAATGTACCCTCTTTTCTAATGTGCTGGTGGAAAAGAGAGATGCATATTACATTGTTTATGCTGTGCTTAGTCGCTCAGTTGTGTCCAACTCTTTGCGACCCCATGGACTGTAGCCCGCCAGGTTTCTCTGTCCATGGGGATTCTCCAGGCAAGAATACTGGAATGGGTTGTCCATTCCCTTCTCCAGGGGATCTTCCCCACCCAGGGATTGAACCAAGGTCTCCAACATTGGAGGTACATTCTTGACCTATCCAAATGGAATTTAAATCTGACTAACCATCTCATTATGTGGAAAATAAATATGAAATCCAAAAAGGTTAAATGGTTTATCCCAAATCACATAACCACTTGATAGTGTAACAGTATTTTCCTGAAATCTTCTCCAGTGTACTTTCCTTTTCATCACACTGCACTATTTATATGAAAAAAGTATGTAAAACTCACTATTAAAATATGAAGTGCTAAATAAGTAACATATTTTCTATCATGACACTTTTCTAAGTACCCAGTTCTTTCAGTTCAGTCGCTCAGTTGTGTCTGACTTTTGCGACCCTGTGAACTGCAGCACACCAGGCCTCCATGTCCATCACCAACTCCCGGAGTTCACCCAAACTCATGTCCATTGAGTCAGTGATGCCATTCAACCATCTCATCCTCTGTAGTACCCTTCTCCTCCTGCTTTCATCTTTTCCAGCATCAGGGTTTTTTCAAATGAGTCAGCTCTTCACATCAGGTGGCCAAGGTAGTAGAGTTTCAGCTTCAACATCAGTCCTTCCAATGAATACCCAGGACTGATCTCCTTTAGGGTGGACTGGTCGGATCTCCTTGCAGTCCAAGGGACTCTCAAGAGTCTTCTCCAACACCACAGTTCAAAAGCATCAATTCTTCTGCATTCAGCTTTCTTCACAGTCCAAATCTCACATCCATACATGACTACTGGGAAAACCATAGCCTTGACTAGACGGACCTTTGTTGACAAAGTAATGTCTCTGCTTTTTAATATGCTATCTAGGTAGGTCATAACTTTCCTTCCAAGGAGTAAGCCTCTTTTAATTTCTTGGCTGCAATTACCACTTGCAGTGATTTTGGAGCCCAGGAAAATAAAGTCAGTCACTGTTTCCACTGTTTCCCCATCTATTTGCCATGAAGTGATGGGACTGGATGCCATGATCTTCGTTTTCTGAATGTTGAGCTTTAAGCCAACTTTTTCACTCTCCTCTTTCACTTTCATCAAGAGGCTCTTTAGTTCTTCTTCACTTTCTGCCATAAGGGTGGTGTCATCTACATATCTGAGGTTATTGATATTTCTCCCAGCAGTTTTGATTCTAGCTTGTGCTTCTTATAGCCCAGCGTTTCTCATGATGTACTCTGCATATAAGTTAAATAAGGAGGATGACAGTATACAGCCTTGACGAAGTCCTTTTCCTATTTGGAACCAGTTTGTTGTTCCATGTCGAGTTCTAACTGTTGCTTCCTGACCTGAATACAGGTTTCTCAAGAGGCAGGTCAGGTGGTCTGGTGTTCCCATCTCTTTCAGAATTTTCTACAGTTTATTGTGATCCACACAATCAAAGGCTTTGGCATAGTCAATAAAGCAGATAAATGTTTTTCTGGAAGTCTCTTGCTTTTTCCATGATCCAGCGGATATTGGCAATTTGATCTCTGGTTCCTCTGCCTTTTCTAAAACCAGCTTGAACATCTGGAAGTTCACGGTTCACGTATTGCTGAAGCTGGCTTGGAAAATTTTGAGCATTCCTTTACTAGCGTGTGAGATGAGTGCAATTGTGCTGTAGTTTGAGCATTCTTTGGCATTGCCTTTCTTTGGGATTGGAGTGAAAACTGACCTTTTCCAGTCCTGTGGCCACTGCTGAGTTTTCCAAATTTGCTGGCATATTGAGTGCAGCACTTTCACAGCATCATCTTTCAGGATTTGAAATAGCTCCACTGGAATTCCATCACTTCTACTAGCTTTGTTCGTAGTGATGCTTCCTAAGGCCCACTTGACTTCACATTCCAGGACATCTGGCTCTAGGTGAGTGATCACACCATCATGATTATCTGGGTCGTGAAGATCTTTTTTGTACAGCTCTTCTGTGCATTCTTGCCAGCTCTTCTTAATATCTTGTGTTTCTGTTAGGTCCATATCATTTCTGTCCTTTATTGAGTCCATCTTTGCATGAAATATTCCCTTGGTATCTCTAATTTTCTTGAGGAGATCTCTAGTCTTTCCCATTCTATTGTTTCCTATTCTATTGTTTCCCATTCTAAGTACTATTAAATCTTAAATAATTGCAGAGTATATAATACAATAAACTTTATCTTAAGGAATTTTGAGTTTCATCTTTAGACAACTATTTGATAAATTGAAGAATTTTAAGTAAATAATTGTAAAGAAGTGGAAGTTGCTCAGTCGTGTCCAACTCTTTGCCACCCTATGGTCTATACAGCCCATGGAATTCTCCAGGCCAGAATACTGGAGTGGGTCATCTTTCCCTTCACCAGGGGATCTTCCCAACCCAGAAATCAAACCCATATTGCAGGCGGATTCTTTACCAGTGAGTCACAAGGGAAGCCCAGGAATACTGAAGTGGGTAGGCTATCTCTTCTTTAGCGAATCTTCCTGACCTGGGAATTGAACCAGGGTTTCCTGCTTTGCA
>NW_011495072.1:23021048-23021214 GCF_000754665.1 Bison bison bison
CCCTAATAGTAAACAAAACTAATTATAATTTTGAAATTCATATGGGCTTAAGTTAATGCACTTTGAATGGAGACTTTCTGAAAACTGTTTGTATCCTCTGTGCAGATTATAGCTGACTGGTGGTTTTATGAGCAATATATAATAACACACTATATTAGACAGCAAA
>NW_011495072.1:23021314-23043119 GCF_000754665.1 Bison bison bison
ATATATATATCTTTCATATATATATATATATATATATAATGATGTCCAGCAATAATTTCTGAGTTTGTTTTTTTAAATATTGTTTAAGGTAAGATTATTTGGAGTGAGGTAGTTTGATCTCTTTCTTACCTTTTGATTTTTTTCTTAATTTTGCCATTACTTATACTTGTTACTGAAAATATAAACTTATTTTTAAAACTTGGCCAATCATTTGATTGACTTGTGTTTTTTTGCCCTTCTTAATAACAAATGATTTTTAAAGAACAAAGAAACAACAGAATTTCCAGTTTTCTCCTTGTAGCCAAATATTAATTACCAGTATATTTAAGTTATATCAAAGATGAAATAATTCTTAATAGTTTACTGAGTAGGCAGTAGCACATGTGATATAGCTTTGTTTTTAGTATAACATCTTTCAGAAGAGGGAGATATATGAAGTGCATTAATATATCCAGATACTAATTTTCTATTTCTGATGTTGGGCAACAAATGCCCTTTAAGTATAGAATTTGTGTTATATTTTTGTTCCAGTAAGAATAATCAGATTTAATCTATATTTCTGGTTACCTTTAAAAGGATTTACAGTTTAGTTGGGTTGTAAAGAAAAACAATCTCAGTGAAAGATGAAATTTGTAATATCCGATTAGAGAAAAATCTTTTAGCATTTTATATAGTATATGAATAGGTGATTCTATCAATATTAATTTTACTTCTCCTTCAATAATTTCTCAAATTAACTTTTTTTTGCTTGCAAGTTATGCAGTATTTATAAATGATAACTTCTAGATTTCTACTTTTGCGTATTTTTCTTAGCTTTAATGATCACTCTAACATTATGATCTTGACTCTACCATATATGTTTCTATATTGGCATAGAAGTTTCTATGTAGAAAGGCATTCTATCTCCTTGAAGACATTATACCATGAATTATGGTAACTTATAAGAGGGGGCTTCCCAGGTGGCGCTACTGGTAAAGAATGTGTATACCAGTGTAGGAGATGCAAGAGAAGTGGATTCGACCTCTGGGTTGGGAGGATCCCCTAGAGTAGGAAGTGGCAACCACTCCAATATTCTGGCCTGGAAAATTTCATGGACTGTGGAGCCTGGTGGGTTACAGTCCATGGGATTGCAAAGAGTTGGACACGACTGAACGACTTTCAATTCACCTGTCGGCTGTGTGATCTTAGGAAAATCACCTATCTTCTCTGAGCATCACTTTTCATTTCATTTTCGGTATATGTGAACTCTAGCACTCTAAATGAAATAACCTTGTATTCGGTTGTTTATTTCTGTGTTTCGTCATATCTAAGAATAAAAAATTATACTTCTGTAAATTTCTTAGAAAATCTATTGCAAATTTCATTATTTTCTGTGGATAAAATGGGCATTTTATTATTCACAATAGATATTCACATTACTTACTTTAAATTGGCAATACAAAATTATGAAGTTGTTGTTATTGTTCATTCACTAGGTTGTGTTGGACTCTTTGCAACCCCATGGACTGTAGCACTCCAGGCTCCTCTGCCTTCCACTGTCTCCTGAAGTTCACTCAAATTCATGCCCTTTGAGTTGGTGATGCTAATGATTTGAATTTTATATAAATTTTTATTTTTGATATTAAAAGATAAATGCTGATCAATTAAGTTTCTAGTAGTAATTCTACTGGAAATTAGATATGGTCTCTGAACTTCAGAAATTATTAAAAGCTAATAGAAGACACTGGAGAAGGCAATGGCACCCCACTCCAGGACTCTTGCCTGGGAAATCCCATGTGCGGAGGAGCCTGGTAGGCTGCAGTCTGTGGGGTCCCTAAGAATCAGACACGACCGAGCGACTTCACTTTTACTTTTCACTTTCATTAATTGGAGAAGGAAATGGCAACCCACTCCAGTGTTCTTGCCTGGAGAATCCCAGGGACGGGGCAGCCTGGTGGGCTGCAGTCTATGGGGTCGCACAGAGTCGGACACGACTGAAGCGACTCAGCAGCAGCAGCAGCAGAAGACACATCAGAAAAATATAGAGTTATCATAAATTTATATTAACAAATACAATGACCAAAAAAGTGTAGTACAAAGAGATGATATTGTGGCATTATGTCTCTAGTTGGAAAATGGTGAACAATGGAGTTTTTTAAAGGAAATGTTATTTGAGCAATGGTATATGGTATGAACAGGATGGATATTGGTATGGATGAAAATTGTATTCCATTTAACCAGAACAATCTACAGGCAAAAGCACTGCTTCTTCATGCATATCTAGTGCTTACCAAAGGGCCTCTCACAGAGTAGCTGCTCATAAATACTTGATGATTGGTGAATTGAGTACATGCACACATGCACACTAAGTTATATTAATTAACTCAGGGAAAATTATACATTCTCAAGTCAATTAAACAGAGATAGGTGGGTACGGTGCAGAAAATTGGAGAACTAGAAATTAGATTTTTGCATTTCTACAATGTACATAAATTATTATGCCTTTACTTGCATGTTTCTCTGCCATTTCTTCTTCATAACTTAGTAGATTGTGGTAGTTTTTCTTTCTGTACTTTTTACTCTTATTTGCTGTCTTTCTTAATTTACTTCCTAACATGAGTTTTCTTTAATAAATGTTAAAATCTTAAACTGTTAGAATTAACATTTTAAGAAACTTCTTAGGAGAAAAAGCCTAGGGGATGGGGTGGGGACTTAAATTTATTAAATCTATCCTGTGCTTCATAATGTACTAGGCATCTTATCTGTATAAAGCATTTTAAAAATATTTAACATAAATATGACTAATTAATAAGGAATTTTGATCTGTATTTTTTAAGTGATAAAACCTGTGCTAAGAGGTAATACATTTTCCTCCAGTCATATGGTTTAAATATGATTCAAATTCAGGAGCGTATGGCTCTGAAGCCTGTGTGTGTGTGTGTGTGTGTGTGTGTGTGTGTGTACTTGAGTATGTGTTTTCTAGTTTACCATCTTAAGGTCAGATAAAAACTTTATTTTCTACAAGAATTTAAAAAAAATTTTTTCCTTAAGTGAGACCAAAATAAATTCATAGTTCTGGTCTACTCTTGTAAAAATCTTATAAAATTTAGTGTATGTGTTACAATGAAGGATTTTCAGAAAAAAAGCAGCCAAATCGATTCTTCCATCCTCATTTGTCTTCACAAGAATGTGAGTAATATGAGGGCAGGAGGTTTCGTGTATTCTGTTCATAAGTTATTCCCACCTCTACTTTACCAAATACTTGAAGATCCATCGATTGTTTATTGAGGGGTGATGACTGGCAGAGATGTCCTTTTCCCTATTCTTTTTGTATGTACTACTAGATATTTTTCTATTCAACTAATGTACATCATTACATTCACCATTATATAGCTCCATCCAGAAATACAAGCAATGTTAATTCACCCTTCTCACACATGCAAACTTACTGAAGTTTAGCCCAAGTATTTTTTAAATGCAACAGATTGGAGTTTATCTTGGAAGGGTGCTTCCATCTGTGAAAACACTCATTGGAAGAAGGAAGAACACTTTAAAATAAATCCACCAGCTGTATTGATAATGGTGTAGTGACATGAAGGCCTGAATATGATAGAACTATTTGTTAAAATAGTTATACCATATGAGAGAATAGCTAGCTTGTGGGTTTCTTGTGTTTCTTGATACTGACTTCAAAAATCATTAAATTGTAGAGGGATGACACTAATGAGGTTTCAAGCTATACTTTTAAAATAAAAAAGAATAAAACTTAAAGTTTTCTTAAAATTAACTCACATAAATGGCACATGGGGTACCTTAAATTCTGCTTTAAAAATCTCAATGAGTAATAGAAAATTCAGCACCAGCAAGATCCTGGGTAAGCTAGTGGACTGGACAGCATTCAAGGCCTATTCTTTTGTGTTGCTATAAAAGCAGCAAATATATCAAGCATCATTTTGTCTCTAGATTTTTGTTAAAGAAGGGTAAAAACTGTCATCCAATATGTATAAAATAAATCTGTGCACAAAAGATCAGATATTTATTTTTTATCCCCCCTAATATAGCCTTCCTTGTACGTTTTTTGTTTTTTTTTTTCTTTCACACAATAGAAGACTAATATACGTGTGACTGATCGCATAACATGAAGAAACTAGTGAAGTGGTTGTGTATTTTCAAGGAGACTGCTGGGGTGTCTTTAAAGTACCCTTCTAAATTTAAATTTTATAGCCTTTGCTATTAGAAAGGTTTAAGAGCTCACAGACTAGGAGTCAGATCTCTTATTTAGAAGGAGGGCTCAAGAAATCTTCCCACTTACTATGAGAGAAATAATTGATATTGATCCTGAAGTTCTTGATGGGAAGAGTTGAGGAAGTATTCTCTTTCTAATACGTTCCTGAATGTCTTTGACTCTAAATAGCAGATCTCTATACACAGAGTTATCTGCCATTTCTTCAAAGTTATTTGTAAGAGGTGAATTGCAAAGATGACTTCTCAATTATTGCTTAATGTTGTTTCAGCCCATTTTCAAAACCATGTTTCTATGTTCTGTGATATATGCCAATACTTTCTTTTTTTAGGTTTAACTGTGTCTTCTTCACATTCCCAGTATTTCCGCTCCCTTTTTGAGAATTTCCACATAATCTATACATAAGTCTTCCCAGCTAGTCCCTTAGTACTGGCACCCTTCTATGAATATTAAAAAACTTCAATTAAATACCAAATTCTTACGCTGGCAGTGAAGGTTCTCCATAATATAGTTCAAGCATATTTTCCAAATATATCTCCTAATCATCATTTCCTGAGTGAATAAACTCTTAGCCAAACTGCCAAGTCATCACACCAAATTTTGATTATTTACTCATTTCAGTCCACAACAACTTGTATGTCCTTCCCTCTCATCTCTTAGTTCTGTCAACTCGAGTCATTTGAATGCCACCAGTTTTAAAACTAAGTCTAAACCTTAGCCTGAAATGACCTCTTATACTGATGGCAAAGCAGTTTGATTTCAGAGAGTGAATATTTGCCTTAAAAAAATTGCCTTGGTGATTTTTTATTTAAGAAATGTTCAATAATACTTATTACTTTTTAAGAATTCTATAGCCTCCTACAGGAATACTCCCAAGCTCATTCTGTGAGGCTACTATCACTCTGATACCAAAACCAAAGATATTACACAAAAAAAGATAGACCAATATCACTGATGAACATAGACACAAAATATCCTCAACAGAATGCTAACAAAAAGAATTCAGCAACATGTTTAAAGGATCATACACCATAATCAAGTAGGATTTATCCCAGAAGTGCAAGAAGTTTTCATTCTACACAAATCAATGTGATACATTGTATTAACAAACTGAAGAATAAAAACCATGATTGCCTAAATCAATGCAGAAAAAGCTTTTGACAAAAGTCAACATCCAATTATAACTTAAACTCTCCAGAAATTGCACATAGAGGGAACTTACCTCAACAAAATAAAAGCCATCTATGATAACACCATAGCAAACAGTATTCTCAATGGTGAAAAACTGAAAGCATTTCCTGTAAGATCAGGAACAAGGGAAGGATTTCCACTCTCACCTCTTTTATTCAACATAGTTTTGGAAGTCCTAGCCATGACAGTCATAGAAGAAAAAGAATTAAAAGAATGCAAAGTAAAAAATAGGTAAAACTGTCACTGTTTGTAAATAATAGAATGATACTATATGTAGAAAACTCTAAATCCTAAAGATGCTACCAGAAAACTACTAAAGCTCATCAATGAATTTAGTAATGTTGCCATACACAAAATTAATATACAGAAATCTCTTGCTTTTCTATACACTAACCACAAAAGATCAGAAAGAAATTAAGGAAATAATACAATTTGCCACTGCAACAAAATGAATATCTAGTAATAAGCCTACCTAAAGAGTCAAAAGACATTAACTCAGAAACTGTAAGATATTGACAAAAAAATCAAGGACTGCACAAACAGGTGGAGAGATATACCATGTTCTTGGATTGGAAGAATCAATATTGTGAAAATGACTCTACTACCCAAAGTAATCTATAGATTCAGTGCAGTCCCTATCAAATTACAAAGGGTATTTCTCACAGAATTAGAGCAAAAAAAAAAAAAAAATTACAATTTGTGTGGAAATACAAAAGACCTCAGGTAGCCAAAACAGTCTTAAGAAAGAAAAACAAAGCTGGAAGAATCAAGCTCCCTGACTTCAGAGTATAAAGTACTGTGTCAGTTGCTCAGTTGTGTCTGACTCTCTGCACTCCATGGACTGTAGTCTGCCAGGCTCCTCCGTGCTTGGGATTTCCAGGCGAGAATACTGGAATGGGTTGCCATTTCCTCAGAGGATCTTGTCTAGCCAGGGATCGAACCTATGCCTCTGTGTTTCTTGCATTGTCAGTCAGATTCTTTACTGCTGCACCACCTGGGAAGTCCATAGACTGAACTACAAAACTACAGTAATCAAGACAGTATGGTACTGGCACAAAAATAGAAATATAGATCGATGGGTCAGGACAGAAAGCCCAAAGAGAAATCCATGTGCCTATGGTCACCTAGGAGGAGACAAGAATATATAATGGAGAAAAGAATTTTTTTTTAATAAGTGGTGCTGGGCAAACTGAATAGCTGCATGTGAAAGAATGAAACTAAAACCCTCTATAATACCATACACAAAAATAAACTCAAAATTGACTAAAAACTTAAATGTAAGGCTGGGCACTATAAAACTCTTAGAGGAAACCATAGGCAGAATGCTCTTTGACATGAATCAAGGCAAGATCTTTTGTAACCTACCTGCTAGAATAATGAAAATAAAAACAAAAATAAACAAATGAGACCTAATATAACTTAAAAGCTTTTGCACAGCAAAGGAAACCATAAATTAAATGAAAATACAGCCCTCAGAATGGGAGCATATATTTGCAAATGAAGCAACTGACAAGGGATTAATCCCCCAAATATACAAACAGCTTATGCAGCTCAATATAAAAAACAAAAACAAATAACCCAATCAAAAAAATGGATGGAATACCTAAATAGACATTCTCCAAAAAGACAGACAGATGGGCAACAGACGACAAAGTCTTCAACATTGCTAATTATTAGAGAAATGCAAAGCAGAACTACAATGATGTATCACCTAACACAGGTCAGAATGACCATCATCAAAAAATATACCAATAACAAATGCTGGAGAGCATGTGGATAAAAGGGAACTGTCTTGCACTTTTGGTGGGAATGTAAATTGGTACAGCCACTATGGAGAACAGTATGGAGGTTTCTTAAAAAAACTAAAAATACAATTACCATATGCCCCAGCAGTCCCCCTCCTGGGTAACTCCTAGATAAAACCATAATTACAAAAGATACATGTACCCCAATGTTCATTACAGCACCATTTGCAATAGCCAGGACATGGAAGCAACCTAGATGTCCATTGATAGATGAACGGATTAAGAAGATGTGGTACCTATATACACTGGAATATTACTGAGCCATAAAGAGGAACACAATTGTGCAATTTGCAGAGGTGTGGATGGACATAGAGACTGGTACAGATTGAAATAAATCAGAATGAAAAAACAAAGATCACATAATATCACATGTATGGAATCTAGAAAAATGATACAGATTAACTTATTAGCAAAGCAGACATAGAAACATAGAAATAGAGAACTGACATATGGATACCACGGAAGGAAAGAGGGGTGGGATTGGAAGATTGAGTTGATATATATATATAATGTTTAAAATAGATAACTAATGAGAACATACTATATAACACAAAAAACCCTACTCAGTACTCTATGGTGACCTAAATGGGAAGGAAATCCCAAAAAGAGAGGATATGTGTATATGTATAACCGATTTACTTTGCTGTACAGCAGAAACTAACACAATATTGTAAGGCAACTGTATTCCAATAAAAATTAATTATAGCATCCTATAATTTTATTTTGGTATAAGGGTTATACTTGAAGCTGTGAGATTGTTGATGAGTTACTGGACAGTTTTATTGTCAATGATAGGCTGTGATAGATCACGTCCTAGTTTGACAGCTGTGGCAAATGGTGAGCCATAAGTGTAATTTAAAATGTTTTGTTTCATTATATTTTATTTGTTATGACATATATATATATTTTTTTTCTTTCCTTCTGTCATTATTTTTTGTGTTTAAAATGAATTTGGGACTCTTAAAACAATCAGCATCCTTGTGGAAAAATCCTTCATTGTTTAATTAGATTATGTTCTTTCTCCATTTTTTCCATCAAATATCCTGACACGTTATCTGCAATTGACATTTTTTGCCATGACACTATTTTTATATTATAAAAACTTCTAATTATGCAATAGGATATTTTACTCATTGAGTCAGTCAATACATATTTGTTAATCAATCATGTCAAATGTTCCTGAGGTGACAAGTAAGATGAGGAAAGAATGCTTAAAATGACTTTGAGATTTTTCTCTAGCAGTGATTTAACTGCTAGTTTAATTGTAGGTGCTGAGTTAGAGGATCAGTGGGTTTAAGTACGAACTAAGGAAGTTTGCTTAGGAATAGAAGATTAATTTTAAGTTACTAACTGTTTGGTATGAACAGTTTTATGTTTGCCATTATTAGGTAAAATTATCCAAAACCATAACTAAGACAATGAAATAAGTCTGTATCTGTTTGCTGCTATGGTAAAGCATTTTGTAAGTAAATACAAGGTGATCTCTAGGTATTATTTAATTTTTAGGAAAATAAATATGAACATATTAATTAAAATATTAAACTGTAAATTTACATCTTTTCTTTTAGATTTGTGTACAGTAGAGATGCAATTTATCCTTTTTTAGTAGAAAAAAAATTCCAAAAATTTTATTTTATTCCCTTCCAGGATACTGATGGCTCGATTGATAAAGAATCTGCCTGCAATGCAGGAGACATCCTGCAATCTAGGAGACCCAGGTTCGATCCCTGGGTCAGGGAAATCCCCTGGAGAAGGAAAAGGCAACCCCCTCCAGTATTCTTGCATTGGAAATTCCTTGGACAGAGGAGCCTGGCAGGCTACAGTCCATGGAGTTGCAAGAGTAGGAAATGACTTAGAGACTAAACCACAGGATATTGTCCAGTTTTGCATCTAATTTAGCAATCTTATTCAAATATCCCTTTGCTAAAAGTTTTTAATTTTTACAAGATTATTTTTATTGCCTTCCACAGTACCTATATAATTTCCAGTCCTATATGTATACTTTTTAAAAATATAACAGCTTTTTTGAGATATAACTCATTTTCCATACAATTTGCCAATATACAGGGCATAGTTCAGTGGTGGCAAATATATTTGCAGTTACACTCATTACCGCAATCAAATTGAGCATATTTTTATCATCCCAAAATCAAATCATATACCTATTAGCAGCTGTTTTCCATTTCTTCTCTGAGCCCCAGTCATAGACCATTATCAATCTGTCTTCTGTCTCTTTATTTTTGCCTATCCTAGATATTTTCTATAAACAAAAACACAGAATATGTAGCCTTTTGTGAGTAACTTCTTTCACTTAGCATAGTATTTTTAAGGTTCAGCCATGTTGTAGGGTTTATCATTACTTCAGTACTTTTTATTGCCAAATAACATAGTAACATAGATTATATGGATATATGTTTTTTAGCCTTACATCAGTTGATGGATAATGGAGTTGTTTTTTTTGTTTGTTTGTTTTAGCCTTAGAAATAACACTGCTATGAGCATTAGTGTACAAAGTTTTGCATAGATAAATTTTGTAAATGTTCTTGAGTGCACACCAAAGAGGGAAATTCCTGAATCTCATGGTAACTTCACTCTTAAAACTGAAGAGCTGCCAAACTAATTTTCAAAGCAGCTATATCATTTTCCAATCCCATCAGTAGTAGATGAGGGTTCCAATTTCTTCACATCCTTGCCAACAGCTTTTACTGTATGTCTTCTTGATTATAGCCATCCAAGTATGTGAGAAATATGTCTTTGTCATTTTGACTTGCATTTCTCTGTTAATATTGAGCATCATTTCTTATGTTTGTTGATCATTTGTATATTTTTGAAAGACTATTTATACTAATATTTTGCTCACTTTAATTGGGTATTTATTTTTTATTAGTTTTTAAATTTGTTTTTGTTAGTGAGTTGTAGATATTCTTTATATATTCAAGTTGGAGATTTCTTAACCGGTTTCCTCCTGGGTTGTCTTTTAACTTTTCTGATGGTATTCTTTTAATTGTGATGAAATCCAGTTTATCTTTTTTTGCTGTTGCTTGTGTTTTGTTGTCTTATATAGAAACCATTGCATAACCTAGTCATGAAGATTTACTCCTATGTTGTCTTCTAAGAGTTTTATAGGTTTAGCTCTAAAATTTAGATCTATTATCTATTTTTCAGTTCAGTTCAGTTGTGTCTGACTCTTTGTGACCCTATTGACTGCAGCACACCAGGCTTCTCTATCCATCACCAATTCCTGGAGGCTGCTCAAACTCATGTCCATTGAGTCAGTGATGCCATCCAACCATCTCATCTTCTGTCATCCCCTTCTCCTCTTGCCTCAATCTTTCCCAGCATCAGGGTCTTTTCCAATGAGTCAGTTCCCATCAGGTGGCCAAAGTATTGGTGTTTTAGTTTCACAATCAGTCCTTCCAATGAATTCAGGACTGATTTCCTTTAGGATTGACTGGTTTGATCTATTTTTAATTAACTTTTATGTATGGTATGAGGTGGAGATTCAGCTTCATTCCTTTGTATGTGAAATTTGGCTATTACTGCATCACTTGTTGAAGAGAATGTTCTTTACCTCTGGAATTCTTGGAATCCTTTTAAAAATCAATTGAACATAAATACAAAGGTCTTACTGGATTCTCAATTCATTCCATTGAGGTATATTTTTATCATTTTTCCATTACCACTTTATCTTGATTACCATAGCTGTGTGGTAAGTTATGAAATCAGAAAAGTGTGATTCTTCCAAATCTGTTCTTATTTTTCAAGGTTCTTTTGGCTATTCTGATTCCCTTGGATATTCATATGAATTTTAGGGTCAGCATGACCATTTTAGCAAAGTACAAGTCAGCTAGGGTGTTTAGAGGGATTGCTTTGAGTGTATTACTATCCTGACAAGAAACTTTCCAATTATTATCATGGATCTATTTTCCATTTTTAAGTCTTATTTTTTTTCATCAGTGTTTTGTTGTCTACAGAATATATGTTTTACACTTTTTTAGTTAATATAATTCTAAGTATTTTTGATGCTCTTCTAAATATAAACATTTTCTTGATTTTATTTTTGGTTTGTTCATTGCTAATACATAGAAATACCAATTATTTTTTATGTATTTGTGTTATATATTTATGGTTGCTGTGTTTCTTGTGTGTGTGTTGAAGGTGTTAGTTGCTGAGTTGTGTCCAACTCTTTGCAACCCCATGGACTGTAGCCCGCCGAACTCCTCTGTTCATGGAATTCTCCAGGCAAGAATACTGGACTGGGTTGCTGTTCCTTTCTCCAGGGGATCTTCCTGACCCAGGGATCAAACCCAGGTCTCCCTACTCTAGGCAGCCTTTTACCATCTGGGGCACCAAGGAAGCTTGTTAGTATTCTCCAGACAAGCAGAATATATCACATATAGATAAATAGATATACATATAAAATCAGTGTATATATCATTAATGTCCCAGCTCAACCACAAGAGACAAGTTTATCCTTTCTGCACCATTTTTATGCTATTTAGGTCCTCAATGGATTGTATGTTACCTACCCACATTGGGGAGAGCAATCTACTTATCTGAATCCACCAATTCAAACTAATTTCATATAGAAACACCTTCATATCCACACCTCAAAGTAATGCTCAATCTAAGCATCCCAAGGCACCAATTGATTCATAAAATTAAAGATAACAGTGCTAATAATTTTAAATTAAATTTATTATGATTTTCTATGTGAAAGATTATTTTATCATTTGTTGTTGTTGATTCGCTCAGTCATGTCTGACTCTTTGTGACTGTATGGACTACGGCATGCCAGGCTTTGCTGTCCTTCACCATCTCCCAGAGCCTGCTCAAACTCGTGTCCATTGAGTCAGTGACGCCACCCAACCATCTCATCCTCTGTCGTCCTCTTGTCCTCCTGCCTTCAATCTTTCCCAGCATCAGGGTCTTTTCCAATGAGTCGGTTCTTTGCATTGCATTAGGTGGTGAAAATATTGAAGCTTCAGCTTCAGCATCAATCCTTCTAATGAATATTTAGGATTGATTTCTGTTAGGATTGACTGGTTTGATCTCCTTGCAGTCCAAGGGACTCTCAGGAGTCTTCTCCAACATCACAGTTCAAAATCATCAATTCTTCAGTGTTCAACCTTCTTTATGGTCCAACCTCACATCCATATATGGCTACTGGGAAAACCATAGCTTTGGCTAGACAGACCTTTGTTGGCAAAGTAATGTCTCTGCTTCTTAATACATTGTCTAGGTCAGTCATAGCTTTTCTTCCAAGGAGCAAGTGTGTTTTAATTTCATGGCTGCAGTCACCATCTGCAGTGATTTTAGATCCCAAGAAAATAAAGTCTGTCATTGTTTCCATTGTTTCCCCATCTAATTGCCATGAAGTGATGGGACTAGGTGCCATAATCTTTGTTTTTTGAATGTTGAGTTTTAAGGCAGCTTTTTCACTCTCCTCTTTCACTTTCATCAAGAGGCTCTTTAGTTCCTCTTCACTTTTTGCCATAAGGGTGATGTCATCTGTATATCTGAGGTTATTGATATTTCTTCCAGCAATCTTGATCCCAACTTATGCTTCATCCAGCCTGGCATTTTGCATTTTGCATTCATCATAATTGGAAATAATTTTACTTCTTCCTTTGCAATCTGAATAGCACTTAACTTCTCTTCCTTGTCAAATTATCTGGTAGATTTTCTGTACTGTGCTAATTAGAAACACATCCTTTGTTCGTGATCTTTGGGAGGAAGCATTCAGTTTTCAGCATAAAATAAGATGTTAGCTGTTGGATTTACATAGAGGTCCTTTATCAGAGAATAAGTTGATTTGTGTTTGTGGTTTGTTGTAAGTTTTTACCATAAGTTTTGTTGGAGTTTGTCAAATGCTTTGCTGCATCTTTTGAGATGATTGTGTGATTTCTATTCTTTATTCTATTGATACAGTGTATTTGGCATAATAAACCAATCTTGCATTTCTGGGTTAAATTAGATATGTGTACTTTGGAGGTATTTATTAAGAATTGATGTACATATTTGAATATTTTATAGAATTCATCATTTAAACCAAATCATCTTCAAATGCTTTTTTAATCAACTTTGCTATTTAATGATTTTTTATTTATTAATATATGATATAATATCTTTGGCTTATTTTTTGTATATGCTCTTTCTATAAGTTTAAGAGGGTCCAATGTTAATTTTTGAAAATTAGACTTTGTCAGTTAAGTGCTTTATTATTGGTCCTTATTAGTGATACTAACATACCATCACAAAGATATTGGTAAATGTGACCAAATTTAGAGAAAGAAGCCGATCTTAATCTTTTGAATTAAGAGTAAAAGACATGCCTCATAGTTTTAAAATGGACTGATGAAAGATCAAAACTAAAGAAACTATATAAACAAAAATCATCTGATGAAGTATAAAGAATAATCTAATGGGCTTTCTGTCTACCTTCCTAATTATAATGAAAAGAGCTTTGTGTTTCTTTTACAGTGTGGTATGTGCTATAACTGAATAATAATATCATAACTAAATTTTATAATCTATTGAGTAATGAACAGTAGACTTTCATATGAAATTATACCTTAGTACTTAAGAGTATACAGCCACAATATGGCTTTGGATTCTGACTCTGCCACGTATATACTATATGATCCCTTGGCAAATTATTTACCCTTTATATTTCACTTTCCTTATTTATAACTTGAATCTCATAACACATTTCTACTAGCTATTCAGAAAATGTGTATTGAAGAGTCATTTACATATGTTAGATGTGACTGTTGGTTGCTAAGTAGACACTGAATAAGAGAAATATTGTTAATCCACCATGGATGCTGTTAAAACCATGCATTTAGATCTATTTTTAAATGTTTCATTCAGTTATTCAATATAAGTTTGATTATTTTTTAAATAATTATAATATTATGATTGTATTTTTATTGTTTCATGTATTTTGTGTATCTTTTTGCCTGAATTTTTATTAAAATTAAATTAAAGGTTTTATCTGCTAGCATTATTTTCTGTATCACCTGTGGGTCTGCTTCATTAATTTACTTTTTATCTAGTTATCAAAGATTTAATTCTATTTTTTTCTCATGCCTAGAAATTTTTTCTTGAGTGCTAGATATATTAAATAAGATGATTGATGTTAAAAACTTAGATAAAGACCTGGTAAAGTGTCAGAAATGTAGTACAGAGTCAATAAATAGTAAAGATTAATGCTGTTCTTTATTATCCTCAATATTTTATCTAGGAATTTGTATTTATGATTGAAATTAGTCGTGGAAATAATGTATGTTTTCAAAGACTTTCAAATGTACTTTAAGTAAAAGCTGAAAAAAATAAATGCATCTGTTTCATATTGTTAAGTACATTCTTCCTTATCTTCTTTTAAAATGTATTTTAGAGTGTTTTTATATGGGAAAATGGACAAAGAATTTTATTCCAGTTTCACCTATTAACATATAACATTGTATAGCATATTTGTTACAACTAATGAAACTTTATTAATGTGTTGTTGGTGGTGGTTTAGTCGCTAAGTCATGTCCTACTCTTGTGATCCCATGGTCTGTAGCCTGCCAAGCTCCGCTGTCCATAGCATTTTTCAGGCAAGAATATTGGAGTGGGTTGACATTTCCTTCTCTAGGGGATCTTCCCAACCCAGGAGTCGAACCCAGGTCTCCTGCATTGCAGGCAGATTCTTGACCGACTGAGCTATGAGGGAAGCCCAATATGTTATTATTATTAACTAAAGTTTATATTTTCTTCAGATTTCCTTCGTTTTTAGTTCATGTCCTTTTTCTGATCCAGGATCCTCTCTAAAATAACAGATTGCATTTAGATGTCACATCTCCTTGGGGATCTTTTGACTGTTACAGTTTCTCAAAATAATCCTTATTTTTGACAAAATACTTAACAGCTTTGAAGAATACTAGTCAGATTCAATTTTAAATTTTCATGAAAGGAAAACATATTTCTGAAATGTTCAACGTATTTTCATTATTCAGTAAAAAATGATGTATTTGTATAATTTATGAACAAGTAGGATTCCAAAAATTCTTAATGAAACGCAAAAGATTCTAAACTAGTCTATAATAGTCAAATGTGTGGAAGGGAGTGATGAGGAATGAACTTAACAGTCTAGTCTTGTATAATGAGTTTCATCTGCATATTTGGTTAATAGGTTGTTACTGAAGGATGATACTCAACACAAGAGTGTTAAAATACATAGTATCCATGGACAAACCAGATGAATTGAATGGGAAGAGAGCCCTGGCCACCCTTAATATTGTTACATCATGGAGTATATCCTGAATTACCTGAGCATAATTTTTTTTTCTTTAGTTTTAAGGTTTAGGTTTTAAGCCTGTTCAAGCAATCTACTTAACTAACTTTTGTTAAAACTGAAAAGAAATATTTGTAGCAGGATAGAATTAGATGGTTTATTTTAAATTTCAATTTACCAAATCTCATTATTCATTATTAATATATATGTATTGGACGTGTATATTTTGCTATGCTAACTTGATGGATTCTGATGCTAAAGACTATTATAACCTCTGCATCTTATACACTGATCTAATAGAAAAAAGCCATCATAATTTGAATGTTAAGAGGTACATTGTTAGATAAGAACATTTTATTTTGCAGAACTATTATGGAGCTGCTAAGATGATATTTTCTGACAACCCACTTGGTCTGACCTGTGGAATGGTATGCCCCACCTCTGATCTTTGTGTAGGTGGGTGTAATTTGTATGCCACTGAAGAGGGACCAATTAATATTGGTGGATTGCAGCAATATGCTACTGAGGTATGTAAGATGTACAATTGTTTTTTCTATCCCTGAAGCACAAAAATCTTAAAATAACTTTAATCCTGAAGCTTTGTTGATATCCAACATTTTTAGTGTGATATACAGCTACAGTTTAAGTATTTTGTGTCATAAACGATGTTTTTATTCAATGACTTGGCTTCAAAAATGAAATTTCTAAAACCATATGTCAAATTAATTGTAATCCCAGAAGGTTATTAAAATACTTTCACTGAAAGTTATATAAATTGGAGTATCTGAAAATAGAATTTATTCATTAACTTTACGTTGGAGTGTGGCTAGGGGGTCCCATTATGGGAAAATAAAAAACAAACTATCTTAACTAGTTCTTTTTCCTGAAACCGTCTTTAATCTTCACAGCTTGAAAGAATACATCAGCATTCTTCTATAATATTTTTTGAGTAATAGAGGTTATAGAATTATCAAAAACCCTCAAACTGAATAATATTTTTTAACATTAGATTTTGTGAACCTGTGGATTGAAAGCAGATGTGTTTTTTGGATGCAAATTTATAATGAAATAATATGAAAACATTTTGTCCCTATTTTATAAGTTTTGGCCATGTCTTTCGTTTTTAATGAATCCTTTTTAATGACTTTGAAGCTCTGGGACATCTTATTCTCTCTGGGGCCTCCTTTTTGGAGTCAACTACCAGATCCATTCCTGTGTATCATTTAAATGATCAGCTTATATGGAGGTTACAGTAGAATTTTGTAATCCTTGGGGTCTGTTTGGCTAGAAGACCAAATTAAATAACCTGTCAGCACTAGTTTTTAATTAATGACTTCTCTGTCTGATGTTGTCAACTCAAACACAACGTATTCTTTCTTTTTAGGACCCTTCTCATAATATCCCTCAAGCTTAAATCTTACTTTGCTTTTAGTAATAAATCAGGTTTTTATTCCCTTCCTGCTTTCTGACAGGTTAATTCTAAGGAAGGGCTCCTGGGAGTGAGAAAATAGAAACAATTTGAGGTTGTGAGTTGTTGCAATAAATTCTTGTATTTAATTTCTTCTCCTACCAAATTCAAAATTGCATTGGTTTACCTGACCAGTGCAAGGTATGATCTTTACAACCTGAGACAATCCCTAGTTGATGGAGAAGATTCACTTGAATTCTTCCACATTTTTCTTTGGGGACTCATTGTCTCTTCATTAAAACGGGGCAGGCTTGCAAGGATGTAGTAAGTAAAAGGTCACACAGTATCTATATAAACTAACACTGCATTTCAAAGCAAAATCAGTTAAAATAATGTTATTTGTCTGTGGTTTGGACTAGAGAGGGAGGGAGGGAAGAAGGAGAGGGGAGAAGGGGAAAAGAGAGAAAGGAAAACAGTGAAGGGGGGTGGGGAGAGTGGGGAGAAAGGGAAACATCATTCCTCTGAGAACTCTGTTTTAATGAGGTTGTACCACTGCTTTCCAAAGCAAAGTCTATTTATTTCAGACATAGCATAGATTAGGATGGCATTAGATGCATTTTAAGAGACTCATGGAATTTAGGTAGCAATGTATCTTCTTATTACATTCCATTTATGCTTCTTATTACTGTGGCTTCAAATATATCTATCAAATTATAAATAAAAATATCCCAGTGGAACTACATAGGAAGGCTTTCATTTTTTTTTTTAAGTTGACTACTTAAGGCAATTTATTTTAGAGAGTTCTGTCAAAGGGTTGTTTACTTAAATTTACCCAACAGTCAAAGTTGTTGTGAAGGTAAGCAGTACTGGATTCACAGATATAGGAAACAGACTTGTGCTTACCAAAAGGGAGAGGGAATGGGAGTAACACACTGGGGATATGGGATTAGCAGATACAAACTGCTATGTATAAAATAGAGAAGCAACCAGGATATACTAGATAGCACAGGGAATTATTATCTTATAATAACCTAAAGGGAGTATAATCTGCAAAAATACTGAATCACTATGGTGTATCCTGAAACTAGGGCTTCCTAGATGACGCAGTGGTAAAGAATCTGCCTGCCAGTGCAGGAGACGGAAGAGATGCTCGTTTGATCCCTGGGTCAGGAAGATCCCCTGGAGTAGGAAATGGCAACCCCGTCCAGAATTCTTGTCTGGGAAATCCCATGGACAGAGGAGCCTGGAGGGCTACAGTCAGTGGGTTCCAAAAGAGCTGGACATGACTGAGCCGGTACACACACACATAACCTGAAACTAACACTAAATCAACTCAATGAAAATAATAAGCATAATGCAATGAATTAATTGACTGCCGCTGTAAAGAAAGAGTACAACTTTTAAAATAATTCTAAAATAAAAATATTAAATAATGTTATAAATAATATATGCAAATACCATTACTCTTCCAAACTACTAAACTATTGATAGGAGTACTTAAGTAAAAGCTGAACATGATATATAAATAATTTGATGTTTGTTTGATAAAATAATGATTGATTTTTGACTTTTAAAGAATTATAAATCTATTTTTCAACCAAATTAAGCAAAGGTTAGGAGAGCAGAGTAAAATAGTATGGTATTTTTCAAAAATGTTTTTCCTATAATTTATAGGTGTATATATTTCTGTAATATATATGTGATTTTTGAAATATCAACTCCATAGTCTACCTGTATTATTTAAATCCATACTTAGATTAACCTTTCCATTTAAACATGGGCATATGATTTAGAACATGTAATAGAAATGTATGTAGTATGTAGTAGAAAAGGAATAAATCACATAGAGGATAGCATGAGGAGGATCAGGAGACCAGCTACTTTAACTACTTTTGTTTTGTCCTGTATTGTCAATCCTGTGCTGTCCCCACATCTGCAGTGACTTTGCTTCATACACTTTTGCACATGTGAGACAGAAAGACTACAGAATGATTCTAGATCTCTCTAGGCGGCAGTTTTTTCTTAGTTCAGTTAAGTATAACAATAGTGCTTCAAATAAATAATTTGGAAATAATAGCTTGCTGTGGATTTTCTTATCAATTTCATCAGTGTCTTAAATTTCTCTATATAGATTTAATACTTGAAATTTTTATGTTGACATGTCTTTGATCATTTAGTTGACTTATTAAGAAATCATATATTTATTACATTTAAATAACCAACTACACTCTCATTGCCTCTCAAATTTAACTAATGAATTGCTGCAAAAGGATAATGAAGAATGCATCTTTCTACTAATTTCCCAAAGTTTGAAAAATAACTATAAATAGAGAATTAACTGCATGTCAAATCACTTCCTTTCCACTGATATTAAAGAGTTTTAGGAACAATTTAGAAAAATTAAAATTCCAAGGTTCTAAAGGCTGGATGGCATCACTGACTCGATGGACATGAGTCTGAGTGAACTCCGGGAGTTGGTGATGGACAGGGAGGCCTGGCGCGCTGCGATTCATGGGGTCGCAAAGAGACGGACACGACTGAGTGACTGAACTGAACTGAACTGAAAGTTTGACTCTAAATCTTAAAATGAATGAGGCTCAGAGGATTAGTACTTAAGGTTGCTGCCTCAATTATGAATTTTTAGGAATACATTAGATTATGAAACTGGTATCAGAAAACAGTACTTGTTTTTCACAGTAAATGTTCTATGGGATTATATTAATACCCATTAAACATACTGTTTTGCATGGCATATACTCCTTGCACTGTACTTTGAATTTCCTTTTTATACTTTTAGTTAAGAACAGAACTGAATTATTCTTTAGATTTTTCTTTAACTGTATTTTTCAGGTCTTTTATATCAGCTCTCATTTGAAATACCCTATTTTTGTCCCATCATCATATGCTATTTATATACTATCATTTGCTATTTTTACTTATTTCCATAATTTATTGAATAGGCATACTTCAAATCAAATTGACTAGTGCTTATAACATAATAAAAAATACACTGATATAGTTCAAACAATCAGGTATTATGAGGCTGCATTAAATAAACTAGTAAAATTATTTGAATGACATCAACATGTTTTGTTAAATGCTGCAGTCAATAATTTAAAGAATTGTGAGTGAAGAAGGAACATGATTACTTGAGTTAGTGATTATTTTAATAAGACAAATAATCCTACGGTATCTTCAACTTGAACATGGAGTTGCTAGAAGCTTTAAACTTTTGATGTCCACAGTTATATTGGTGGAGGATATAGAGACACATGTACACTAAAAAATAATAGAATGTTATGTCTTTTTTCAAATAATATATTTTTGTGATGCATCTTCCCATCTATCAAATAGATAAGTATAGAAGAAGAAAAAATTAGGTGTAGTCCTCATATTAAAATCAATTACTGCAAAAAAGTGCATAAACTGAAATGTGAGATTAGGTATACTCTATGCTGCAAAGAGCAATATTGCATAGGAACCTGGAATGTCAGGTCCATGAGTCAAGGCAAATTGGAAGTGGTCAAACAGGAGGCAAGAGTGAACGTTGATATTCTAGGAATCAGTGAACTAAAATGGACTGGAATGGGTAAATTTAACTCAGATAACCATTATATCTACTACTGTGGGCAGGAATCCCTTAGAATAAATGGAGTAGCCATCATGGTCAACAAAAGAGTCTGAAATGCAGTACTTGGATGCAGTCTCAAAAAATGACAGAATGATCTCTGTTCGTTTCCAAGGCAAACCATTCACTATCACAGTAATCCAAGTCTGTGCCCCAACCAGTAACACTGAAGAAGCGGAAGCTGAATGGTTCTATGAAGACCTACAAGACCTTTTAGAATTAATACCCAAAAAAGATGTCCTTTTCATTATAGGGGACTGGAATGCAAAAGTAGGAAGTCAAGAAACACCTGGAGTAAAAGGCAAATTTGGCCTTGGAATACCGACTGAAGCAGGGCAAAGACTAATAGAGTTTTGCCAAGAGAACGCACTGGTCATAGCAAAAACCCTCTTCCAACAACACAAGAGAAGACTCTACACATGGACATCACCAGATGGTCAACACCGAAATCAGATTGATTATATTCTTTGCAGCCAAAGATGGAGAAGCTCTATGCAGTCAGCAAAAACAAGACCGGTAGCTGACTGCGGCTCAGATCATGAGTTCCTTATTGCCAAATTCAGATTTAAATTGAAAAAAGTAAGGAAAACTACTAGACCATTCAGGTATGACCTAAATCAAACCCCTTATGATTATACAGTGGAAGTGAGAAATAGATTTAAGGGACTAGTTCTGATAGATAGAGTGCCTGATGAATTATGGATGGAGGTTCATGACATTATACAGGAGACAGGGATCAAGACCATCCCCATGGAAAAGAAATGCAAAAAAGCAAAATGGCTGTCTGAGTAGGCCTTACAATAGCTTTGAAAAGAAGAGAAGCAAAAAGCAAAGTAGAAAAGGAAAGATATAAGCATCTGAATGCAGAGTTCCAAAGAATAGCAAGAAGAGATAAGAAAGCCTTCCTCAGTAATCAATGCAAAGAAATAGAGGAATACCACAGAATGGGAAAGACTAGAGATCTCTTCAAGAATTAGAGATACCAAGGGAACATTTCATGCAAAGATGGGCTCAATAAAGGACAGAAATGGTATGGACCCAACAGAAGCAGAAGATATTAAGAAGAGGTGGTAAGAATACACAGAAAAACTGTACAAAAAAGATCTTCATGACCAAGATAATCACGATGGTATAATCACTAAACCAAAGGGCCAGATATCCTGGAATGTGAAGTCAAGTGGGCCTTGGAAAGCATCACTACAAACAAAGCTAGTGGAGGTGATGGAATTCCAGTTGAGCTATTTCAAATCCTGAAAGATGATGCTGTGAAAGT
>NW_011495072.1:23043219-23054014 GCF_000754665.1 Bison bison bison
GCAGTGGCCACAGGACTGGAAAAGACCAGTTTTCATTCCAATCCCAAAGAAAGGCAATGCCAAAGAATGCTCAAACTACCACATAATTGCACTCATCTCACACGCTAGTAAAGGAATGCTCAAAATTCTCCAAGCCAGGCTTCAGCAATATGTGAACTGTGAACTTCCAGATGTTCAAGCTGGTTTTCGAAAAGGCAGAGGAACCAGAGATCAAATTGCCAACATCCGCTGGATCATGGAAAAAGCAAGAGAGTTCCAGAAAAGCATCTATTTCTGCTTTATTGACTGTGCCAAAGCCTTTGACTGTGTGGGTCACAATAGACTGTGGAAAAGTCTGAAAGAGATGGGAATATCAGACCACCTGACCTGCCTCTTGAGAAACCTGTATGCAGGTCAAGAAGCAACAGTTAGAACTGGACATGGAACAACAGACTGGTTCCAAACAGGAAAAGGAGTATGTCAAGGCTGTATTTTATCACCCTGCTTATTTAACTTCTATGCAGAGTACATCATGAGAAACGCTGGGCTGGAAGAAGCACAAGCTGGAATCAAGATTGCCAGGAGAAATATCAGGAACCTCAGATATGCAAATGACACCACCCTTTTGACAGAAAGTGAAGAGGAACTAAAGAGCCTCTTGATAAAAGTGAAAGTGGAGAGTGAAAAAGTTGGCTTAAAGCTCAACATTCAGAAAACTAAGATCATGCCATCTGGTCCCATCACTTCATGGCAAATAGATGGGGAAACAGTGGAAACAGTGTCAGACTTTATTTTTTTTGGCTCCAAAATCACTGCAAATGGTGATTGCAGCCATGAAATTAAAAGACACTTACTCCTTGGAAGGAAAGTTATGACCAACCTAGATAGCATATTGAAAAGCAGAGACATTACTTTGCCAAAAAAGGTTCGTCTAGTCAAGGCTATGGTTTTTCCAGTGGTCACGTATGGATGTGAGAGTTGGACTGTGAAGAAAGCTGAGCGACAAAGAATTGATGCCTTTGAACTGTGGTGTTGGAGAAGACTCCTGAGAGTCCCTTGGACTGCAAGGAGATCCGACCAGTCCATTCTGAAGGAGATTAGCCCTGGGTGTTCTTTGGAGGGAATGATGCTAAAGCTGAAACTCCAGTACTTTGGCCACCTCATGCAAAGAGTTGACTCATCGGAAAAGACTTCTGATGCTGTGAGGGATTGTGGGCAGGAGGAGAAGGGGACGGCAGAGGATGAGATGGCTGGATGGCATCACCGACTCAATGGACGTGAGTTTGAGTGAATTCCGGGAGTTGGTGATGGACAGGGAGACCTGGTGTGCTGCAATTCATGGTGTCGCAAGAGTCGGACATGACTGAGTGACTGAACTGAACTGAACTGATGTCTTATGTCAGTTGCTTTGTAAGTTAATCATGCAAAAGACTGGAAGAATGAATGAGAATACTGTTAACAATTAGTGCAGTTCAGCAGAGCAAACCTGCACTATCCCAAGAAAAGTGGCTTATATGAACACCAAGTGTATTATTACACTCCCAGTAGGTAAGGATTTAATTAATCAAACAAACACTGATTGAGCATTGATTAGAATTAAGCATTGTTGTAGGCTGCTTACACATACTACATGTCCTGAAATTCCTTAGTGACTTGATAAGGCGTATGCATTTACATTAGCATCTTTAGACTAATAATCCATCTCCATTAATATTCCTTGTTTGGTTCCGGAGGTGAGTAGACCTTAGTACAAAAAACAGGATCAGATGGGGGGGGCAATGTAGAGTCATAATACCTATACTTGCATAGCGCCTCAATGCTTTTTTGTAATATCTCATTTAAAAATATTGATAACCATTAAGACGTGTAAAGTTCTAATATTTTCCCCATTTTGGGCTTAAGGAAATGAAGGATCAAAATGCTTCTAAACTGATGGTTAATTAGACAAACTCCTTTAGCCCTGGACAATGTTAGGTACTGTACTTAGAAATTGATCATACTCAAAATAACCCTCTAGATAAATGTTATCATCTTCATTGTATGTATGAGTAATAAGAGGCTCATACAAGTTCATATATAATAAAGGGCAGATATAGAGTAAAAAGCCTCAGATTTCTTTATTTCACAAACCCTCACTTGCCCAACCTAATATTAGGTCATTATTACAAAGTCAAAGTAAACTTGAATTTTCTGGCTGCAACCTCCCAGTGTTACACCTTGGTGTCTGAACCACAGATACCTCAGTTACTGTACCTTGTTGCTGTTGTTTGTCGTGTAGTCATGTCTGCCTCTTTTGTGACACCACTGACTGTAGCCCTCCATGCTCCTCGGCCCATGGGATTTCCCAGGCAAGAATACTAGAGTGGGTTGACATTTCTTCTCCAAGGGATCTTCCCAACCCACCCAGTTGAACCCAGGCTCTTCTATGTTGCAGAGGATTCTTTACTGCTGAGCCACCAGGGAAGCAGTCCAAGGGACTTTCAAGAGTCTTCAACACCACAGTTCAAAAGCATCCATTCTTACCACTTAGCCACTAGGAAAGCCCCGGCATAGAAACATTCAATAGTAGATAGGGGACTTGGACCACTGTCTGCTAGTCTCTACATAAGCAAACCATCAGGGGCTGCTGGGGAGTTTGACTGCTGTGGGGTAGTAGGTACCAAAAGCTTTATGCATGGTAGAGAACTGGATTCAACTACCCCTGGTAGAAAGTTTGAAAAAAAAAAAAAGAACAGGGCTTGGGCTGGTATGAAGCTGCAGAGAGCTATGTCTCAGTGTTTTAGGCATGTGCCTAGTGGCCCAGTAACTTGCTTCTGTATTGTCTGTAAGTATTACCTGGAGACTGGAGCTCTGGGCCTCCAATAAGAGACTTGGTTCTGCAGTGGTGGAGAGGGAGAGGAGTGATACGGGGTGGGAAGTATTGTGTACTTCATGTAAGAAGCAGGAGGGTAAGTGCAAAAACAGAAAATTTTTTCACACTGTAAGTCTAAAACCTAAAGTTCAAAACAACCTGTGGCGGATTCATTTTGATATTTGGCAAAACTAATACAATTATGTAAAGTTTAAAAATAAAGTAAAATTAGAGAAAAAAAAAAAAAAACAAAACAACATTAGAAAAACTAGTTCAACCAGTTTAAAAAACTAGTTAACCAGTGATAATCAAAAGACTCAAACTACAGATGATTTATCCTAATGAAACCAAATAATATCATATTCAGGCCTTTTAAAATAAATAGAAAATAATATCCACATAAATAAGGTAAAATTATTAATAAAACTGAATTTGATATGAAATACTTGATTAGAAATATTGACTGAAATAGAAATACTAGTAAAACTTTAAATTTAGAACTGGATTAGAAATTGGTGTAGAGCAGTCTTAAAGCAGTCTTAAGGCAGTTGTAGTAGAGGGTTTTCCAAAAGAAAGGAAAGATATAAGTTCCTCATTTAGAACACGATTGTAATATTCTGAAATGCCAAGGTTCTTGAAAGAATCAGCTTCTAGGGGAAAAAAAAAGATTATTCTAAAATCAACAATCTCATTAGTATCCATAGATGTTAGAAGCCAAGAACACAGTGTTTTAAAGGAGTAGGATAAAGAACTGTATTTCTCCCTTAACAATACAAACATGAATAAAGATATTGTAAGCATTTAAAATCTAAAGTGGTTTGTCATTCACCTTGTTATAAGAATACTTAAAAAAGTTATTCTTCAGCATGATTGATACAAACTTGGAATGAAAGAGGGATGTAAGAAATGATGATGCAAGGAAACCAGAAAAATATAGTCATAAATAAAATCAACTATTGACCATAGATAAGAATGACAGCTCATTTTGGGGTGTGAAAAATAAAGATAGAGATAAAAATGTTACATAAAATTGACAAGGAAGGTGGTTGAGGTGGGAGTCAGGGGTCAGGTAGTCAGGGGTGTTAAGGGCTTTTTGTATTGAGAGAAGAGAAATACTTGATAACTTGGGAATATATTTTTTAAAACATTGAAATATCTGTGTTAAAAATTAAAAGGTAATCACATAAAATCTAGAAATGTAATTTGTAAGCAGTCATAGAAACGAAGATGGCTGAGATGGTAGAAAACTTAATCCAGTGAGAGACAGAAAAGGGAAAATAAAAATCAAGAGCATGAGGAGCAAATACAAAGCATAGGAAACAGGAAACACAAGGCAGATAGAAGAAATAAATGCAAATACATTATTAACCACAAAACTAACTTTTATCAAGTTTACCTATTAAAACATAAGAGGCTCTATTATGGATTAAAAATAAATACTTCAAACAACTATAAGATGTTTAGAAGAGAAATACATTATTTTAGCAAACTTGAAAATAATCTGGTTGAAGCAAGAAATACTATGTAAATACTAACCATAATAAGTTAATGTAGTGGTATTTATATGTAACAAAAGTGGACTTTCAGAGAAAATATGTTATGGTATGGGGAGGGAGGAGGGAGGAGGGTTCAGGATGGGGAACACATGTATACCTGTGGCGGATTCATTTCGATATATGGCAAAACCAATACAATATTGTAAAGTTAAAACATAAAATAAAATTTAAAAAAATAAAAAGAAAATATATTAATAAAAATAAAGAGAAAAATAAGTAATGAAAAGAAGAATAAACATTCTTAAAATTACATATACATTACAACATGGCCTGACTTAAAATTTTTAAGAATTATTTGAATTAAATTTATTAGATTGATTTAATGAATGTATAAAAGTTTCTGTATCCAACTAGTAGAGTGAGTGTGACCTTTTCAGGCACCTGTGGAAAGAACATTTATCCAAATTGACCATGTACTTTCAGAAATATATATATATGTGTGTATGTGTGTATATAGTTTTCAGTTAAATCACACAGACTACATTTTTTTTCTACAACACAACTAAATTAGATATAAAATATCAAAGACAGGAGGAGAAGGGGACGACAGAGGATGAGATGGTTGGATGGCATCACCAACTCTATGGACATGAATTTGAACAAGCTCCGGGAATTGGTGATGGACAGGGGAGCCTGGCATGCTGCAGTCCATCGGTCACAAAGAGTCAGACATGACTGAACTGATATTTTCATGAACTGAACTGAAAATATCAAAATATTATCAAAATGAAGGCAATAACAACAGATTTAAACCACATTTATAAATAATGCATGGGTTGAAGAGGTTGTCACAATAGAAATTATAAAATACTTAGACTGAATAACACAATTTCCATTGACAACCTGTAAAATGTAGCCAAGTGAGTTAAGTCATTCAGTCGTGTCTGACTCTTTGTGACCCTATGGACTGTGGCCTACCAGGCTGATCCGTCCATGGGATTTTCCAGGCAAGAATACTGAAGTGGGTTGTCATTTCCTTTTCCAAGGGGATCTTCTCCATCCAGGGATCAAACAAGGGTCTCCCGCATTGCAGGCAGATGCTTTTTACCCTCTGAGCCACTGAAAATTTGTGATTTTACATGTTTATAACAAAAAAGATAAAGATAAGCAGGTTTCATTTCAAGATGCTACAGAGAGAGGAAACAGGTTGGGGAGGGATGTTTTAGTGGTGGTGGGGTGGTAAATTATGAAAAAAATGGAAGACAGATAATGCAAATAATACAAATGAAAGCAAAAATGATGATGGCCTACAAAGAAAACCTGACTCTTTGAAAATAGATTAGTAAATGATTATCTGGCCATATCATATAGTAACCTGTATATTTCAGTTACAGCTGCCTTCTAATTACTGTTCTTTTATTATTTTATTGAATTGCTTATGAGTAGTTAATCATACTTAAGTAGTTAATCATTTTCTAGAAAAATCATGGTAGCAAGCGACTGGAGCTGATAGAATAGGGGAAGATCTCTCTAGTCTACCATATCTCCGTCACTCTCTGTTGCCTGCCTGCTCTCCTTTCATCCCCAGCAAGCTGTAAGATGGATTGCCTGGCCCCTGACAGCGTTATTTTCCAACCCCAGCAATGAAAATATATTTGAGTGACTGACTAGATGCTTGCAGTGTCTGGGTGCTAAGGACACAGTGATGAACAAGATAGGAATGATGCTAACCCTCAGGTAGCTTATTGCTTACTGAGAAAGACAGACTATTAAGCAAATTATAATGAAGTGCCGAGGGGAGCAGTCAGACAGTACTGTGGGAGCCAGTAGCTAGGAAACCTAACAGATTTCCTAACCTATCAGGGAGGGTAAGCTGAATTGAGAAAGTGAAATTTAAACTGAGTCCTGAAAGGTATACATCATGTCCAGTAGAGTGAGGAATAGGTGAGAATTCAAGGCACAGAGAACAGCATGAGCAAATCCCTGAAGGCACATAAGTGTTTTTACTGATTAGTTTGAACCTGCATATGATTTTGGATCAGTAAAGTTGCTCACGACCAAAGTATACACACCTATGCTTTCAAATTGTTTTGTCAACCATTTATTTCAGTTGTAGCCTTAAAGCATGAGTAGAACACATGGCCTAATCATAATAAAAATATGAACCATAATGTAATAACAATAATTTAGGAATCAGTTCTGCTGTGTATAAAATGAACAATTGTAGCTAACTTCGAAGAGTTTGGGAAGCTGAAGTTATAAAGGGTTAAGCACTCAAGAGAGTGCCTTATAAAGAGAAAGTGTTAACCCCTGGAGGTTATCATCATTGATTTACTCAATCTTCACAATAAATTGTTGAAATAATTATTACTCTCTGAATTTTAGAGCTGACATTTAGAGAGGTAAAGTCTTCTCCACAATAACATATGTCATTTTTTTTTTTTTTTTAAGATTTAGTTAAGGTGTTATTTTTCCTCCCTTCTGGGATAAGTTTTCTTTCTCACTGGTTCCAAGAGCACCGTATATAAAAATGAATCCTACACATTGGCAGATTGCATTGTCATAATTTTTCTGTGTTTAAGACGTATGATTGTTCTGTTACCCAGGGAACTACTTACTGGAAGGTCTATGTTTGTCTTACTCATACTTGTGTCTAGTGCATAGGGGGCACATGAAGATATTTACTAAATTAAGGTGAAAATTGAATAGAACAGAACATTCTGATTTCGCATCATATAATATTTGTACCATGCCAGTTATATATTACAACAATGACTCTTTTAATAATAAGAAAAATAATGCAGCAACATTTTTAAAAAATCACTAAGTGCATTAATAATTAACTAAAAATGTGCCATTGAATGAAGTTTTCCTTTATTTCTGATATGTTTGAAATAGACTTCCCACTTTTAGTGTCCCTTGTTTAATTGTTGTGGAGAAACTGTCAGGTAGCCCGAGAATATTTCTTTTCAAGGGATGAGGGCAGGGGATAGTATGTACTCAATGTTTCTTTTGACTTCCTTCACAAAAGGAAGCACGTTATCAGGAAAATTACATAGAAGCGTCTCCTGGAAGCCATGTAATTTGAGGTAACGTAATTTTGGATGCACAAATAACAATCTCTCTCCATTCAGGCATTCAAAAGGTAACCAGACTGGTATATTGCTAATTAAATAACTCAAAGAAATTGAAACCAGTGAAGTGAAAAACCAGTGTTTTATTTGTGTTAAGATTTCTCTTAGACCTACACTGATGAAATAATATCCCTTTTGAAATGACCAGAAATTATGTTTTATTCTATAATAAAATCAAGTTAAAATACTTGCAAAAATACTTGCACTCTTATGGGATGTGTAGGATACAGCTAATCTTTTAACATATATCCTTCAACTGGTGGAGATATTCTGAAATTTCCAAAAATATTTTGTTTGTCATGATTTCCCTATGGTTTACATTTGCTATTTCTTGGTTAGTAATAACAAGTAGAGCAATTGGGGAAGAATTATAGCTACCAAATATTTCCGTTTGTTTTCATTGTGTATCATTTCATAAAGTAAGAAAGATTAAAATGAGAAAAACTTACCCTCAAATTAGAGTTGGTAAATATCTTTGCATTTACTGTCTTATGTTCTTTTCCATTTAGAGAGGACTATATAATTATTAGAAATTTATACTCTTTCTGTCTCCTTAATGTGAGGAGGCTTGGGGAAAAAATCACCCCCAAGTGAAATACTGGCATCTCTCTGTCTCAGTCTTTAAAATCAGGATAATTTCTCCCTTGCCTCAAAATGTGAAAATTATAGGGGAAACAATAATAGAGTAACTATGGAGTGATGAAAGAAATGCCCTTTCCAGATGGGTGAAAATTTAGAAATCACAGGGCAATTATGCAAGGAGATCTATTTTAAATACCCCTCAAGAAGATTATTCACTTAGAAATAACAGATAGGTAACCGTCCTTATGTATCAGTGAGAAAGAACTATGTATGGTACTCATTTATTGAAGCCTATCACTGGAGTTCAGAGCACAGGAATTTTGAAATTAATCAGAATCTTGTTGGGTGCCTACTATGTGTTATAACTCCACTGTGCCCTGACATTCACTACAGATGGGAGGAAAAACACTCAGATTAGCTTTGCACTTATTAACTCATTCAGTCCTCATAGCAGCCTTCAGTTCAGTTCAGTCAGTCAGTTGTGTTCAACTCTTTGCAACCCCATGAATCGCAGCATGCCAGGCCTCCCTGTCCATCACCAACTCCCAGAGTTCACTCAGACTCACGTCCATTGAGTCTGTGATGCCATCCAGCCATCTCATCCTCTGTCGTCCCCTTTTCCTCCTGCCCCCAGTCCCTCCCAGCATCAGAGTCTTTTCCTGCCGGGGGCCGGCATGAGGACCTCCACCCATGGCAAAGGTCATGAGGAAGGAGGCTCGACATACGAAAAGGCGGGATTGAGCCTCAGGAGTCCCCTTGGAAAATTCTCGAGCATCTACCCCCATAACCAGAGCCTGCCTACTTTACTACTTTGTGCTCTCACCTACACCTCTGACTTTATGGGGGACTGTCCCCCACCACCTCTTTCTGAGAAGGAGTCAACTTAGAGCTCCAGTTAATAATAATTCCTGGGCGTGATAGGAGTGTTTCAACCTACAAACTCCTCTGAAGGTTCTCTAGCCTGCCTGACAGGCTTGTCCAGCCACATGTGATTGCTCATAGCCTCCCAACCATGAGAGGCACGAGATGCTTTAAACCTTCTAAAAACAGGTTCTTTAGAGAAGTTAGAAAGCTATAAGTATAATGGGCTGATTAGAAATTGTATTGGTGAAGGGTTTTTCATTTGTTGAGCCAATGTTTACTGCTAAGTCTCCACATCCTCTGCCCTTATACACATTAATGAATATATAGAAGAAATAAGTATTAACCTTTGATATTAATCATGTTGGACCTTAGGCTAAGTAAATTCTTTCCTTAATTAAAACCCATTATACCCTCACCCTATAGGAATGTAACTTTATCTGGTACCTTTGGAAGGTGGTGTCTGTTTCAAAAATAATCACCCCGGGAGAAGTAAGTGTTCTGGTTGACTGACCACTGTTAACAAGGAGAGGGTCATAAATTGTCAGCAGGCCCCCCTGGCCAGAAGATGATGTAACACCCCTAAGACCTCTGTATACATTTGTATGAAGCACCTGACTTTAATAAAAGTCAGGACTGCTGTCCCTGCGTGACTTTTGTATAACACCTCAGTGTATAAAAACAGACCCTGGAAAATAAAGAATTGGGATCAGTTCCTCAAAATATTGGTCTCCCCATATCGTTCTCTCTCTCAAACTCTGGCTGAGTTTCCATCTGGAGCGCGGAGCCTGCCATGCTTACTAATTATGCCTGGGCTCTAAGATCTGACCGGGGAGGCCTCAGTGTCTCCTCTCCTTCGGGAGAATGGAAGGATGCCTGTGGCCTACGTAAGTGGTGCAAACTTCTTGTCTTGAAGTTTTATTGGTTTCCCGCGTAAACCAAGCTACTCAGCCTCTTTTCTGCACTAAATTTTCCTGCTGAGCTATCCTCATTCTATTACTCTTTATATCTCTAATTAATATCTAGTTAAAGCCATTGTATTCACCGACGACGTCTCTCCTTTGAATTTCACTGGATCCACCGGGACTGGACCCTGGCATTTTCCAATGAGTCAACTCTTTGCATGAGGTGGCCAAAGTACTGGAGTTTCAGCTTTAGCATCATTCCTTCCAAAGAATACCCAGGACTGATCTCCTTTAGAATGGACTGTTTGGATCTCCTGGCAGTCCATGGGACTCTCAAGAGTCTTCTCCAACACCACAGTTCAAAAGCGTCAATTCTTTGGTGCTTAGCTTGATTCACAGTCCAACTCTCAAATCCATACATGACTACTGGAAAACCATAGCCTTGACTAGATAGACCTTTGTTGGCAAAGTAATGTCTCTACTTTTTAATATGTTATAGCAGCCTTCAGTTCAGTTCAGTTCAGTGTCTCAGTTGTGTCCGACTCTTTGTGACCCCATGAATCACAGCATGCCAGGCCTCCCTGTCCATCACCAACTCCTGGAGTTCACTCAGACTCACGTCCATCGAGTCAGTGATGCCATCCAGCCATCTCATCCTCTGTCGTCCCCTTCTCCTCCTGCCCCCAATCCCTCCCAGCATCAGAGTCTTTTCCAATGAGTCAACTCTTCGCATGAGGTGGCCAAAGTAGTGGAGTTTCAGCTTTAGCATCATTCCTTCCAAAGAAATCCCAGGGCTGATCTCCTTCAGAATGGACTGGTTGAATCTCCTTGCAGTCCAAAGGACTCTCAGGAGTCTTCTCCAACACCACAGTTCAAAAGCATCAATTCTTCGGCACTCAGCCTTCTTCACAGTCCAACTCTCACATCCATACATGACCACAGGAAAAACCATAGCCTTGACTAGACGGACCATTGTTGGCAAAGTAA
>NW_011495072.1:23054114-23054463 GCF_000754665.1 Bison bison bison
AGAGGAACTCCCCAGGTCAGTAGGGGCCCAATATGCTACTGGAGATCAGTGAAGAAATAACTCCAGAAAAAATGAAGGGATGGAGCCAAAGCAAAAACAATACCCAGCTGTGGATGTGACTGGTAATAGAACCAAGGTCCGATGCTATAAAGAGCAATATTGCCTAGGAACCTGGAATGTCAGGTCCATGAATCAAAGCAAATTGGAAGTGGTCAAACAGGAGATGGCAAGAGTGAATGTCGATATTCTAGGAATCAGCGAACTAAAATGGACTGGAATGGGTTAATTTAACTTAGATGACCATTGTATCTACTACTGTGGGCAGGAATCCCTTAGAAGAATGGAGTAG
>NW_011495072.1:23054563-23054970 GCF_000754665.1 Bison bison bison
ATCAGAATCTTTTCCAGTGAGTCATCTCTTCTCATGAGGTGGCCAAAGTATTGGAGTTTGAGCTTCAGCATCATTCCTTCCAAAGAACACCCAGGACTGACCTCCTTTAGAATGGACTGGTTGAATCTCCTTGCATTCCAAAGGACTCTCAGGAGTCTTCTCCAACACCACAGTTCAAAAGCATCAATTCTTCGGCGCTCAGCCTTCTTCACAGTCCAACTCTCACATCCATACATGACCACTGGAAAACCATAGCCTTGACTAGATGGACCTTTGTTGGCAAAGTAATGTCTCTACTTTTCAATATGCTATATAGATTGGTCACAACTTTTCTTCCAAGGAGTAAGCCTCTTTTAATTTCATGGCTGCAGTCACCATCTGCAGTGATTTTGGAGCCCAAAAAAATG
>NW_011495072.1:23055070-23059973 GCF_000754665.1 Bison bison bison
TGCAGTACTTGGATGCAATCTCAAAAACGACAGAATGATCTCTGTTCGTTTTCAAGGCAAACCATTCAATATCACAGTAATCCAAGTCTGTGCCCCAACCAGCAACGCTGAAGAAGCTGAAGTTGAATGGTTCTATGAAGACCTACAAGACCTTTTAGAACTAGCACCCAAAAAAGATGACCTTTTCATTATAGGGGACCAAAATGCAAAAGTAGGAAGTCAAGAAACACCTGGAGTAACAGGCAAATTTGGCCTTGGAATACAGAATGAAGCAGGCAAAGGCTATTAGAGTTTTGCCAAGAAAATGCAGTGGTCATAACAAACACCCTCTTCCAACAACACAAGAGAAGACTCTACACATGGACATCACCAGATGGTCAACACCAAAATCAGATTGATTATATTCTTTGCAGCCAAAGAGGGAGAAGCTCTATACAGTCAACAAAAACAAGATCAGGAGCTGACTGTGGCTCAGATCATGAGCTCCTTATTGACAAATTCAGATTTAAATTGAAGAAAGTAGGGAAAACAACTAGATCATTCAGGTATGACTTAAATCAAATCCCTTATGATTATATAGTGGAAGTGAGAAATAGATTTAAGGGACTAAATCTGATAGAGTACCTGATGAACTAAGGACAGAGGTTCGTTACATTGTACAGGAGACAGGGATCAAGACCATCCCTATGGAAAAGAAATGCAAAAAAGCAAAATGGCTGTCTAGGGAGGCCTTAGAAATAGTTGTGAAAAGAAGAGAAGAGAAAAGGAGAAAAGGAAAGATATAAGCATCTGAATGCAGAGTTCCAGAGAATAGCAAGAAGAGATAAGAAAGCCTTCCTCAGTGACCAATGCAAAGAAATAGAGGAAAACAACAGAATGGGAAAGACTAGACATGTCTTCAAGAAAATTAGAGATACCAAGGGAACATTTCATGCAAAGATGGGCTTGATAAAGGACAGAAATGGTATAGCAGCCTTAAGAGATGGCTATTACTGATCCCAGTTTACAGTTTGAGGAGACTCATGCATGGAGATATTAAAGTCTTTATTCAAGTACTTTACCATGAGAATGATAGAGGTCAAGAGTCAGCCTCAAGAGTGTACTTTTAAAGCCAGACCTCTAAATATATTGCCGTCTGAGAGGAAGTTTACAAAGTTTTATTTAGATACTCACTTCATCGGTAAAAACTACTGCTATCAAACTAAGGGAAGGGGAGCAATCAGGTGCAATAATAAGTGGAAAAAGAAAAAAATACTGACCCATCTTCCGTTTATGAGTCCATTTTTGCTCACCTGTCAAATTACTGTTAAGGACATTTATTTTGGTTTTGATTTTAATTTTGAATTTCTTCTTTTTAAAAATTTCTCTTTTTTAACCAAATTTAAGTTTCCTGGTGAAGTCACATTCTTATAAATTTTTTGAACATGTTCATTGTAGTTTTTCTGTATAAAGTCCATTTGTGATAACAACATGTACTGAATTATGTATTCATATCTATATTTTCTGAGTTATTGGCAGTTCTTAGTTAATGACAGACCTGGGATTTTTGATCAGAAGCCAGGCCTTGTATATGAAAATTTGTAGACACTGTGGTTGACTTATTTACCACAGAAGGTTCACCATTTCATTTGGTAGGTAGACAGGAGTGAGACCATATCACCCTTATCTAAATCAGGAGCTGAGCTGACTCAGGCTGGGTTGCATGTCTACCTCTGGTCTGCTCCACTTGCAGAGTATAACCCTCCATAAGTTTCAGCTGTCTGCTAAGATGTTGTCTAGGACTTTCTCTTCTTTAGCTACTCCTGTACTCTAGTTGTTTCATTTGGTCCATCAGAGTGCAGAAGGCTCCCTTCTGCTTTGCATGCATGCCAAGTTGCTTTAGTCGTGTCTGACTCTTTGTGACCCTGTGGACTGTAGCCCTGCAGGTTCCTCTGTCCATTGGATTCTCCAGGCAAAGATACTGGGGTGGATTGCCTTGCCCTCCTTGGGATCTTCCCGACCCAGGGATCGAACCTATGTCTCCAGGGCATTCTGCACTGGCAGGCGGATTCTTTACCACTGAGCCACCTGGGAAGTCCCCCTTCTGCTTTATAGAGACTTTTCTTTTTAATTGTTGTTTATTTTCTTAGTCTTTTTCTTATGAAGTATAAGAATTAAGCTTTTCTATACTTTCTTCTCGGAGAAGGCAATGGCACCCCACTCCAGTACTCTTGCCTGGAGAATCTCATGGACAGAGGAGCCTGGTAGGCTGCAGTCCATGGGGTTGCTGAGGGTCGGACACGACTAAGCGACTTCACTTTCACTTTTCACTTTCATGCATTGGAGAAGGAAATGGCAACCCACTCCAGTGTTCTTGCCTGGAGAATCTCAAGGACGGCGGAGCCTGTGGGCTGCCGTCTATGGGGTCGCACAGAGTCAGACATGACTGAAGCGACTTAGCAGCAGTAGCAGCAGCATACTTTCTTGTGCTTCAGGTTTCTAGCCTCTTACATTCCCCAAACCCTGTGTTGCTCTAGTCCTAGAAGATTACCTAAGATCTCTCTTGCTCTTTCTTCTGAGCCTTGGTCTTCTATCTACAAGATTCCTCATTTTGCTAAGAAGTCACCGATTCCCTCAGGATAAAAGTAACTCCTATTCTATCATCTCACTTGTCTGATGTTCTCTTTTTACTTGCGATCATGGCTCCTGTAGTCAGAGTTACTTCAGAGGCTATCCAGTGCTTCCAACATATTTTTGAAAAGTTATCCTTCAAAAACTAGTCTGTCACAATCAGAAACAGATGCCATAAATTATTTACTGAATGTCTACGTGCCAGGATAGTGCTCACTGCTGGTTATACATGGTAACATGTGTCTAAAATATTTAAAACAGTTAAGTTATATGTGTGCATTTTTATATCTGACCTATTCTCTGACTCAAGAACTAATGTTCTGCTGACTAATATGGAAACATGACACACATGGTAAATGATTTTCTTAGTAGCAAGCAAAATGTGATTCAGGAGCTCAGAGGAGGAACGCTTAAGTTGGCCCAGAGAGTGGAGTAGGAAAAGTGAGTCAGGAATGCTTCCTAGAAGAAGTGTGACCTTAGGCAGAAATTTCAAAGATTGAGAAAGAGTTAGTCAAGCATAAATTGTCATCGACTGGACCCAATATGACTTCTAAATATCCTATGTTAGTACTTAAAATATGTTTATTTCTATTAAAAGCATAAGTGAATTTTAAAAATTAAAAATACATTTGAGGATGTAAAAGCTATCTTAAAAATTTTAACCATGCCAATTGATTTCTCCATAGGTATTCAAAGCAATGAATATCCCACAAATCAGGAATCCTTCTCTGCCTCCCCCAGAAAAAATGCCTGAAGCCTATTCTGCAAAGATTGCTCTTTTGGGTGCTGGGCCTGCAAGTATAAGTTGTGCTTCGTTCTTGGCTCGATTAGGCTACAATGACATCACTATATTTGAAAAACAAGAATACGTTGGTGGTTTAAGGTAATTCCTACATTTATTTCATGTTCATAGTGTTAAAAATAATGGGGTAAAACAATTATGAATATTGTTGGTTTGTAATCAAATAGGAACTTCAGGTTCACAGATGGTATTTTAACTGTTCTTTTTCCAAATGCTCAAATTTTGATTTCATTATTCACTTTAAATTTGCAGTTGGCTTTAAGTAATATTTATTTTAAAATTTCTCTGTCTAGTTCTGTGAATTTAAGAAAAATCACAGCAAAATATTTTATGAATAGAGGAAACAATCATATGAAAGCTTATTTCATCCCTGTCAATCTTTCCTTTAATGGAGATGTATGTGAGTTTTGCAAATTAGAGATGGGGAAACCTACCTCCACAGAATATTGGATGATTCATTTCAGTGTGTATGTAGATGTGTTGTCTTGGTCATGTATTTTCATTCTCCAATCTCTTAAGTCTTGCATTTGATTACAATTAAGTTAGAGACTACTAAGAATGTTCCATTTTAATGTACATTTATGCAGTGTTTTATCTCATAAGTACCATATTATGATTTGCTATTAAACAACATCATTGTTGTAAACCAGGATTCATCACATAAACATTTATTCCCTTGAAGTTCCACACACAAGTATGGAAAATATTCACTGTGTATAAGTGATTTTCAGATATTCATATCAGGCTTGGACAATGGATGGAGTTTACTTTATTTAAGATAAATGGATTCTGTAGAATAAATAGTGGAAAAAAGGCAGTCTTTTCAATGAGTGATGTTGGGCAAGTTGGACAACTCTATGTAAGTCATTAAACTTAGAACACTTCCTCAAGCCATATATATAAAAGTAAACTCAAAAGTGCTTAAAGACATAAATAAAAGATATGACACCATGAAACTCCTACAAGAAAACATAAGCAAAGCATTCTCTATCTGGTATAAATCTTACAAATATTTTCTTAGATCAATCTCCCCAGGTAAAATAAATAACAACAATAACAACAAAAATCAGTAAATATAACCTAATCAAGCTTGAAAGCATTTTCATAGCAAAGGAAATATTCCACAATATTTGCAAACAATATGACCAACAAAATTTAATTTCCAAAACAGCTCGTACAACTCAGTGTCAAATTAAAATAAAATAAATAACCCAATCAAAAAATGGGCAGAAGAACTAAGTAAACATTCCTCTAAGAAAGACATACAGAAAGCCAACAGGCACATGTAAAGATGCTCAACATTAATAATCATTCAGTTCAGTTCAGTTCAGTTGCTCAGTCATGTCCCACTCTTTGCGACCCCATGAATCGCAGCACACCAGGCCTCCCTATCCATCACCAACTCCCGGAGTTCACTCAAACTCACGTCCATTGAGTCGGTGATGCCATCCAGCCATCTCATCCTCTGTCGTCCCCTTTTCCTCCTGCCCC
>NW_011495072.1:23060073-23062424 GCF_000754665.1 Bison bison bison
AGTTCAAAAGCATCAATTTTTTGGCGCTCAGCTTTCTTCACAGTCCAACTCTCACATCCATACATGACCACTGGAAAACCATAGCCTTGACTAGATGGACCTTTGTTGGCAAAGTAATGTCTCTACTTTTCAATATGCTGCCTAGATTGGTCACAACTTTTCTTCCAAGGAGTAAGCCTCTTTTAATTTCATGGCTGCAGTCACCATCTGCAGTGATTTTGGAGCCCAAAAAAATGAAGTCTGACACTGTTTCCACTGTTTCCCCATCTATTTGCCATGAAGTGATGGGACCGGATGCCATGATCTTCATTTTGAATGTTGAGCTTTAAGGCAACTTTTTCAGTCTCCTCTTTTGCCTTCATCAAGAGGCTTTTTAGTTCCTCTTCACTTTCTGCCATAAGGGTGGTATCATCTGCATATCTGAGGTTATTGATATTTCTCCCGGCAATCTTGATTCCAGCTTGTGCTTCTTCCAGCCCATCCTTTCTCATGATGTACTCTGCATATAAATTAAATAACCAGGGTGACAATATACAGCCTTGATGTACTCCTTTTCCTATTTGGAACCAGTCTATTGTTCCATGTCCAGTTCTAACTGTTGCTTCCTGACCTGCATATAGGTTTCTCAAGAGGCAGATCAGGTGGTCTGGTTCTCCCATCTCTTTCAGACGTTTCCATAATTTATTGTGATCCACACAGTCAAAGGCTTCGGCATAGTCAATAAAGCAGAAATAGATGTTTTTCTGGAAATCTCTTGCTTTTTTGATGATCCAGGAGATGTTGGCAATTTGATCTCTGGTTCCTCACATAATCACTAGAGAAATGCAAATCAAAACGGCAATGACAACGACAATGACAAACCTCACTCTGGTCAGAATGGTCATCCTTCAAAAGTTTACAAATAACAAATGCTGGAGAAGTAGTAAAGAAAAGAGAACTGGTCTGCACTCTTGTCTGGAATGTAATTTGGTGGCGCCACTATGGAAAATAGTATAGAGGTTTCTTAGAAAACTAAAAATAGAGCTACCATATGATCCTTCAGTTCCATCCCTGGACAGATATCCACAAAATATGAAAACTCTAATAGGACAAAAATGTATGCATCTTAGTGTTCCTAGCAGCACTCTTTACAGTAGCCAAGATATGGAAGCAACCTAAGTGTTCATTGACAGATGAATGGATAAAGGAGGTGCAGTAAATATACATATAATGTAATATTACTCAGCCATAAAAAGAATGAAATATTGGCATTCACAGTAACTTGGTTGGACCTAAAGATTATCGCACTAAGTGAAGTAAGTCAGACGGAAAGAGACAAATATTACATGATATCACTTATATGGAAACCTAAAAATAATTCAAATAAACTTATTTACAAACCAAGACTCACATAGAAAACAAACTTATGATTACCAGAGGGGAAAAGGAGGGTGAGAGAAATGAATTAGGAGCTTGGGGTTAGTAGATACAAACTACTCTACCTAAAATAGATAAGCAACAATGATTTACTGTGTACCATGGGGAACTTATTTCAATATTGTGTAATGTCCTATAATGGAAAATAATCCTAAACATTATAAAATAAATAGAACTTCATAGTAACTTGTATTTTATTTAGGATCATAAAAAATTAAATTTATTTTAAGCAGGGACTGGATATTCTTTAAAACATTTGATGTAAAAATGAGCAAGAATTTGCATGATAATTTGATAGTATTACTCAGTTTATTTTTCTTTTTCCCTAAGTGTGTTTTTGCAAAAGAAACTCATTGATTATAAAAATATATCCAGTTGGCATATCTGTTGCTTTACTTAGCATTTAAATTTTGATGGCTACTGAACTATTTTTTAAGCAACAGATTTGTCATATTTAATAATCAGAGAAAAAATTAAATCAAGTTGTGACTAAAATTTATGTTGTTTTTACATTTTATGGCACCTTTAAATATGTATTAATAGATATATAAATATCAACATTGGTATAATGACAATATGCTAAACTACAAGTAAGCTATTATTAATATAAAACTATTAGACTAAATCATCAAGCAAAAATATCACATAGTATGAAGATGCTTTAGAGAGGATATGAAGCTTAAACTGAAGAATAAATATCCTGATAGCCCAGAAGCAATTATTTTTCTGTATTGATGTTTCACTACCTTGAGTTTTAAGGTATCACACATACTTTGTAAATTTTTCTCCTGGAGAGTAAAATACCTAACATATTATTTTGCTGGAATTATTTAGGCTTTTATTTTTAATGGCATTTTACCACAGCTTCATTAATTAGGAAAAACATAATCTATTAGCAACACATATATATATATATATATATATATATATATATA
>NW_011495072.1:23062524-23115944 GCF_000754665.1 Bison bison bison
TATATATACACACACTGTACTTTTTTTTTCAAATGTACACGTCAATGAATATGTGAGCTAGTTTAAAAAATATGAACTTAATTATTGGGTAGCTGTATAGACTAGAAATAATCTTTCTACACTTTAATTGCATTTGCACAAGAAGCTTTAAAAGGAACAATCCCTGTTTGTGAATTATTGTGTTGACAATTTTGGTAGAAGGTTTTTGTGGTAGTTAGCATCTCTATTTTTTTTTAATTTTAATTTATTTTTAAACTTTACAGTATTGTATTGGTTTTGCCAAATATCGAAATGAATCCGCCACAGGTATACATGTGTTCCCCATCCTGAACCCTCCTCCCTCCTCCCTCCCCATACCATCCCTCTGGGTCGTCCCAGTGCACCAGCTCCAAGCATCCAGTATAGTGCATCGAACCTGGACTGGCAACTCGTTTCATACATGATAGTATACATGTTTCAATGCCATTCTCCCAAATCTTCCCACCCTCTCCCTCTCCCACAGAGTCCATAAGACTGTTCTATACATCAGTGTCTCTTTTGCTGTCTCGTATACAGGGTTATTGTTACCACCTTTCTAAATTCCATATATATGTGTTAGTATACTGTATTGGTGTTTTTCTTTCTGGCTTACTTCACTCTGCGATCCAAAAGTCCACAAGCAATTAATGCTGGAGAGGGTATGGAGAAAAGGGAACCCTCTTACACTGTTGGTGGGAATGCAAACTAGTACAGCCACTATGGAGAACAGTGTGGAGATTCCTTAAAAAACTGGAAGTAGAACTGCCTTATGATCCAGCAATCCCACTGCTGGGCATACACACTGACGAAACCAGAAGGGAAAGAGACACGTGTACCCCAGTGTTCAATGCAGCACTGTTTATAATAGCCAGGACATGGAAGCAACCTAGATGTCCATCAGCAGATGAATGGATAAGAAAGCTGTGGTACATATACACAATGGAGTATTACTCAGCCATTAAAAAGAATTCATTGGAATCAGTTCTAATGAGATGGATGAAACTGGAGCCTATTATACAGAGTGAAGTAAGCATCTCTATTTTTTATGCAGGATATGCACTTCTAAATCATATAAATTGACATGAAACTTGTGTTTCTATGTATTTCCTAAACATATTCAGTGGGACAGATTCCCCTGGGTAATGACCAAGCATGTTTAAAAAAAAAATCTTTTATGATTTACTTTGTTTCCTTTGCCTTTGAATCTTCCCAGTCTCCAGGGACAATCAGGTCAGTTCAGTTCAGTCATGTCCCACTGTTTGCAACTGGACTGTTGTATGGACTGTATCCGACTCTTTGCAACCCCATGGACTGCATCACACCAGTCTTCCCTGTCCATCACCATCTCCTGGAGCTTGCTCAAACTCATGTCCATCAAGTCAGGGATGCCATCCAACCATCTCATCCTCTATTGTCCCCTTCTCCTCCTTTCTTCCATCTTTCTGAGTATTAAGGTCTTTTCCAGTAATCAGTTCTGCATATCAGGTGGCCAAAATATTGGAGCTTCAGCTTCAGCATCAGTCCTTCCAATGAATATTCAGAACTGATTTTCTTTAGGGTTGATGGGTTTGATCTCCTTGCAGTCCAGGGACAATATGAAGTGTTTAATCAGTCTCCTTTGGATCGTGCCATGGTAGCAGCATGTGTCACTGCTGCAAGATTATAAAAACTGACACTGGAATTTAGCCAGAATCACACTGCAATACTTTTCTATTAATTTATTTTCTCACTTAAAGATACCTCTCATTCTCTTGTATCTTCAAAGTGGCTAAAAAAGATTAAATTAGCTTTGTATTTGAAATCAATTGCTTAAAGAGGTGATGTCAAGTTTTATCTTTCCTTTTCCTTTGCACGCAAACAGAATCTTCTAAACCTGGTACACAAGTATCACAACCAGTTTGTAAAACATCACTAAGTTGGGTAAAAATTATCCAGGACTTAATCCCTATTGTATGGTGTCACGATAGTGTCAACAAATTTGTAAAATAATCAGTTTTGCTTTCCTTGAATTGTGGCTTCTCCCCCACCAGTATGTGAGTTTTAAAAGTTTAAAGGACTTGATATTATGATAACAAAGTTATATGAATGTGGTATTACATACAAATGTATACATATATATGTATATATATATGTATACTTTCTGATTGTTTTCTATTATAAAATTAATATATATGAATTATGACTTTTTGTTAAATAGTGTAATTAGAATAATAACGTCCTTTGCCTTAGCTAATTTAGATGTTATGTTTTCACTATGTCTATTGCATTTCATGTTGACTAACAATAAAGAAATAGGGTTTAGGTGAAATAGTTTTATTCGCAGAAAGTATTTTGAGAACATGTGTGATGTAACACAAATTTAAAATGTGGTACCTGTATCATAATAAACTAAAGCAAAGTTTTTTCAAAGTATGAGAATTGTGCTTTAAAAAGAAGGGAAGGAGGTTGTTTTTAATTAATTCCATTTAGATGAAAGAAACATGAACATACAAGAATAATTTTTTTTTTCAGGATATCTGAGCACTCCACTGACTGACTGTACTAAAAGATTTGTGGCCACAAGGAAAGTTTCTTTTGAAACTTTCTTGTTAAAAGAGAACATATAGAATAAAAGGTTGTCTTTATAAATACAACAAACTTGAGATGTAACTATTCTAATTAAATTCCATCTTCTGTCCTCATATCACCTTTCTCAGTGTGCAGTCTTGAGGGTAAGCTCCCTCTCTCCCGATTTTCCTTCCTTCTTTCTTTCATTCCTTCCTTCATTTTTTATTTATTTATCTCCTACTATGTGCTGGTCATTACCTTAGCCCATCGAGTTACAACGGTAAATAAAGCAAAGTGCCTGTTCTCATGGGAGCATATGTTCTGGTAGTGAGTTGTTTAAGTCACTCAGCCATGTCCGGCTCTTTGCAACCCCATGGACTTCAGCATGCTAGGCTTCCTTGTCCTTCACTATCTCCTGGAGATTGCTCAAACTCATGTCTATTGAGTCAATAATTCCATCCAACCATCTCATCCTCTGTCACTCCTTCTCCTCCTGTTCTCTGTCTTTCCCAGAATCAAGGTCTTTTCCAGTGAGTATAATCTTCTTATCAGGCAGCTAAAGTGGTGCTTCAGCTTCAGCATCAGTCCTTTCAATGAATATTTAAGGTTGATTTCCTTTAGGATCGACTGGCTGGATCTCCTTACTGTCCAAGGGACTCTTAAGAGTCTTCTCTAACACCACAGTTCAAAAGCATCAACTCTTTGGTGCTCAGCCTTCTTTACAGTCCAATTCTCAGATCCGTACATGATTACTAGAAAAGCCAGCATTGACTATACAGACCTTTGCCATTAAAGTGATGGCTCTGCTTTTTAATATGCTGTCTCTTCCAACAACACAAGAGAAGATTCTACACATGGACATCACCAGATGGTCAACACCAAAATCAGATTGATTATATTTTTTGCAGCCAAAATGGAGAAGCTCTATACAGTCAGCAAAAAGGAGACCGGGAGATGACTGTGGCTCAGATCATGAACTCCTTATTGCCAATTCAGACTTAAATTGAAGAAAGTAGGTAAAACCACTAGACCATTCAGGTATGACCTAAATCAAATCCCTTATGATTATAGTGTGGGAGTGAGAAATAGATTTAAGGGACAAGATCTGATAGAGTGTCTGATGAACTATGGATGGAGGTTCGTGACATTGTACAGGAGACATGGATCAAGATCATCCCCATGGAAAAGAAATTCAAAAAAGGAAAATGGCTGTCTAAGGAGGCCTTAAAAATAGCTGTGAAACAAAGAGAAGCGAAAAGCAAAGGAGAAAAGGAAAGATATAAGTATCTGAATGCAGATAAGAAAGCTTTCCTCAGCAATCAATGCAAAGAAATAGAGGAAAACAATAGAATGGGAAAGACTAGAGATCTCTTCAAGAAAATTAGAGATACCAAGGGAACATTTCATGCAAAGCTGGGCTCGATAAAGGACAGAAATGATATGGACCTAAAAGAAGCAGAAGATATTAAGAAGACGTGGCAAGAATACACAGGAGAACCATACAAAAAACAACTTCACAACCCAGATAATCATGATGGTGTGATCACTCACCTAGAGCCAGACATCCTGGAATGTGAAGTCAAGTGGGCCTTAGGAAGCATCACTACGAACAAAGCTAGTGGAGGTGATGGAATTCCAGTTGAGCTATTTCAAACGCTGAAAGATAATGCAGTGAAAGTGCTACACTCAATATGCCAGCAAATTTGGAAAACTCAGCAGTGGCCACAGGACTGGAAAAGACCAGTTTTCATTCCAATCCCAAAGAAAGGCAATGCCAAAGAATGCTCAAACTACCACACAGTTGTACTCATCTCACATGCTAGTAAAGTAATGCTCAAAATTCTCCAAGCCAGGCTTCAGCAATATGTGAACTGTGAACTTCCAGATGTTCAAGCTGTTTTAGAAAAGGCAGAGGAACCAGAGATCAAATTGCCAACATCCGCTGGATCATGGAAAAAGCAAGAGAGTTCCAGAAAAACATCTATTTCTGCTTTATTGACTATGCCAAAGCCTTTGACTGTGTGGATCACAATAAACTGTGGAAAAGTCTGAAAGAGATGGGAATACCAGACCACCTGACCTGCCTCTTGAGAAACCTGTATTCAGGTCAGGAAGCAACAGTTAGAACTGGACATGGAACAACAGACTGGTTCCAAATAGGAAAAGGAGTATGTCAAGGCTGTATATTATCACCCTGCTTATTTAACTTATACACAGAGTACATCATGAGAAACATTGGGCTGGAAAAGAACAAGCTGGAATCAAGATTGCCAGGAGAAATATCAATAACCTCAGATATGCAGATGATACCACCCTTATGGCAGAAAGTGAAGAGGAACTAAAAAGCCTCTTGACGAAGGTGAAAGAGGAGAGTGAAAAAGTTGGCTTAAAGCTCAACGTTCAGAAAACGAAGATCATGGCATCTGGTCCCATCACTTCATGGCAAATAGATGGGGAAACAGTGGAAACTGACTTTATTTTTCTGGGCTCCAAAGTCGCTGCAGATGGTGACTGCAGCCATGAAATTAAAAGACGCTTACTCCTTCGAAGGAAAGTTATGACCAACCTAGATAGCATATTAAAAAGCAGAGATATTACTCTGCAACAAAGATCCATCTAGTCAAGGCTATGGTTTTTCCAGTGGTCACGTATGGATGTGAGAGTTGGACTGTGAAGAAAGCTGAGTGCCGAAGAATTGATGCTTTTGAACTGTGGTGTTGGAGAAGACTCTTGAGAGTCCCTTGGACTGCAAGGAGATCCAACCAGTCCATCCTAAAGGAGATCAGTCCTAGGTGTTCATTGGAAGGACTGATGCTGAAGCTGAAACTCCAATACTTTGGCACCTGATGCGAAGAGTTGACTCATTGTAAAATATCCTGATGCTACAAGGGATTGGGGACAGGAGGAGAAGGAGATGATAGAGGATGAGATGGCTGGATGGCATCACCAACTCAATGGACATGAGTTTGAGTGAGCTCTGAGAGTTGGTAATGGACAGGGAGGCCTGGTGTGCTGCGATTCATGGGGTCGCAAAGAGTCAGACACGACTGAGCGACTGAACTGAACTGAATTAGGTTTGTCATAGCTTATCTTCCAAGGAGCAAGTGTCTTTTAATTTCATGGATGTAGTCACTGTCTGCAATGATTTTGGAGCCCAAGAAAATAAAGTCTGTCACTGTTTCCATTGTTTCCCATGTATTTGCCATGAATGATAGGACCAGATGCTATGATCTTAGTTTTTTGAAAGTTGTTTTTAAGCCAGCTTTTTCACTCTCTTCTTTCATCTTCATCAAGAGGCTCTTTGATGAAAAGAACTCTTTGTCAGGTTCTTTTTTGCTTTCTGCCATAAGGGTGGTGTCATCTGCATATCTGAGGTTATTGATATTTCTCCTGGCAATCTTGATCCCAGCTTGAGCTTCATCCAGCCCAGCATTTCACATGATGTACTCTGTATATATGTTAAATAAGCAGGGTGGCAATATATAGCCTTGACATACCCCTTTCTCAATTTTGAACCAGTTCATTGTTCCATATCTGTTTCTAACTGTTACTTCTTGACCTGCATGCAGGTTTCTCAGGAGGCACGTCAGGTGGTCTGGTATTTCCATCTCTTTAAGAATTTTCCACAGTTTGTTATGAGACCAACACAGTCAAAGACTTTAGCTTAATCGGTAAAGCAGAAGTACATGTTTTTCTGCAACTCTTTTGCTTTGCAATATATTTTTTCCTATATAAAAGTACAGTTTTTAGTGAGCATATCACACACTCATACATACATGTTCTGTAATTATATAGAAAATATATATACTTTTCTATATAGTTATTGAATACATATGTATGTATGATGTACGTATCAAAAACTGTCTTTCAAATAATTTTTTATTTTTTAAGATATTCTTCTCTTAAGACATTTATGGAATTGCTAGTAAATAAATCAACTAAATATTGTGATATACTTAAATGTATAGGAATTGCTTTTGATGAATTCTCTAGTATTTGTTTTTCATTGTTTTTATTTTTTCATAAATTTCTACTGTTTCTGTAATAACACATTCATATTTTGTCATGCATATAAAAATGTGTATTTCCTCACATGCGTCTTATACATTATGAAAATACCCATAGAAGAAATACTTATTCCTTTAATACTGATCAGAAACACGTGTTGCATTTTTTAAACTGCTGACTTTTCCACAAATGTTTCTCTCTCTTTTTTTTAGTACTTCTGAAATCCCTCAGTTCCGGCTGCCATATGATGTAGTAAATTTTGAGATTGAGCTTATGAAGGACCTTGGTGTAAAGGTAAGTGAAAAACATAACATTTATGTATTGCTTTAAAAGAAAGGAGTAAGCTCTGTATTGAAGATTAACAGCAAAATGTCACACACTTTAGGAAAGAACAATTAAAAGCTACACCAGGCAGAAGCAGAAAGATGCTTCTCCTTGCTTAGGGCATTTGTCTGTCTACTGTCTGAATGCCACTAGCCTGGAAAAGGGCAATCAATAGTTCTCATCTGGCACGCCTGCATGTGATTAATTGTCTGTGAGAAACAAATTCCTAAATTGCTTTAGGGGTTCAGTGCAGCTAATAGAAGGATTTGGTTTCTTTAATCACATTTTTTTTTTTTTTTGTGGAAGTTATGTGAACTCTGAAACATTTGTATTACACAATTTGGGACAAAATTTCTTACAATTTTATTTTATTTACTATATGCATAATGTCAGTAGTGTTAACGTTATAATCGTTTTTCAATATAAACAGCAATTCAGCAAGGTAGAAAGCAACAATTCTGTATTTTTAATTGTTTTGTGAAATAAATATTGTGTTGTTCTTTTAAAGATGATCAAAACTCAATACATTTTACTTTTAGATATAGCTTTAGATATTTCCATTCTTTTGTATTATATTTAGTGATATATTCTGGCTCTTCACCTAAATTTATTGCTATTTTTTTTCAAAACTTTTATTACCTTTCCATGACAGATACAAAATAATAGATTAATGGAATATTATAAATTACACAATACATTGTTGTAAGTACATATAAAAACTGTTTTGAAAAGTGGTTAGCAAACTATTCATGATTCTTGCATTTAGAAATACAAAATGAAATAACCAGTAAAAAGAAAAACACTCATAACAATATTTTGTGTTTTTATACTTATAATTAATTTTATTTGGCAGTGGTTAGGTGATGAAATGTGTATACAATCACCAAAGAAAAACTCTTCTAGCAAATATGAAATACAAATGTGCACACCTTTATGAAAACTGTTCAAAATAATGTTCAAAATAGATTTAAGGGTGATTACTTGCTTCAAATAAATATATCCTGAAAAGTTCTTTAAATGTCTTTCATTTTGAATGCAAGTTCTTACCTAAATCTCATTAAGTAAGGAAATGATTTTGAGACCTCAAAGTAATATATTAGGTGTTACTTGAAATTGAAGATAAATCAAAAATTAATTTAAGACACATCTAAATTCATCTTATAAATAATTATAAAATTGCATTCAATTTCTACCTTACTGGATATGTTGCATAAAGTAGGGCATACCCATTACTCTTACTAGGAAACTCATCAAGACATAGTGACATAGTAGTAGTCAGTGCACTGAGTGCCAGAAAATGTACATTTCAGCTACAGTTTTGTCTCTTCCTAATTTTATAGTCAGATAACCTTGATGAAGTCAATTAATGTCCTTCACCTTGGTCAGTATTTGTTCAAAGGGAAAAGTATGCTATTACCACTTTTATAAACAGATCTGCTTATATATGCCTGAAAATATATGTGCTCTGGACATGTGTAATAATCCAGTAGCGTAGATTGCCTTTGGGAAGGTGTAGGAAGTCATTGGAGAAGGCAATGGCACCCCATTCCAGTACTCTTGCCTGGAAAATCCCATGGACGGAGGAGCCTGGTGGGCTGCAGTCCATGGGGTCGCTGGGAGTCGGCACGACTGAGCGACTCCACTTTCACTTTTCACTTTCATGCATTGGAGAAGGAAATGGCAACCCACTCCAGTGTTCTTGCCTGGAGAATCCCAGGGACGGTGGAGCCTGGTGGGCTGCCGTCTCTGGGGTCGCACAGTCAGACACGACTGAAGTGACTTAGCAGCAGCAGCAGCAGCAGCAGGAAGTCATTTATCATCATTTTGTACATTTGAATTTTAAACCCTATGAATTTATTATATTATTGAGAAATTATTAGAACCTGAATTGAGGAGGTTAATGCTATCTTGTCCATCACTCAGGTTGTTTTAAAATTTGAAGGAAATAAAGTATTCAAACTTGCTTTGTAAACAAAAAATTCTATGTACAATTCTGAAGAGAGACAGTAACAAGATTTGTTTTCAGCTTTGAGGACTGGCATCCATTGATGAAGTACTTTCATCTTTTATGACTTATCAAACTTACCCATGAAAGGATATATCTTTTAAAAAATGGTCTACTCTCGTTACCACTTTTTCCTCATCAGCACATTCTTCTTATAACCTGCCTCATGTTTTTACTTCTCAGCTAACACTGTATATTTTAAAGTCAACAATAATTTACTGGCAATGAAGTGGATTTTTCTCTGGATTTATTCTCTTTGGCTTCTGGGCAGCATGTGATATATTCTTATATGTATGTATGTAACTGTGCATGTGTGTGCATGTATCTATATATATGTGTATGTATTTTTAGCTTTCATGATCTAGCATTATCTTGGATATTACCTGTTTTTTTCTCTCTATTAGGTTTGTTTCAATTATTTGATAAAATTATTAAGAATTTACTTTGGCCAAGTTAATTACTAAGGATTCTTCTAGTACCATCTTTCTTTTGAACTCCAGTTCTGTATTCTTAGTAGTTTAATGAGCATATTTATCATCCAAATAACATACATTCATCATATCTAAGCTTAGCATAATTAATTATCTTCCCTCCCAACTATGTTCTTCTAAATTTCTTATTGAGTAATTTCAACTTATTTCATATCTATAGCTGATAGATTAGTTCTTATTTATTTTAAACTGAATTTTTCCAATCAAAGATTGTGTCACAGTAAAACTCTATTTGTACGTTGTATATATGTATGTATGTATATTATACACACACACACACACACACACACATATATATATATATACTTTTTTCTTCCACTGTTTCATTGTCTGGAATCTCTAGTATGTTGTAAATGTGATAATACATGGCATCTTTTCAGATCTATGAAATAACATTTTTATCATACTGAATAAATATTTTCTTTTTCTAGATTTATTAATATAATAGTAACATTTCTGTAGTTATTTTTTTTATTTTAATGAAGAAAGTTGGGCACGACTGAGCGACTTCACTTTCACTTTTCACTTTCATGCATTGGAGAAGGAAATGGCAACACACTCCAGTGTTCTTGCCTGGAGAATCCCAGGGATGGGGTAGCCTGGTGGGCTGCCATTTATGGGGTCGCACAGGGTTGGACACGACTGAAGTGACTTAGCAGCAGCATACCTTCCTCTAATGGCTTTAGCAATATATGCCTGACTACTCTAAAACATCCCAGCTAAATTCAGATAAAATTCACTTCACATCAAGCTTAGTGTAAGTTGTTGTTCAGTTGTAAAGTTGTGTCCAACTCTGTAACCCCATGGTCCTGGGATGAGGGAGTTAGGTCTTGTGATTCTGACTTGTTCTTTCCTTTCTTCAGTTGAGTTGGCTGGAAAGAATGTTAAGGTGCTTATTGTTCTTAAGAGAAGCATGAGAAAGCACAAAGTCTTCTGCAGTTGTGCCCAGAAAATATTCTGTAAAGTGACCATTGACATTGGTTCAAGGATCTTTACAAAGAATATTCCAGGATGAGCATGTAGGCCGCAGCTTGAGGCCATGGGAAGGATTGTTATCTGAGACCTGTTTGTGAGGGGAATATTTATGGCAAAAGAAGTTTGCTGAACTTAGGGTTTAGGAATAATTAAGAATAGCTTAGAAGCCTTTTTAGGAGATAGTGATCTTAAGATGCTAGGGGCAAACAGGATTCAGAAAGATAAGAAATAAACTGAGGAATGTAGCATGAGTTACAATGTAATCACAAGTATAGGACACATAAGAGGAAGTAGATAATAGATAGTCAAGCCAATTCTGAGAGAATCCCTGAAGCAGGAACTCTGCTTGTAGGGCAACAATGATTTCTGGAGATAATAAATCTGGGTGGGGGAACTAAAAATGTCAAACCTCTGACCTAATGCTTTTGTCAACATATAAAGAAAACCTGAAGCTTGAAATAAACATGTAGTCCCAAACCTCGAGTCAGAGGCTACATCATTGTCCGCCGACACCATTCACCCCTTCAGGCTGATTTCCTGGAGCTGGACTCCGGCAGGGATGGTCTTGATCCCTGTCTCCTGTACAATGTCACGAAACTCTGTCCATAGTTCATCAGGCACTCTGTCTATCAGATCTGGTCCCTTAAATCTATTTCTCACTTCATAATCATAAGGGATTTGATTTAGGTCATACCTGAATGGCCTAGTGGTTTTCCCTACTTTCTTCAATTTAAGTCTGAATTTGGCAATAAGGAGTTCATGATCTGAGCCACAGTCAAACATTATTTTGAACAGTTTTCATAAAGGTGTGCACATTTGTATTTCATATTTGCTAGAAGAGTTTTTCTTTGGTGATTGTATACACATTTCATCACCTAACCACTGCCAAATAAAATTAATTATAAGTATAAAAACACAAAATTCTGTTATGAGTGCTTTTCTTTTTATTGGTTATTTTAATTTGTATTTCTAAATGCAAGAATCATGAATAGTTTGCCCTGCTTCATTCTGTACTCCAAGGCCAAATTTGCCTTTTACTCCAGGTATTTCTTGACTTCCTACTTTTGCATTCCAGTCCTCTACAGTGAAAAGGACATCTTTTTTGGATGTTAGTTCTAAAATGTCTTGTAGGTCTTCATAGAACCATTCAGCTTCAGCTTCTTCAGCATTACTGATTGGGGCACAGGCTTGGATTACCGTGATATTGAATGGTTTGCCTTGGAAATGAACAGACATCATTCTATCGTTTTTGAGATTGCATCAAAGTACTGCATTTCAGACTCTTGTTGACCATGATTGTCCTCTATTTCTTCTAATGGATTCCTGCCCACAGTAGTAGATATAATGGTCATCTGAGTTAAATTCACCCATTCCAGTCCATTTTAGTTTGCTGATTCCTACAATGTCGATGTTTACTCTTGCCATCTCCTGTTTGACCACTTCCAATTTGCCTTGATTCATGGACCTAACATTTCAGGTTTCTATGCAATAGTGCTCTTTACAGCACTGGACCTTGCTTCTATCACCAGTCACATCCACAACTTGGTGTTGTTTTTGCTTTGGCTCCATCCCTTCATTCTTTCTGGAGTTATTTCTCCACTGATCTCCAGTAGCATATTGGGCCCCTACTGACCCGGGGAGTTCCTCTTTCAGTATCCTATCATTTTGCCTTTTCATACTGTTTATGGGGTTCTCAAGGCAAGAATACTGAAGTGGTTTGCCATTCCCTTCTCCAGTGGACCACATTCTGTCAACCTCTCCACCATGACCTGTCCGTCTTGGGTGGCCCCACATGGCATGGCTTAATTTCATTGAGTTAGATGAGGCTGTGGTCCGTATGATCAAATTGGCTAGTTTTCTGTGGTTATGGTTTCCGTGTGTCTGCCCTCTGATGCTCTCTTGCAACATCTACCGTCTTACTTGGGTTTCTCTTACCTTGGACGTGGGGTATCTCTTCACGGCTGGTTCAGGAAAGTGCAGCTGCTGCTCCTTACCTTGGAGGAGGTCGCCCCTCCTGACCTTGAACGTGGAGTTGCTCCCTCTCGGCCCTCCTGTGCCTGCACAGCCACTTCTCCTTGGACATAGGGTAGCTCTTCTTGGCCGCCGCCCCTGACCTCAAAGGTGGGGTAGCTCCTCTCGACTGCCGCCTCTGACCTTGGACGTGGGGTAGCTCCTCTGGGCCGCTGCCCGTGACGTTGGATGTGGGGTAACTCCTCTCAGCTGCTGCCCCTGACCTCGGATGGTCCTAGTCCCAGTAAATTAACACTGGGAATTAAACTGTTTATCTTTGTAGTTTTCTATACACAAAAGTATAGTTCAACTTGTTTGCTTCCTCTAGGGTGGAAACAGACTGAGAAATGCAAAATGTTTGTGCATCCTTCTTGTATGTTACGTATTCAGGGGCATGTTCACTCTATCAGGGTGGAAAATTTGGGATATTTTCATTCCCCTTTGATAAATCACATAACACCCCTACGAAACTACACATACCCATATACACAAACACACACACAGGCACACAAATACCACCTCAGAGAGGGGGTCTTGAATTTTTTTTGCGGAGACCAATTAATAAACCAAACCTAACGTCAAGTATTATGAGCATCAATTCTGTTGATAAGCCCATTGACAGGGCAATACACTGCTCAGCTTTAGAAACTGTATACTTACTCAGATGAATAAAATTTTATTTAAAATATTTGGACCTGTAGTTTTCTTTTATGTCTAACCTTCATTATATATTGGGATTGAGATCATTAAAAAAATAAGCACTAGAACTTTTATCATTCTTTCTTATCAGAAATAGTTTAATACAAAGTCTACTCTTTGCAAAGTAAATTGCAATTCTAAAGATTCATTATTCAATACTTTCAATAGCATCTCATTCCACTAACTGTAATAGTAATACCCACTATTAGATACTTAGTATTAAATACTTTTAATATATGTGTTTAATTATCCAGTTTATTTCATGGTATTTGATGTATTCCAGAGTTCTGAATTATCAGTTACTAATCTCACCTTGGTTGTTCCCTGCTTACAAACTTTCAAATTAAAATTAGAACTAGTATTTTAGTAAAAAAAAAAAAAAAAAAGTGCCCTCTATGTTATATTCCAAGTCCCCTTACTTTCTCTTTCTATTCTTTGCTTTGTGCTTTACACTCCAGAAACACTACATTTTCAGTAGTTCTCCACGTGCAATATGTTGTTCTGTGTTTCTGAGGATAGTTCTTGCTCTGTGCTTCATTCTCCTTTTAACCTCAACAGACGTAAGTGCGTAGCTGTTATATGTGCTGCTTCTGCCATTAAAGTACATATTTGACTTTGGTAAAGGTTGTCAAAGCTTTTTTGTCCCTTAGTATCATCATTTGTAAAATGAAGATCATTCTGTCATTTTTGAGATTGCACCCAAATACTGCATTTTACACTCTTTTGTTGACTATGAGGGCCACTCCATTTTTTCTAAGGGATTCTTGCCCACAGTAGTAGATACAGTGATCATCTTAAATCCACCCATTCCCATCCATTTTCCCTGATGATCCCACTTCATAACACTATTGTGAGGATGAAAAAAGTCCTCTTTACAGTACTTAAAAGAGAGTTTTGCACTTAGTTAAGTACTCTATGCAGGTTAGCTGCAATTATTTTTTAATGGATAAACTTTGTTCTTCCACTATGAATCAGTTTAGAGACTTTGTTTTTTGAAACATATTGCCTTCAAAACTCAAAGCAGCCTACCAGACATTTTGCTTCCTTATTTAATATTGGTAAATGAGTGCAAAATTGCAGTAAATTCTTTTATTTTTGAAGTATATACTGACAGATACCTGACAAGTAGACCTCATTGAAGTGACTAATCCCTGATCTTCATGAGGTTGATCTTCTGCCCTCTGGAGTCTATGCTTCTTAAAGTCTCCAGCATACCAGCTACTCCTTGCTTATGTTGTCCAGTCTGCATGATATTTTCAACGCAAGGGATCATAATGATATGCTATGCTATGGCCAGGTTGTTTCAGATTATGTATATTATTGTAGAAGATAACTGACATATTCTTGAGGCAAACCAGTAAATGAATATTCTTGTTTCTCCCATGACTGTGAACTGTTTCCGATCCCTTTTCCGCAGCAACAGGATGAAAAGTACGCATTCACCAAATCAATGGCCATGTGCAGTGTACCTGTAGGCTTACCTAATCTGCAGTAATACCACATTTGCCATAGACACTGCAGTCAGGACTACACTTTGGTCAAATCTGCAGTAGTTTACATTCTCCAGGAATCATCTCGTCTCAGCAGGGCCAGACTGGGGAATGAAACAGAAGTAGAACATAGACCACCACCATCTCTCACTATTCCACCCACTCCAGACTACGATATTGTGTTTGATTTAGTCTCTTGACCAGGGTTTCAGAAGTTTTCTGGCCTTCCCAACTATTGTAGCTGTAATAGCTCTTACTTTGCAGACCAGAGACCCATTGTGGGGGTTACTTCTACTGACACATTTAACATTTTGGTTATGCACCTAGAGACTTGGGGATGACCACTACCTGGGTTGCCAGTGAATTTGAGGTTCTTTCTTCATCACGAAAGAATTCAGAGATGAAGCAGAGAGGTTAAGAAAGTGAAGTGAAAGTTTATTTAAGCAAGGATACGCTCTCAGAGGGAGAGTGAGCAGGCACTTCAGGAGCTGCCACCGGGTTTCTTTGGCAAGCCACTTATGAGGGGCCTACAAATGAAAGGGTGGACTATTCACTGGGGAAGGAGGGATTTTTGTCACCATATAGCTTGAGTTAAAAGTGTCATGGCCTCATGGTGTCCTTATACAATGATTACTTCTTATCTGTTAGACTAATCTTATGGTAATGAGGGCCCAAGGAGAAAAGGTTGCATTTGGATTCAGGAGATTCACCCTTTTCCCTACCTTTCTTTGCCTGCTACTTGGGCTCTTATCACCCTAAATATATTGTTTCCTATAAGTCTGAAGGCTCCTACTTTACTTTGTCTATGGACTCCTGCTGCTTATACGTTGGGTGGTTTAGGCCCTTGCCCCCATTTCTCTGCTTATACCTGGTTATTTACCTGCTGTAACACCTGGAGCTGTGCTCCACTTAGGCCAACTGTGAACTTTATCTAGGCCTATTTTTCTCCCTGTCTCTGTAGGCCCCGTTCCTCAGATATCAAGTCAATGAAGAGCCTTTTCCAGTGTCCTTGAAAATGTGTGATTATTCCCCTTCCCCAGTGTGCATACAGTTACATGGGTAAATGGCCGTAATTCCTTTTGAAGAAGTAGAGGAATCTTTATAGTATTTACTTGCTAGGATGTTGCAGGGTGTTTCTTTCTACACGACCTGCCTACCTCTTCAGTCAGCAAGTTCAAGATCTGAAAATTGGCTCATGTCTGGGAACTGAGCAATGTACTGTGACTTTTAATAGGAGTGTCCACCTCTGACTCCTGACTTTATTCATCTTCCCTGGACAGTGCCCACTATCAAAATCCTATTGATTTTTAAAAGGGATTTATTGCCTGGGAACTATATTCAGTATCTTAAAATATAATGGAAAATAATTTTTAAAAGAATATAGATATACACACATATATGTTTAAACAAATCACTTTGCTGTACACCTGAAACAAACAAAATATTTTAAATCAACTATACTTCATTAAAAAAAAAAAAGGCTTTATTGAAATCCCACTACCTCTCTTTTTTCTTGTATGTATGACCCCAGCCAAAACGAATCTCTCTGTCCCCTGAATTCTTGTAGACATAATGCTGATCACACTCTGTTGTTTGTTATACTTATTTCTGTATATCTTCTGCACAGATCTTGACTGTACATTAGGCTGAAACTCTCATTTATCATTTTATTCTTTAAAATACCACACATAGTGCCTTGAACATACTGAGAAACCTGTGAAAATTTACTGACTTGATTTTAAATTGCTAACTTTTCTTCTGCCACTTAATTAAAAGGCAAAAATGCATTTAGCCATTAAGTAGAATATGTTAGTGTTCTATTTGTATACTATTTTATATATGTAAGCCTATATACTAAAAGACAAAATATTTTCATATATATATATATATATGGAATTATATATGTGTGTATTAAGCTAGATTATTTTTGATGTTAAAGATTAAGATTTTAATTATTCAAATGCCAAAATCTAATTACCAAAATCCTTCTTTACAGATAATTTGTGGTAAAAGCCTTTCAGTGAATGACATTACTCTTAGTACTTTGAAAGAAGAAGGGTACAAAGCTGCTTTCATTGGGATAGGTAAGTAGCTTATTTTCAAATATTTTTCTTTATAATTTTTTTTTTTTTACTTCCTGACAGTATTCAGAAGAATAACTACCTTCAGACATTTTTATGGTAGAAGTTGTGTCTGTTCAGAAAAAAGCAGATAGAAATGAATGGCCAAAGAAAATTTTCTGTTTTATAATGAGTTGCACTTTCTCACCTCATTATAGATTGACTTGGACAAGACAGTCTTTATCTTTCCGTTCTCTCACCATATTCTCATCACCAGTAAACATCTAAGATGCAAAGTGTTTTCAGGTCATGCCACAGAAGCTCAGAATTCAGGCTTAGAAATATCTAGATGCTGTAGCTTTCTCTTTATGATAAAACAAATTAGTTAAATTGATATTAAGAGGTAGAATTGGCTCATTTTCTTTTTCTACTTTTTTTGATATTTTCTAAAGACTTTTCATATTTGGCTGAATTATAAAGATGTTTGATCACAGTTCTGAATATCACATAGTGTACACTGCTAAGTCAATCAATGTGCCCTATGGTTCCATATTTTGCCTAACTATCCCAGGGAGATTGAGTTTTCTAACATGTTCCCCTTTCCCTTACTCTGTACTGAGACCAAAGAGAACACACTGTTGATATAATTTATTCTTTGTCTTGTGAACTTTGTATTTATTCTCTTATATGATCATATTATGAACAGTGATTGGCATATAAACTAAGTAAGTGCATCTCAGGTCTTTTAGTTTGTCATCTCCTCTCTAGTTCACTTTCTTTGAATATAAATGTCTAGTAAACCTACACAGAAGTAAAAACTGTTCCATCTCTTTAAGTAATCACATGCTAGGTAACATTTATTTTGGGGCTGCCATTTTTCATATGTTTCTAGAATAAAATCATCAGGAATGCTTTTTTGCCTACTAAATTTTTATCAAGATGGTATGTCTTCTCTTACTGGTCAGTTGATAGCAAGTCTTAAAACCATCTTGTCACTCCCTTTACTTAGGTGAAAAATTAGGACGAGGCAAACAAATTTTCACTGCCTTCTAGCTCCTAAATGTCTTTATTCAACCTCCTTTCTTTCATAAACTTGATTGCCATTGTCATCAATATTTCTCTAGGTTATTTAAGTATAATAATTATGTGAGATAAAAACAGGAAAGAGAAAATTACCCTTGACTTTGGCTTTATTTTTCAATATTACATTTGTACTGAGAATCTTACATAAAGAAATAGGGAAAGTATTTTTTTCACATATATTCTACCAATACCAGCAAAATTGAATCATTAAAGTTGCTTTTACTCTCATCAAATGCATATTAAAATATGTTCTGTTGTTCTTTAATTGTTAAGTCATGTGCAACTCTTTGTGACATGGTGGACTGTAGCCCCACTAGGGCTCCTCTCTCCGTGGGATTTCCCAGGCAAGAGTACTGAAGTGGGTTGGCATCTCCTTTTCCAGGGAAAATGTGTTTAGTTAATAAATGAAAAATTTAGTCAGGCAATAGGTCTGAAACATTGGCAATGTTTTCAAATAGCTATTTGAAATTCGCCATTGTAGTTTCCTATAGCAGTTGTATGTAAAAGATATGGAATTGTATATGCTAATGCAGTTTCATGTATCTCTATGAACTTTGTCCACAAAGAAGCTCTGTACTGAAGAGATAGGGGCCAAATAAACAGCTGATACGCTGAAACATCTCCAAATTAACTGCTCAAGAAGCAAATTATAACAAAATTGGGAAGAATTGAAAGTTTTATAAGTCTGAGTGGTTTCAGTTATAAAGTGCTATCTTCCATCTGCAAGAATCAGGAATGTTTCAGAGTTTTCTTTTATTCCATTAAGTCCCCTTACATATGTTATTTGATAGTGCTACATCCCATTCACAAAACTCCATTTGACTCTGCATTGAGGTGTGAATAAAGCACTTAAAATGTGAAGTCCTTTCATATTTATGTTCCTGTGCATTTTCATGCTGAGAAGTGAATCTTTTGACATTTTAGTGTAGTGATGTGTAGAATGCAGTTATGTTCTCTTTGAGTATTCTCTATGAAATATGTACAAGAAAGTTTCATCTTGTCAAAAAAAAAAAAAGGAGAATGGTGTTCTGTGTATAGGAGACAAGTAGCTTTGCTCTCCAGGAAGTACTTACTTGACACTCTTGATTGCCAAGTTGGGAATTTATGACCTTTCTATTACCATCTGACAGCCTATTACTTAGACAGCCTCACATCTTTACACGCTTTTGTTCATTCACCATGCTTCTATATTGTAATTCGACTTCACTCACTTTGTTTACCTACCTTTTCCTACTTAGGATAGAGAAGTAAATTTTGGAATAGGAATTCTATATCACTTAGGATATAGGTTTGGCCACTTTAAGAAAGGAAAATAATAAAGACTTAAACAAGATATATGTTTAGTCCTCTCTCAGTTTAACAGTGTGAACCATCCTCAACACATGCCTTCCATCTTTGGTTCTTAGGTGGCCAGTCTTTCCACATTCCTGCTAACAAAAATTGGAAATAAGAAAGGGAGTTCCTTTCGTCTTAAATTTATGACCCAGACACTGCACGTGTTACTTCTGTTTTTATCTTATTGTCTACACCCTAGTAATATAAACATACCTGGCAGCACAGGTTGCAGGGAAATATAGCCTCTAGCTGAGTGGACATAGTGCTCCATTAAACTTCTATTCCTATAGAGAAGGAGGATGATAGATATATAGAGAGGGAAAAAATAGAAGTTTCGCCCTTGATGTGCATCATTATTTGTATTTGACACATAGAATCCTTATTGAGAGAAATCGGTAAGGAGGTAATAGCCAACAAAGAAACTCAGAACTTAGCACTCAACCTGTTGGTTATAATGATAATGGAGTATTTTCTCTTTCTGTCATTGGGAATATCATATTTTAGACCTATGTTTGTAACTATGTCTCATTCTGTGTTAGTCTAAAGGAAAAATAAAAACTTACGTTTTAATTAAATATGACTTATGAAGGATAGCTTTGTAAGTCCGTGCCTAAGTCCATAGCATGTAAGTCCATCTCAGATTCTGAAGATTACTGATTTTTAATATTGTTTGTGCTATTGCTGGTGAAAAGTTGCTCACTTTTAGTTTTTTTCCAAATTCTAACAGAATCCATTAAGGAAACTATCTCATTGTACATACATCATTGTGAGACTGAAAAAGTATGTCTCTTTACCCATGAGAGGTTTAGTTTTTTCTAAGTGAAATAAAAATAAGTGAGATAAAGCTCTGTGCCTTATTCAAACTGGATTGAGTTATCTTTGAGATAATTGGTATTTTTTTCAAAGACTTTAAATTTTTGATATTTTTATTGAAATAAAAGCACTGGCACAGTATGTTACTGTCAGTGTTTAGAAATAAAGTTAGAACATCTTCTGTACAAGGTTTTTTCAAAGTATTGGATGGCTTTCTTTGGTACAATTATATAAAGTTTAAAAATAAAATTAAAAAAAATCAATATAATGGATGACAATCATCATTTTTTGTTATTAAAAGTGAGCACAAAATAATAGAAAATATCAGTGTGTTGCACATTGTTAGGGTGAGTATTATTCATCATATGTGTATTTGGTTGGTGTATGTGCTTGCACATGCATATTGCATTATATGGGAAATGTGTTTTTAAAATGTGGTTTGGTAGTCAATGCTCAAAATCTGCTGTTGTACATTGTAAAGGCCCTAAAGCACTACTTGCCTTTTCCCCATAGCACGACAACACTCTCAATAAGCAGCTGCTGAGTGAATTAAATAGGTTTTGCATGATTACAGTATTCTAAATATTTGTTTCTTTTTGTTTTAGTTCTTTGGGTGATTATATTCTAGAGCCAATCTGAGTATCACTGTTCTAGGTGACTGAAGAATCAAACCCTTAACGTTTAATTCAAAGTAGCCTATTTCCCTCCCCACCCCATTTTTTTTTTTTTGGCTTCACTAGGTCTTTTGGGGTATGGGCGCTCTCTAGTTGTGTTGCCCCGAGGCATGTAGAATCTTGGTTCCCCAACCAGGGGTCGCACTTGCATCCTCTGCTTTGGAAGGTGGATTCTTAACCACTGGACTGCCAGGGAAGTCCCTCTCTTCCCATTTCTGATCGTCCGTTTTATGGTAATTTACTTCTTATATTCTCATAAAGCATGACAGTGATGAAAAAACTAAACAAACGTGTAAGGGAAGGAACATCCACGAAGGCACTCTCAGAAAAGGTGTAATGCTTTATATATTCTTTTGACAAAGTAGTTTTTTTCTGAATTTTTGTTTTTAATACTTGGGGGAGAGAAAGAATTATGGGGTAAATAGGAGTAAAATGCATAATTATAGTCACAATAGATAAAAAGGGAGCAGAGACTGCAGGAGGATATTAAAAAGCTGAATATCACCACCCTATGCTTTACTTGTGTCGACTCCAAAGATTTCTCTTGAGTTTACTTGTGACTGTCACTATTCTCCTCCTTTCATGTTACTAGGCTACTCCTTAGCCTCCTAACCAGTTTTCTTGGCCACTATTAGCCAAACAACAGAAATAGTGATCTTTTTAAAATTAGATCTCATCACATCATTCTCTCATTTAGATTCCCCCATTCCCCATTCAATAGCTCCTTATTTTCTTCAAAATACAGGAAAAATTCCTTAAAATAGACTGCCAAGGCTTTTCATAATTTATTAACAACTTATGTCTTTAGTGACTTATTACATTAGGTGTTGCAGACATTTGAAATATTTTCAGTTTTACCTCATCTCAATCTTTTAAAATCAATTTTTGGACCTGGTGTTGCCTGAACCCAGAACTGTCACTATTTTCATATTTGTGTTTTTACATGTACTTTTTTCTACTTCATGTAATTCTCTTTGCTTATAATGATCCATCCCCTACCTTCACTCTTTACCGTGGACAAATAAAGCCACTTCACCATCACCAGTCATCACACCATCATGTTTCTGTTCCCTCTCTGGATGTCTAGATCAGATTTTAGCATTTATTTCCATGTATCATAGTAGACTGGTTATGTATTTGTTTCCACCACCAGTTGTTAAAACCCTTGTAGTTTGAAGAGTCTGTGTGCCTTCAGTTCAGTTCAGTTCAGTCGCTCAGTCATGTCTGACTCTTCGCGACCCCATGAATCACAGCCCGCCAGGCCTCCCTGTCCATCACCAACTCCTGGAGTTCACTCAGACTCATATCCATTGAGTCGGTGATGCCATCCAGCCATCTCATCCTCTGTCGTCCCCTTCTCCTCCTGCCCCCAATCCCTCCCAGCATCAGAGTCTTTTCCAATGAGTCAACTCTTTGCATGAGGTGGCCAAAGTACTGGAGTTTCAGCTTTAGCATCATTCCTTCCAAAGAAATCCCAGGGCTGATCTCCTTTAGAATGGACTGGTTGGATCTCCTTGCAGTCCAAGGGACTCTCAAGAGTCTTCTCCAACACCACAGTTCAAAAGCATCAATTCTTCGGCACTCAGCTTTCTTCACAGTCCAACTCTCACATCCATACATGACCACAGGAAAAACCATAGCCTTGACTAGATGGACCTTTGTTGGCAAAGTAATGTCTCTGCTTTTGAATATGCTATCTAGTTGGTCATAACTTTCCTTCCAAGGAGTAAGCGTCTTTACACATTGATAAATCTTCAATGTCTAGCATAGTTCCTGGCACGTAGTAGGAACTCTATAAGTATTTTAAAATTATTGATATTAATGCAGCTGTTTTGACTATTTGCCAAAATAAGTTGGTAGGATGTTAAAATATGTTGGAGTTTTAGGGTATTACAATATTAATCAAACACAAGGGGAAATAGCTACTACATTATTTTTAAGGTAGTGTTACAATATAAATGAAATGAAGAGTAGGGACAGTGATATTAGTGGTAGTGATAATGATAGTAGTAGCAGTATTAGCTAAAATATTCTATTCTCAGTCTTTAATATAATTTATGCCATTCAATTTTATTATGACCTTTGAAGTAGATATTATAAACTCTATTTTAAGGATAAAAATTAAGGTTAAGCAATGTTAAAGAAAACTAGTAAATGGCAATCAAAACATGGAAAGATAATTTTATACAGAATGTGGAAAAAATGTAATAAATGCAAACATCTATGGTGGGAAGTTGCTTCAGTCATGTTCAACTCTTCGAGACCCCTTTGGCGACTTAGCATAGATGTTTGCATTTATTTCCCAACCCTGGAATCAAACCCAAGTGTCTTACATCTCCTCTATTGGCAGGCAGGTTATTTGCCACTAACGCCACCTGGGAAGCTGGCAAACGCCTATACTTTGGCATAAAAAGCTGTTGCAGGGCTTCCCTAGTGGCTCAGTGGTATGCTAATGCAGGAGATGCCAGTTTGATACCTGGTCCAGGAGATCCCACGTGCCACTGAAAAACTAGCCCAAGCACCACAGCTGTTGAGCCTCTAGAGTCTGAGAACTGCTACTACTGAAGCCTGGGCTCCCTAGATCCCATACTTTGCAACAACAGAAGCCATCACAATGATGGCTTGCACCACAACTTGAGCGTACCCCCCGCTTGCTGCGACTAGAGAAAAGCCTTCACAGCAACAAAAACCCAACATAGCCAAAAAACAAAAAAAAAAAAAAAAAAGGAAGAAAAATTTAAAAAAGATTTGAATCAGTTCTAATGAGGTAGATGAAACTGGAGCCGATTATACAGAGTGAAGTAAGCCAGAAAGAAAAACACCAATACAGTATACTAACGCATATATATGGAATTTAGAAAGCTGGTAACAATAACCGCGTATGTGAGACAGCAAAAGAGACACTGATGTATAAAACAGTCTTTTGGACTCTGTGGGAGAGGGAGAGGGTGAGGGTGGGATGATTTGGGAGAATGGCATTGAAACATGTATAATATCATATATGAAATGAATCACCAGTCCAGGTTTGATGCAGGATACAGGATGCTTGGGGCTGGTGCACTGGGATGACCCAGAGGGATGGTATGGGGAGGGAGATAGGAGGGGGAGTTCAGGATTGGGAACACATGTACACCCGTGGCAGATTCATGTTGATGTATGGCAAAACCAATACAATATTGTAAAGTAATTAGCCTCTAATTAAAATAAATAAATTTAAAAAAATAAAATAAGAAAAAGAATTATTGCAGACACAATGACTGAAAATCAACATGTTAGTTGATGACAGCTGTTTATATTGGGGAGTTCTACTTAATGATCTTGAACATGGAACTTCATAATCTGAAAGAATTAGGCTTTATTCTTAGCCTTACTTTTCTTATTGTTACCACCATTGAGTTTCTTCCATTGCTATCAGAAAAGAATATTTTTTAAATGTGATGATGCCCAAATATTGTAACAGCTGAAGAAGAGATAATTACAATTAAGGAAATCCATTGAGAGACCTCGGTATTAAATTTGCTAGTGTGGCCTTTAGTTAAATCTCTCGTGCCTTCTTAGAGCCAGAATTCTTCTCTGTAAAAGTTATTCTTAATTAGCTTTTTAATCAGGAGTTTCTAAATTGTACACAATCACATATACTTCCATTTATTTAGAAGAAAATTAAATGGGGTTTTTAGACCACCCATTTCTGAAAACCTGAAGTTGTTTAAGAATTATGCAAAATTCTGAATAGATTATTTTAAAATAATAAACCTGACTTAATTGTAAGTGAAAGAAAGATCATGGATATTTTGCCAATCCACATTTTTTAATTTGCAGTAATGTCTACTCTAGTGTCATTTGTAAGTACTCTGGTATAATTGTGAGATGGTTCCCAAGAATTCAGAAATGAGGGAAATAGAATTCCAGCTGAGAGTTCATTAAATCATCACTTAATGGGTTCAAGCAAAGCCCCCAGAAGGAGATAAAATAGATGTAGGGCAATTAGTCTTTGATCATATTAACATATCTATAGAAAGTGCATCTTAATCTGCAGAAGCAGTTAATAGGGGCTGGTCAACTTTCCAATCATAGAAAAGGCAGCAGGGGTTGGGGAGAAGAATCTGAGGAAATTGGCGGTGTCTTTTTAAAGGCATCTAAGTCAAAGAACCTGGAGTTATTTGATCCCCTATCATGAAGATATATATTAAGTCCATTCTCCTCTAAATTTCCTTGTTCTAAGTTTACCAAGCTGATACTGATTCCTAAACAGTTCAGTTACATTAGAAGACTATTCTAATCATGTCAGGAAGAGTAAATCTGGTCCCTAGTATGCATATCACTGCTTCTCTGAGTAATCTTTTTTGTTGTTCAGTCACTAAGTTGTATCTGACTCTTTGCAACCCTATGGACTGCAGCATGTCAGGCTTCCCTTGTCCTTCTCTCCCCTCCAGAGTCAGATTCATGTCCATTGAGTTGGTGATGCTATCTAACCATCTCATCCTTTGCTGTTATATGATACTCTGATATGAAGAACTTTCCACCTACGGTAACACTACATAAAGATAAGTTATATATGTCTCGATACTTTTTTTTGACTGTCAGTACATTAAGAATAAGTCATATTTTCTTAGTATGACTTTCAACTGACTATCATAGCGGTCCAAAATATACCCCTTTTTAACCTTCCCACGATCACATTTCTAGCCATTCCTCACAGGTAACCTATAGTCTCCCACCATTATACCTTGGCTTATACTCTGAGAAAAACTTTGTCTGTCTCCATATGGTAAAATGAATACTTATTAATTTCAAATGATATTTCCTGCATGAGACTCTTATACTCATCCTGCTGATATAAACGTTTGCTCTATGTTCACACATAGCAAAATGTTTTATTTGTTATTTATAGGGCTGAATTTATTTTTCTTCTTATTTTTGGTTATGTGCATATATTCACTCCTACACCCCATGCACAAATACACAATATTAAAAACCTGTGAGAGCTGAGATTAGTTTTTTAAATGTATTCTACAGTTTTAGCATGTTTCTTGAGACATTTAATATGTCAATATGACTTTTTGAAATTTAATGATCAAAATCACTGTGGACGGTGACTGTAACCATGAAACTAAAAATGCTTACTCCTTGAAAGAAAAGCTATGACAAACATAGGCAGTGTATTAAAAACCAGAGACATCACTTTACCAACAAAGGTCCATATTTTCAAAGCTATGGTTTTTCCAGTAATCATGTATGGATGTGAGAGTTGGACCATAAAGAAGGCTGAGTGCCAAAGAATTGATGCTTTAGAACTGTGGTGCTGGAGAAGACTCTTGAGAGTCCCTTGGACAGCAAGGAGATCAATCGTCAATCCTAAAGGGAATGAACCCTAAATGTTTTGTGGAAGGACGGATGCTGAAGTTAAAGCTCCAATACTTTGACCACCTGATGCTAAGAGCCAACTCATTGGAAAAGACTCTGATGCTGGAAAAAATTGAGGGCAAGAGAAGCAGGTGACAGAGGATGAGATGGTGGGATGGCATCATTGACTCAGTGGACTTGAGTATGACCAAACTCTGGGAAATAGTGAAGGACAGGGAAGCCTGGTGTGCTGCAGTATATGTGGTCACAAAGAATTGGACATGACTGAATGACTGAACAGCAATAAATTGAAAAAGTGAAAAGAGAAACAAAGGAAAAAGTTGAAAGAATGGCATAATGATTTCTTAAGAAGTTGGAAACTATACTTGATCAATTAACCTTTTTAAAATTCATGTAGTTTTCAGGTGCCTTATTTTTGACAAAATACAAAGATATGTTCGTGATTTTCATTACCTGCTCAGAGGCATGCATGCATGCTAAGTTGCTTCAGTTGTGTCTGACTCTTTGTGACCTTGTGAACTGTAGCCCTTCAGGCTCCTCTGTCTATGGGATTCTCCAGGCCAGAACACTGGAGTGGGCTCCTATGCCCTCCTCTAGGGTGTCTTCCCAACCCAGGGATTGAACCCCAATTCTTATGTCTTGCATTGGCAGATAGATTCTTTACCACTAGTGCCACCTGTGAAGACCTATTCAGGGCAATAAGTTTCTAATTCTAAATGGTTTAGTTAATAACATTTTTACATTTATGCCAAATCATTACACCAAATATTATAATGTTGTTGAATATTAGGTATTTTTGAGCATTTTTAGTAAAGGCAAAGCTATTTGCTTGAGGGTGTTTAGTAAGTATTTTATGGTAAAGATAATGATACAAGAAAATCTTTTTTAAAAAATAGATTTTTCTGCTGGTAGAATTTCTGGAATATTATAGGTGCTCAATAAATATCTATTGAACTAACCATTGATTTTAAGCATATTTACTACATCCATATAGTAGTCAAAAAGGAAGTAATTTATTTAGCAAGATGATTATTATAAAATATTCTGTAGTTCATGTTCTTTTTATTTAAAATTTTATAAAGGAATGTAATTATATTTTAAAATATTGAATGCATCTTTGGATTTCTTTGGATAAAGGCATGGAGGCATTTCCATTATATTTCTCTATATATTTTTTATAGAATGAAAATATATTTCACTTACAGTAGTTGCTGAAGTAACAGGAGCCCATTTTTAAAGCACTGTACTTTATTTTATTTATTTTTTCTTTTAGCAGTTCTCAATGAGTTATGGGTTTCCCTGATGGCTCAGTGGTAAAGAATACAACTGCAATGCATGAAGTGCAGGAGTCATGGGTTCCATCCCTGGCTCGGGAAGATGCCCTGGAGAAGGGCATGGAAATCCACTCCAGTATTCTGGCTGGGAAAATCCCAAGGACAGGGCAGCATGATGGGATACAGTTCAAAGGGTCACAAAAAGTCAGACATGACAAAGCCACTGAGCACGCATGCACACAATGGCTTATGACTGATGGTTACATTTTTTTGGTGAGTGAAAATCATCGTCTGAACTTGGAATGGGATATTATTGAACTTTCACTATGGAAGTTAGGATGGATTTTCTTAAGTATAGTAATCATCCTTTAGGCATGGGTTATCCTCTACAGCTAGAATTTTGATGTTGAAGGATAAACTTTGAAATAATTAACAAAATTAGATATCACTTAGATAGTGTATATTATCATAGAAGTATTAAGAAATGCCACAGTACACAACCTCCATCTCCAAACCCCCTGTTCAATGAATTTGTGTCTAAAATTCATGACTGTATCAAACACACATGTATAAAACATCAGTGATTTCCATTTAGAGTTGAGGCATACTATTGGGGTAAAGATAGTTTTATTCACATTACAAATTACACAACTCTGTATATCTTACCTTTTTGTAAATCACTGTATTTAAAATTTGATAAAGGAACCCATTAAACACAATGAAAGATTTAAGAGAGGCATGAGAAATGATATGGAAATGGCAGAGTTGATGTAAATTAGAGGAAACTGGATATATTTCTACATATGCTTTAGCGTTCTATCAGTAGAAGTCAATTTTCCCAAGGAATAGAAATAAGAAAATTTGCAAGCTAATCTGTGTCTTATTTATCACTTATTTACTATTTATACAGGTTAGATTATACAGTCTTTGGCTAGGAGCACTAGATCAGATGAACAAATACGCTTTTCCATGGGCTTTTGAACACCTTCTTTGACATAAATGCTTAAAAGCAATGTGTTCTAAAGAAGGAGGCGTGCTTTGAAGAGACTTCATTGACATAGTATTTTAAGTAATGCATCTATTTTAGAAACAATTCAATTGAAACTGGTATCAAATTGTTTTTTCTCCAGATCCTATCTTTGAATGGTTTAGGGGGCCTCAAGCAAAATCATTCTCTGAATTCCTCAAGGCTCTTTTGTATGACATAAATTTATTTAAATGAATAAATGGAAGTCAGTGGGGGAGAACTTAGATTGGTTACATTCAGTTCAGTTCAGTTCAGTTCACTTCAGTTGCTCAGTCATGTCCGACTCTTTGCAACCCCATGAATTACAGCATGCCAGGCCTCCCTGTCCATCACCAACTCTCAGAGTTCACTCAGACTCGTGTCCATGGAGTCGGTGATGCCATCCAGCCATCTCATCCTCTCTCGTCCCCTCTCCTGCCCCCAATCCCTCCCAGCATCAGAGTCTTTTCCAATGAGTCAACTCTTCGCATGAGGTGGCCAAAGTACTGGAGTTTCAGCTTTAGCATCATTCCTTCCAAAGAACACCCAGGACTGATCTCCTTTAGAATGGACTGGTTGGATCTCCTTGGATTACTCTTTCTTAATTTTTTAAACGCATATTCATAATATTATTTAAGTTATATAAGGAGTTAATTATGAAGAAAACAGTACTATAATCATGAGTAATTTATTTTATTAAAACAACATAAATCTTCAGAGTACACTTAAAAGCATATTTGCCATAGACATTGAAGAAACAAGTTTTAAAACAAAATTTTGATTTATTTACTTTTTTTATCTCAAAATTTGCGAGAAACTTGATGTGTGTTATCTTCTGATTAGCCATGCAGTGCCACCTGGTGTGCAGATGGGAAGTACATTACACATCAGAGGCTCTGTTCACACCCCCCCTACCCAAACACAAACTTCCATGACAGGAAATTAACAGATGTTCACTTTGCTTGTGTTATGGAGATAAATTGTGCATCCAACTCTTAATTCGTAAGTTAAATTTGGAGAAGATGTTGATATTGAGTTAATTAGTCAAAGATTATGTCAGTACATCCAGTTTAGTGGAAACAAGTAATGTTAAATGGAAAATTGCTACCTTGGCTGTTTAAATTCCTATTTTGTACTTCATTCTTATGTACCTGACGGTTTTGTTTTTTAAACCTTAATATTTATATTTTATTGATAAATTTGTCAGTGCTGGAATAATTTATTTTAAAATTTACTGCAATTGATATTTCTATGACTGTTTTCCTTTTACTGAAAGAAAACAAGTCTTTTTTTTTTTTATTTTATAAAGACTATATCATATTCAGGTGCATTGCCACTGCTCTTACTCTTTTAATCTTATCATCAGCTAATCATATTTCAAAGTATGTTATTAAACTTCTACCATAGCTGCTAAGGGTTATAGATTGCAAAATAAATTTAAGGGTTTTGATTGATTTAGAAAATAATGCCTGCTGCTGCTGCTGCTAAGTTGCTTCAGTCGTGTCCGACTCTGTGCGACTCCATAGACGGCAGCCCACCAGGCTTCCCTGTCCCTGGGATTCTCCAGGCAAGAACACTGGAGTGGGTTGCCATTTCCTTCTCCAGTGCATGAAAGTGAAAAGTGAAAGTGACGTCACTCAGTCGTGCCTGACTCTTAGCAACCCCATGGACTGCAGCCTACCAGGCTCCTCCGTCCATGGGATTTTCCAGGCAAGAGTACTGGAGTGGGGTGCCATTGCCTTCTCCGAAATAATGTTTACTTTAATGATATTCATAAATAAGAATTGTGTACATGTGAATATATTGAAGGACTTCCAATATCATTGGAATGCCGAAGCTGAATCTCCAATATTTTGGTCACTTGATGCAAGCAGCCAACTCCTTGGAAAAGTCCCTGATGCTGGGAAAGATTGAGGGCATAAGAAGAGGGTGTCAGAGGATGAGATGGCTGGATGGCACTACTAATGCAATGGACATGAACTTGGGCAAACTTTGGGTGTTGGTGAGGGACAGGGAGGCCTGGCGTGATGCAGTCCATGGGGTCACAAAGAGTTGGATATGACTGGGTGACTGAGCAACACATACAAATATAACACATATAGCAGCTAAATTTCTTGAAGTACTGACTTGTTTTTAATATTGTAAAGTAATTAGCCTCCAATTAAAATAAATTAATTGAAATTAATAATAATAATAAAATATGAATTGTTTTAATTATCTTGAAGTAATTTTAGATATTTCTGATTCTTTCATTTCATGCATACATAAATTGTGTCTGAAAGAAATTAAGTAATTTGTCTTTACTAGAAGATTTGAATTCAGGTCCATCTGAAACCAAAGTTCTACCGTTAACCAATACAGTGAGATGGTATTGGTCATATATAATGATTTAAATTTTTAAATTCATTTACAGATTATGGTGAAGTACTCATAAAATGAAATTTATTATTTTAACTATTTTTTACGTGTACTGTTTAGTGGCATTATGTGCATTCACCTTGTTGCACTACGATCACTCACTACCATTCCTCTACCGAACTCTTTTCAACATGCAACTGAGGCTGTATACCCATTTAACAACACCTTATTCTCCCTTCCCCCTGTTCTCTGGTAACTACTCTTCTACTTTCCATATTTATAAATTCTACTATACTAGATACTTCATATAGGTGGCATCATACAGTATTTGTTCTTTTGTGCTGACTTATTTCACTTAGTATAATGTCTTCAAGGTTTGAGCTTCCCAGGTGTCACAGTAGTAAAGAAACTGCCTGCCAATGTAGGAGACACAAGAGACACAAGTTTGATTCCTGGTTGGGGAAGATCCTCTGGAGGAGGAAATCTCAACCAACTCCAGTATTCTTGCCTGGAAAATCCCATGGACAAAGGAACCTGGCTGTAGTCCATGGAGTCATAAACAGTCAGGCACAACCAAGTGACGGGCCACACACACATACAGACACTTTAAGGTTCATCTGTGCTTGAGCATGTGTCAGAAATTCCTTTTATTTTTAAGGCTAAATAACTTTCTGTTTTATGTATTACCACATTTGTTTATCTTTTCATCTGTCAGTGGACCCTTGGGTTATTTCCATCTTTTGGCTGTTGTGAATAATACTGCTATGAACATGAGTATACAAATAATCTCTTCAAGTCTCTGCCTTCACCTGTTTTTTGTGTATACTGAGAAGTGGAATTGCTGGATCATGCAGTGATCCTATGTTTAATTTTTCAAGGAAATTCCATAATGTTTTCTATAATGACTGCATCATTTTATATTTCCACCAGCAATGCACAAAGATTACAATTTCTCCACATTCTTGCCAACACTTACTATTTTCTGATTTTTTGTTAGCAGCCAAAGTAATGGGTGTGAGGTGGTATATAAGGACTTTTAATACTTTTATTTGCATCCTAATTATCACCAACAGAAACTTGCAGTGATAATATTAGATGTAATAAATGTTAAAGATATATAGGTTAATGCAGAATTAATCAAGAGAATGAATTAGAAGAATCTCTCTGAGTAAAATAAAATTATTTTTTTGAATTCATGAGGACCTCAGTTGGATTATAAGCTGACAGGATGGGAAGAGAGTGCAAAATTCAGCAAGGAGTTCAGTTTAAAAGGGTCAGGGAATATTAAAAGACAGAACTTAAATATTAATGTCTATTTGAGATTCTAACTGGTAAAAAAAAAAAGTCAAATGAGAAGTCAGTGAAATTTTTCTCTAAAAAACAGAAATCAGTATTTACTTTTAGGTTTTGTAGGCCATATTGTGTCTGTCCCAACTACCAAACTCTCTGCCTTTATAGTGAAAAAGCAGGCGTAGAATAGAATATATGTAAATGCATGAACACAGATGGCTGTGTGTCAGTAAAACTGTATTGTAGATAGAAGACCAGATTTGGCCAGCAGACTGTAGAATAAGGGATTACTTAAGAATATTAATTGCTTATATTTTCTCATAGTTTTGAGACAAGAGAAGCTTTTACATAAAAGTCTACATATAATGAAAATCAAGTTAACTTTTTAGTGTAATACCACCTGTTTTGAGAATGTGTACCTGTTTGTAGAATACGTCTAAGAACAGCAATATAAAACCTGTCTTTGAAGCAGAAGATGTATCTGTCACTGTATATTTTGTTTGCTGTTGTTGTTGGTCAGTCGCTCAGTTGTGTCTGACTCTTTGCAGCCCCATAGCCTGTACCCTGCCAGACTCCTCTTTCATGGGGTTCTTTAGGCAAGAATACTGGAATGGGCTGCCATTTCCTTCTCCAGAGGATCTTCCTGGATCAGGATCAGGGACTGAACCTCCATCTCCTGCATTGGCAGGTGGATTCTTTACCACTGAGCCACCAGGGAAGCCTGTTTATTTTTTGAATGTTCTTTGAAATAGGCTACTGTAAGTGGGTCCCCACATTTTCATGTTCATTAACGCACCTGACTTCCTCACTTCTTAGTTACTAGTTTAGCAAATAGATTATCTGAAAAGTGTATCCAGAAATAATTTTCTTCCTGATGCCATGACTGTATTAGTTTTTTAAAAGCGTTATTAACATAGGTAAACTTGCTGTTTTTCTCAGGTTTATATTTTCATCCTTTAAAAGTAATCTTTGGTAAATAAATATATGCTTGGTTTCAAATCAAAGAAAAAAATAAAATCATAGCCAAGATTTAAAATCACAGCAGGATTGAGATTGAAATCACTCAAAAAAAATTTTTTTGAAGTGACTGATGGTTATAAAGGTGTAATCTTATAAATTGTGATTCATGGTTAGTTTTTTTCTCATTGATTTTTGATAGGTAAAAAAGAGCATATGAAATAAAAATCTTCTTTGCTTTAGGTTAGGACATGATTTATAAAATCTATGTAACTTCTTGCTTCCCTGGTGGCTCAAACTTCTTTCTATTTTATTTTGTTTTCTCTCTCAACTCTCCGTTATAATTTCTAACAGTTAGCCCCTACTGATTCAACCTGGAAGTAGCAAAGAGGCGTTTAGACCATAATTCCTTTTATTTTTGGTACTCAGGGAAGTAAGTTGGTCATTATTTGGAACATATCCTCACATTTTTATGCAACTGCATCCATCATCTTATTACAAAAGACACATAAGGTGTTTGTTATATAGCAAAGTCTATTAAAGATTGTAGGAAAAGTATAACTGGTAAATGAAAAGGATAAAATTAAACTAAATACTAATATGAAAAATGTGGCTATTGAATTTGTAATTTTTCTTAGCTTTAAAGGTAATAATCAAATAGAAATGCATTCTCCTGTGCTACTCAGTGGAATAAAACACATTTTATTTTAGTTCAGTATCTGTTTGACCAACTGTAAAAATATATTGAATTCAAGACTAATTTATTCAATTTTTGTTTTTTTCTTAAACTTGACTTAAATTGGATTTAGGTTTGCCTTTATGGTACTTAGAAAAATACCCTCCCCTAGGAAAAGTAAAAACTAAAACCTAAATGTTGATTATAATTAATAATGAAAAAATCCTATTGTCATTTTTGAAAGGTGTAATCAGTTGTTATAAAATTAAAATTTTTTTGTATATAAATTTACTTTCTAAAGAGGAGTACTCTGACACAGTCAATAAATGAATTATTAAAGTTGTGTGACCATATCTATGTTTTCCTCTGCTATTGACTGTAGAAATGCTTTATTAATGGGGGACTCTAGACACAGTTGAATCATTGTTATGTATATCTTATGTTCACCCTTATAATAAATTTTCGGTAGTGATTTACTAAAATTTCTAGTGGGAAAATTCTGGGCTATTATAGCATGGATCATATGAGGAATAAAAAAGACTAAGTCTGTAATGATTGGTTCAACAGTGAAGTTTCCTATTAGAAAGGTAAAGATTTGACCCTAAAGCTCTCAGATTTCCTTGTGACTGTTTTTCATTATATTTAAATACGTTCTTTTTCCTTCTACATATATGTGTTTGTGTGTACAGGTATACACATGTTATAGACACACACACACTCGTTATGAAAACACCTCAGTTCTGGGCATGTGTTTTGGAGTGGAGTTGTTTGTTTCATTTTAATTCTCAAATATCATATTTTTGCAATTTATAGTCAACTTTCTGAAAAATAGAAGCTTGAGGAGGATAAAGTGAAGAAAGAGTAATTTTGTAAAGGCAACATAATCTTAAAGTTATTTCTATTCTATCACCACCTTTTTTCTGTTGAATGAGATTCAGAAAGCAGCCTAGGGAAATGAGGAGAAGAAAACCTCACTTGTAGAGTTTAGAAGTTTTCTATGTATCAGGACCTCTAAGAACAAAATAAGGCATAGTTTAAAAGTGCTTTGACACAGTATCATATTAAAAATTAGTTTTGAATAGTTTAATATATGTAGCTATATTTTTTACCTAACTATGTCCATATAGTCTGAAAATGTTATTTGAAAAATCTAGTATTTCTGTGTTATTCTTCGAGTCCAACTCTGGCATCACTGAAAAATATCAACAGACATACTTAAAGTATTATCAATAATAAATGACTTTCATTCTCAAATCGAGACATCATAATAAAAAGCAGAGACATGCCTTTGCTGAAAAAGGTTCGCATAATCAGAGCTGTGGTTTTTCCAGTAGTCATGTATGGATGTGAGAGTTGGACCAAAAAGAAGGCTGAGCACTGAAGGATTGATGCTTTTGAATCGTGGTTCTGGAGAAGACTCTTGAGAGTCCCTTGGACAGCAAGGAGATCAAACCAGTCAATCCTAAAGGAAATGAACCCTGAATATTCATTGGAAGGACTGATGCTGAAGCTGAAGCTCCAGTACTTTGGTCAGCTCTGATGGGAAGAGCTGATTCACTGGAAAAGACCCTGATGTTGGGAAAGAATGAGGGCAGAAGGAGAAGGGGGCAACGGAGGATGAGATGAATGGATAGCCAACTCAATGGATGAGAGTTTGAGCAAACTCAGGGTGACAGCAAAGCACAGGGAAGCCTGGTATGCTATAGTACATGCAATTGCGAAGAGCAGGACATGACTTAGCAACTAAACAACAATCATTCTATAATTTTTATAATGCTAAATCTTTAACTCCCATTATTGCTTATATCACCTCATTTAGTTGTTTCATCCAGTAAATATTGAGTTCTTAATAGGTGATTAATATGGCCTTGCTATCAAGAAGCTTGCAGTTTTGAGGGAATACAGACATACAAATATTTCCTGATTATTCCCCAAGTATCTGTTTCTTTCTTTCCTACGATATGTAAGATGGTGGCACAACATCTAAAAATGGTATTTTCTTACTTTTATGTGCTTCTATTTAATTCCTCCTAGGCTATTAACCTCTATAGGAAAAAGACAAATCAGAGATTATGTAAGGGGCACAAGATGAGAAGGACACCCAGATATAGGGAATATCACATGTAACAGCTCCTTATGGTTGCTGTAGCTTTTACTGCTAGGAGTATGTTCTGGAAGACAGATTCAAACAGATAGAGTCAGATCTGCAGATGTTACATGGTTTGCACATGAGTTTAGTTTAGTTGGTTAGTGTATTTCTTTTGTACTGTGGAAGATGAAAGAATGTAATGTGAGAGGTAAGAGATATGAAAGATAATTTGGTGGCACTGTGGAAATGGATTGGGGAAGGTCAAGATTGGACACTGGGAGATTTTTACATTGCGCCTATTAAATAATTCAGGTAAAATAAAATTGAAGGTCTGAAGTACAGCTGTGAGAGCTGAAAGCAGGGAACAAGCATGAAGAAGTGCAATGAGTAGGTCTTAACACCTGATTGGATATGATCAATGAAGAAAAGGAGCAAGGATCAGCAAGGCAGGTGCAGAATTGAAGGAACAGCTATAAGTCAAGGATGGTTTCAATAATTCTTTTGACCAGTTGGATGGTGGTATCAGTTTACCAATGGAATAAGAAAGGAGAAGATTATGAGTTCTGTTCTGACCTCTTCCATTTGGGATTCCTTGTGATATCCCAGTGGAAAGATGCAATAAACCCTCATCTGTAGCTGATTATGTCTGTAAATCAAATGTGAAGTGTGGGCAGGAAAGGTGAATTTGGTATTACTAGCTGCGTGCCTTAGCAAAAATAAATGAATAAATAGATAAGCCTTAAAGCTGGTTACATTCAGTCAGTATCCCACGATTCATAATTATTGGGAGTAATAGAACTAATGCAAGTTGTCTTTTCAGTGAAACTGGCATATGGTAAGGAATTAAAAAATGGCAGTCATTACTCTTATCAGCTTATATGTATCATATGAAGCCTTGGCATCAGTGGGATTACGTATTTGTTTTTTATAGCTGCCCTATATGGCTGAGAAACTAAGGCCCAGTGAAACTGTATAACTGCCCACACTTAAGAGTGTGATATTCAGACACACTGCAATTACTTTATTCTAATTCTCTATCTATGAATATTATTTCAACATGACTTACTCATAGTTATTTTTACTTTTGTTGCTGTCCCATTATTTTGTCCTTAGCATAGATTAGGTAAATCTTTGCTTAGATGAAAGTTTTGTGGTTTTTAAGAAAAAGTAATGTTAGCTCACATAAAGAAGCTGAATTTCTTTAGTGGGATGTTGGTATTAGCTGTTGATGTACAGAACCAATATCCCCAAACCTGGATATTATTTGCTAAGGAGTTAGAAATGTTAGATATTTGTCAAAAGTAAGCTTGGGATACTAAATAATATTGAAAATATACCTTTTAAAACAAAATTTTGTATAATACATATGTATTTAGAGAAGAAATTGGAAAAGCAATTTTTTACTTAAAAAATAATCTTGGAGTCCTTACAAAGGAAATGGCTAACAAGGGTTAACATGAGATATAGTTACAAAAATTATTGATTTTTTCCATAAAGACATGTTTACCACATAAATTAAGATGTGTGTTTTCAACACATTTTCAATAACCAATAAAATTATCTTGCAAAAAAATATCCAGTTTTCCATAATTTATTTTTAACTTTGCTTCTTCCCTAGAGCATTGTTACTGGCTTTCTGTATTTTGTAGTTTACCTAATATAGTACTACTATCGAAGAAGGCAATGGCACCCCACTCCAGTACTCTTGCCTGGAAAATCCCATGGACGGAGGAGCCTGGTAGGCTACAGTCCATGGGGTCGCTAAGAGTCAGACACAACTGAGCGACTTCCCTTTCACTTTTCACTTTCATGCATTGGAGAAGATGGTAACCCACTCCAGTGTTCTTGCCTGGAGAATCCCAGGGACAGGGGAGCCTGGTAGGCTACCGTCTATGGGGTCGCATACGACTGAAGTGACTTAGCAGCAGCAGCAGCAGCAGCAGTACTACTATGTGCTTAATACATTTAGAAATTCTCTTTTAATTACACAACTATTAAATAGATACATCTCTAAAATTACCTTTTGCCATCATTAGGGTTCAGTATTGTATTCTCCTAATGTCTGGAAAATATGCATTATGTATTATGGAAATGTAAAATCAGTCTTCACAGATTCTATATGTTTTCACAATGCAGAATAACTGAACATATGCTCTTCACAAACCACTGCAGGTTGATTAGTATAGAAAATAGAGGGAAGGAGGAATATCTTAGGCAAGTCTTTTATCTCAGAGCTTATGTTTACCTTCTTAACAAAATGAATTTGTAGTAATGAGTTGCCCTAAACTCTACCCAGTACTTATTACTACAGATAATTTTTGTTAAATTTACTAAACAGATCTTTTAAACATTGGTAATTGTTGTTGTGTTAAATTCTTTTCTCCTCAACATTATAACTTTTTAGAATACTGATAACAATATATAAAATTATTCATTCATTATTTTTATTCAATTTTTAAAAATTATACTGGTTTTATTTCTATTCAAAAAGAACTAATTTTCCAAAAATGCTTAAATATGCTATTAAAATCACCTACCATTCAGTTGAAAAGTGTTGTATATTTTTCTTCTCAAATTGCTTGCAATGGACAGTTCCCTTTTATTTATAATAGGATGCTGAAAGGATTCTGGGATCCTATGGAAATTCTTAACGTGTTTCTGATCATCCCAACCAGTGTAGATGAGTGACAGGATACCGAACAGTTAAACACAAGCTTGTTGATCACAGATGTCAGCTCTCCTCAAATAGTTATAATGAAAATGAACCAAAATCCTCAGCCAAGTCATTTAGAAGGTTTTAAAAGTCTATTAATCAGTCTAGAGAATGTTTCATGATCACTTTGTGAGGACTGTTTTGAAATGCAGCTTTCTCTGGTGGGTCCTAAATCTGAGTTGTGGGAATTGTCTTTGTTGAGTATTTTGAAAAAAAACTTTTAAAAGTTCTATCAGTAACTTGATAAACTTGAGAAAAAGCATTCTAGAAGGTTCATCTGGTGTTTTTGAGAGTTTTTCTTATCTATTGCAAATAAATCTCATCTGTCAAATCATAAATGTCAAATTTGGCATGAATCATCAATGCCTAAGAGCTTTGCTAACATCTTCTTGAATGCTTACTATGTGTTAGAGTCTTTGTACACATGATCTCATTGGATCTCGTGTAAATTGCACTATAATTCCACAGAGTAGGTGTTTGTTACATCAGTTTTAATGCTGAAAAAACATGTCTAGGGTAGAAAAGTTACTTGCCTAAGATCACCAAGATTCTCAAGAACTGAAGCATATATCCAAGCTTTGTGGTTTTCTTACCATTCCACTATATTCCATAGAGTAATCATGGGGAAGTAAGTTAAAAGTGGTGTATAATGGCTTAAGGGAAGAGGAGAGGTGAAAAAGTTATAGTTACTGTTTTAATAGAGAAATCTGAATACATTTTATGGCAAGGCAAAGAAGAAAATGGAAAACAAAAGTTTGAAATGATGATGTTTAAGGAGGAGAAGGTGGGTAAGAGTAAGAAGAGACTAGGAAAGAACAGCATAGGCAGATGTGTTAGTTTTTGAAAGTTATAAGGATGTTTTTCCTCACTGACAGTTTGGTGAAGATGGGAAAAATTCTGCAGTAGAACATAATAGCCAAGTGAGGGGGTGGGGTAGTGGGGAAAGGAGAGACAGAACCTTATCTCCAGACAAACAAAACAGAAAATTTGAAGAGGGTAAAAGAAACTGCACAGCAAAATAGAGATACATAGACATAGAACATTAAAGTGTTACTTAAGTACTTTTACATTCATGGGAGTCTTAACCAGTTTATTTTTATGGGATGAAAGGAAGAAAAGAAAATAAAGCCATTTATTGTAAAAGAGGAAACATGTTGTGTTGATACTTTATTGAATATTAGTTTCATTTTTATTTGTATTTAGAACAAAAGTAATATCTCGAATTTATTACAGTGAAATAAGTTATTATTTTTTCAATGGGGTTGTAAGAGACCTACAAAATTATTATCCCTTCAAGCAGATATAGAACCAAAGGCACGAAAAGTTGATTTGAGCCCGTTTGTCTGTCTAGAAGTTATACTCAGCTATAAGTAATTTATTGCTTTGAAAAGGAGTTAATTCTATCAGGTCACTGAATAACCCCAACAGTAAATTATAATGACAAATATATTGCCCTCAAAAATACAGTATTATTAGCCTTTAGCAACAATTTGTGTTTTGCTTGGGTACAGTGATGAAATATACCATGCCATTAGAGAATATTTCTATTAGGAAAATGTAGGACATTTTGTAAGTTAAAAATTAAAGATAAATTCATCCTTAGGCATATCATGCTGTGTTACTGGAGCTTTGTAGGCTGGGCTTATGTGAAAATCAGATGACTATGAATGTACAATATTCATGTATGAGGTGGAAAAGGAAGAAATTAAACTATGAGGAGAGATGAGAGAGCAAAATAAACATGTGAAATTCAATGAAGAATGATCTAATTGAGGATTAATGTAAAAACTTGAGTTCTTACACTCTGTGTATGTATTTCACTTTTAAATAATCTAGGTCAACTATAGAGCGTGAGTGAAAAAAATAACAAGTTAAAAAAGCCTTATTTGCTGACTTGAAAAATGAGGTAATTCATTTTGAGCTAAGCCTTTAGGCCAAACCTTTAGTCAAAAGAAAAGAGTGGGTTATGCCAAAGGCTTAATTAGCCATATGTTAAAGGACAATAGTTCAACATATGTAGTATGGAAAATATGTCTCATTATGGATTGATCTTTTTAAACTATACCTATTTGGAACACTACAGATAACCAAAAAAATTCCATTATTGAATATGTGGATCAGATACTACCCATGTACTGGTGCACAAGCTGTATTCTGTGATATAAAAGTGATCATTGGAATATTTCTCCCAAATCTCCACAGTGCCAATTTACAAGTGGCCTATTTGGACTTATCTAATTATATCAAAATTATATATTCATCCTACAGATATTTCCCATGATTCCTATAGCTATAAAAACCTTCCAGATTTTTAAAACGCATAATCAAATTATCACCTGGACTTAAAATTATAGAGGCAGTAAAGCAGTAAAGGATAGGAGCAGGGAATTCAAGGTTAAACAGACATGAATATAATCCCAATTGTGTTAAATATTCCTGGTTCGATTCCTGGGTCAGGAAGATCTGCTGGAGAAGGCATAGGCTACCCATTCCAGTATTCTTGGGCTTCCCTTGTGGCTCAACTGGTAAAGAATCCTCCTGCAATGCAGAAGACCTGGGTTCAATCCCTGGGTTGGGAAGATCCCCTGGAGAAGGGAAAGGCTACCCACTCCAATATTCTGGCCTGGAGAATTCCATGGACTATAGAGTCCATGGGGTCACAGTAATACATGACTGAGTGACTTTCACTTCACTGTTAAATATTAGCTGTGTGAAGTGAAAGTTGCTCAACCATGTCAGACTCTTTGCATGGAATTCTCCAGGGGATATTCCCAACCCAGGGATCGAACCCAGGTCTCTCACATTGCAGGCAGATTCTTTACCAGTTGAGCCACCAAGGAAGCCCAAAATTTATTTGGCTTTGCTGAGTCTTAGTTGCCACACATGGGATCTAGTTCCCTGACCAGGGATCGAACCTGGGCCCCCTGCATTGAGAACCTTGGAGTCTTAACCATTGGTCTACCAGAGAAGCCCCCCCTTGAGTAAATTCTTTAACTTCTCACTGTTTAGGTTTCCTCATCTTTTAAGTGGAGATAGTAATTTGCCTCATGTGTGTTACTCTGATGATTATGTTAATTTAACACAGTTCTTAGTACCAAGGGCTCAATGGTTGTTAGTATAATTTTCATTGAAGTTATGGATTTCCCTTAAAATCTTTGTGATCATAAGATAGGTAAAAAAACACTTGTGAGTAAGAAATGAAAAAAATGAAACATTAAAATTTGACGAATAAATTGTACTTCATCAGAATTAAAAACTGCCTTTTAAATGAAATAGCAAATCACAGACTGAGAAAATATTTCATACATACATGTGTATATATTTCATGAAATATGTATGTGTGTGTAATCAGTTGCGTCCAACTCTTTGCAACCCCATGGAATGTAGCCTGTCAGTCTTCTCTGTCCATGGGGTTTTCCAGGCAGAATACTGGAGCAGGTTGCCATTTCCCCCTCCTGCGGAGCTTACTGACCCAGGGATTAAACCCGTATCTCTTGCATCTCCTGCTAGTGGTAAATAACCCACCTACCAATGCAGGAGATACAAGAGGTGTGGATTTGATCCCTGGGTTAGGAAGATTCGCCTGGAGGAGAGCATGCAACCTGCTCCAGTATTCTTGCCTGGGAGAATCTCATGGACAGAGAACATAGCAGGCTACAGCGTTGCAAAGAGTCAGACATGAAAAAGTGACTTAAGCATATGTATATATTACCTAGCTAGTGTATTAAAAAGCAAAGACATGACTTTGCTGACAAAGGTCCGTATAGTCAAAGCTATGGTTTATACAGTAGGCATGTATGTATATGAGAGTTGGACCATAAAGAAAGCTGAGTGCTGAAGAATTGATGCATTCAAATTGTGGGTCCTGGAGAAGACCCTTGGAGAGCAAGGAGATCAAAACAGTCAATCCTAAAGGAAATCAATCCTGAATATTCATTGGAATGACTCATGCTGAAGCTGAAGCTCCAAAATTTTGGCCACCTGATATGAAAACCCAACTCCCTGGAGAAGACCCTGATGCTGGGAAAGATTGAGGGCAGGAGGAGAAGGGGGAGACAGAGTATGAGATGGTTGGATGACATCAGCAACATAATTGACATGAGTTTGAACAAACTCCTGGAGATAGTGAAGGACAGGGAAGCTTGGTGTGCTGCAGTTCATGGGGTCACAAAGAGTTGGACATGACTTAGTGATTGAACAGCAACATAGTGTTTGTATATTTCCAGAATATGCTAAGAATTCTTTATGATATATAAGAAAAACAATCCAGTTTAAAAAGAAGCAAAAGCTTTGAACAGACAAATAAATACATAGGGCTTAGCCAATATGTGTCGGAGAAGTACCCCACTCCAGTACTCTTGCCTGGAAAATCCCATGGGCGGAGGAGCCTGATGGGCTGCAGTCCATGGGGTCGCACAGAGTCAGACACGACTGAGCGACTTCACTTTCACTTTTCACTTTGATGTATTGGAGAAGGAAATGGCAACCCACTCCAGTGTTCTTGCCTGGAGAATCCCGGGGACGGGGGAGCCTGGTTGGCTGCCGTCTATGGGGTCGCACAGAGTTGGACATGACTGAAGCGACTTAGCAGCAGCAGCAGCAGCAGCAGCCAATATGTATATGAAAAAGATGCTAAACATCGTTAGTCGTTAGATAAACGGAAATGACAACTACACAGGGAAACCACTTCACACTCACTGGCATGACTAAGGTAAAAAGACTAATAATACCAAAGATTGCCAAGAGTATAACGCAACTGGAACTTTCATACATTACTGGTTAGAGTGTAAAATGTACTTTGGAAAGCAGTTCAGTAAGTTTTGATATGGTTAAACTTATACCTACCCAGTGATGCCAGTGCCAGATATTTCACCAGGAGAAATAAGAATATGAACACAACAAAGACTGCTAAATGCATACTTATATTAGCCAAAAATGGGGATACATTCTTCACAAATATCTATTAGTAAATAAATGGATTAAACAAATTCTGGCATATTCACCAGAATGAAATAATCCTCAACAAGAACAAAGAATGAATTAGTGATACGTGAAACAACATGGCTGCATCTTGATGTTGTATTGAACAAAAGAAATTGTAGGTACTGCTTGTTAAGCACTCAGTAACAGAGAAAACATTGTACTTGACTTCAGGAAGACTAAAGACTCATTGTGTGTAAAGTAACAGTTTCAAAACATCTTGATATTGTATGTAGTGACTGAAAGGTGCCCAGTTTTGTGGGGGCACAATGGGGATGCCTGACGTTATCCATGACCCTGATGAATATAAGTGTAAGAGTGTTTTTTTTAGGGTAGGGGAAGGGAGTCATGGATACTTCCTAGAGAGAATGGCAGCTTTACTGAGTTGAAAGAATGATTAAGAGGTAGCAGGAAAAGAGAAGATGGAGGGAGAAGTTATTTCTGCCAGAAGGCTCAAGAGAGCAAGTTTTCAGTGAACTAGCATAGAGAATCCTGAGTACTTTTAGTGTTGTTGAAGTGTGTGAATCTCTCATTGTTGAATGTTTGGCTTGAAGAGTTAGGCAAGAAGCAGATATTGAAAGACTGCTTAGGAAGCTGAGGAAGTTGCACTGTTATTCTGTTGAATACAAAAGATGATTGAACGGTTTTAAGCATCATAGTCTATACAAATAGGATATGCATTTGAGAGTAACAAGACAGGGCATATGGAGACAAGTGGTCAGTTGTTATACAATGTAGATAAGAAATCGAACTTGGGCCAAAGATGAGTTAAGTAATTAATATTTAGGTCTAAAGGTTTAGGTCTTTTTTAACTTAAAATTAGAAATCTTAACGAGAACTCTGGAAAATAAATGACCACTTAGCAGCTTATTTAGACTTATATCTGCAGTCTTGCTCTTAAGTTTCTGTAGCTTTGGCTTTTCAATGTTGTATTAATCTCTATGTACATAGCATAAAATCTAACATTATCATAAAAGTAAAAATCATTATTTTCACCAAATGAAGCTATATTACCCTGGCATTAACATTATTGAAATGATATACTTTGATCAGCATTTTCAGATTATGTAAAATTATTCTTATAATTGGTTTCAAAACACTTTTTCATATTTATCTCTCAGAATATTAAAGCTCATTAGGAAATATATATTTAGATATTCAAGAAAATTAATTTATAAAGCTAAATGTAAACGTAGCAACTAATTGAAATGCTTAATAAAGCATAAACAAAAACTAAATTCTAGTACAACTGAACAAAGTATTTTCTTGATGTTCTTATGGTTTATTTGATGAAAACTGCAGGTGCTATCTGTAGAATAAGAGCTAATAGAAATTTTGAATGGAAATAAGCAACTGAATAACTGTTGATTTCTCTAAGTGTAGTCCTGTAGGTATATTTGAACCATTAATTAACCTTAAAAATTTTAAATTCTCATATGAAATTCAAGATCATTTGAAGAGATCAGGTTTTAAAATTCTTCAGGAATAATTCTAATTAGAAATTTTTATAGTTATATCATCTAGAGAATGGTCTCTGAGAAGAACTGAGTACACAATCATCTTCAATATCCCTCATTAGTTATATAATAAATATATTTCTATTTGGAATATATTATCAATGTTTATTAGTTTTCTGATACTGTTGTTAGAAGAAAAATGCAGTATAGACTTAATTTTCTGGACAACTCATATTCCTTTGTTAGGGAATGATCTTTTATCAGATGTACCTGTAACTATAAGAAAATGGATAGTTTTTCATTTATATTCAATGTATTAAAAATAAAACCTGCTGCTTAATCTGTAATGGCAATAGGATGTAATATCGTTGATTGACAAAAGCCCCAGCACTGTCAAAAAAAATTTGATTTTATATTTTATTAACTCATATAAAATATTGACAGCTTTCTTTAAAAGTCAGAAGCATGGCAACTCATGGGCAAGATTGTATTTTGAATTTAGAAATGTAAATATACAAATATTAATACTTTCTGAAATTTTTAGTAAACAAATATCTATAAAAAGCCATAGCTGATTTTTTTTGCCTTATGTCTTTCATACTTATGTGATAATTGTACAGTGAAGGTGCTAAAGAATACAGTTAATGCAATGATTTTAGAAATTACATTTGAAGTTGAAAGTTCAAGTTAAGTCTGGGAATATAGACCAAAGAGAGAAAAGCCACACCTACAAATAAATTTTCTAGTTCTATTCAAATTATTTAAAAGAAAATAGAAAAGTTTTCAAGTATTAACACAAAGTAAGATATGGTACAGAAGTTCTTATTTTTATAATTAGTTCAGTGAGACTTGCATTTGAAAATGTCAGGCTGAATACAAGCATATCCTTCTATCCTACACTGAATTGCTGCTAAAATAAAAGCTACAGAATTTTTCAAATGCCATAAGCTCTGCCCACCCCACCAAAAAAGAGGTGGAGAGGAAGCAATGATAAAATTTTAGAAGCTGAAAATCAGATGGCTATATGAGATCAGAATCAGCAGGCCCTAGGAAACTGAGTCCTGAACTGGACAGACAAGGAGTATCATGATGTGCAGCACTGAATCCACTTAATGTTTCAATATTAATAATACCATGTAGCTGTAGGTGTAGGAATGAAGGAACTTTGCCAAAAGTCTGTTAAAAAGTAGCTAAATCTCTTGATTCCCTCATCCACCTTGAATAGCTCAAGAACTCCGTCTGTTTAGTTCTGTAAACTCCGTGCCTAGACTGGAGGACACAAGACACAAATGTAGTCTAGTGAAGAAAAGCATATGTACACCACTGATATTATGTATAAAGTAGATAACTAACGAGGACATACTGTATAGCACAGGGAACTCTACTCAGTGCTCTGTGGTGACCTAAATGGAAAGGAAATCCAAAAATGAGGGAATATATATATATACCTGTAACTGACTCACTTTGTTGTACAGCAGAAACTAATACAACAGTGTAAAGTAACTATACTGCAAGAAAAATTAAGAAGTATACTCTAGTGAGAAAAAAGGAGGATTAAGTGAATTTCTACATTTTGAGTGAGTTAATTTTTCTATAAGTTATGATTCTTATTATCACTTCTCTCACTGGGCTTTCAGAGCAACCACTGTGTCGGTAGAATAGGACAGTCCAGCATGGTTGTTTGTCATGCAAGTTGTGTTGTTATGACTTGTAAAGAGATTGATAACTAATGGAAATGGTACATTAAAGTTATAAGAGAAATGGAATACAATAAAGTCAGAGCTTCAGGAGATGTTGCTATTTTGAAAAGTCCTTTCAATCTTCTACGCTCCCATTCTTGTAAAAAGATAATGATATTCTTAATCAATTATTTTTCATTAAGTTAAAGCAGAAAATGTCTTTATTTTGAGTTTCCTAGGCGTGTTATCCCACTTTCAGCCTTATTTCGTCTAAAACAGTGAAAGCTAGATGACTCAAAAAAACACTTAAAACTCAATATTTTTATTAATTGTTTTACAACACAAATCCATTTGTATTTATCCCAGATACGTACAGTTTTTAAGTTTTTGTTTCCTTAAGTGGCAGAAGATGCCTGTGCTTTGTGTACTTGTGTGTGTTATAGTCATTTGATTGTTTCTTCTATAAAAAGACTATTTTAAAATATTTTAACTTTCCTTATTGAGTTCTGAAGGCTTTATTTCCCTTACTCTGGCTGAGTTTTAAGAATCAGTTTGTTTAAATGAAAATAAGCAATGACACTCCATAGAGATGACCGCTTTCACTTTGGAGCTGGGATGGCTAGATGTGTTGCAGCAGGCAACATGGGAAGAAACTCATAAAAAACATCTGAGAGCTGAAACAGCGGTTACAAATGTGTCTCACTCGGACCATGTTTTAGCCTCTAAGGAAAAATAGATACATTCTCATTTGTAGGAAAGTAATGTAGTAATTTGAAAAATCAAATCCATGACACTTCATTATGGGATCATGTAGGATTTTATTTTCAAGATGCCTCATTGCAAAATTAATTGTAAAGATATTTTTCTTAGGAAATGCAAGTGTTTAATCATTTTATATATATTCAAGTAGGACACAACAGATAGAAATATATCCCTTTTATGGTAGCCCATTTTTTGATTCATTAGTTTTCAAGTTGTATATTATTGTTTGCTATTTAATATTTTGCTAATTTTTATAAAAGATGTTTCTGATAAGTAGGATAATATAGTCAATAAATTCCTTTTTTTAGGATACGTATTTGCTGTTCTAATCAGATAATATATATTAGTGATTCTATATAGAAATGTTACAAGGATATGATATTATATTCTTATAAAGGTTACAATAAGATATCTCACAAATTTAGAAAATTATATGGAACTGTGTATATAGGCATTTTATTATACAATTCCCTACACTTCTCTGAATATGAAAAAGCCAAATATCTTCTATTCCTTTTGTAAAGTTACTATTGAATACTGTTATATTGGTCAGTAAATTTTATCTATTGACTGGTATAACAAAATTTCTTGATAAAAATAGTCTCTCCTGATGCACTGGTAAATTTTCTTGCATTAGATATTGATATCTATGTAGTTTATAATCATTTCATTTTTACTCCATTGCCAGGAAGCTCAGAGTTAATGGAGTATTCAATCAGTGTAATTATCTCAAATATTATATTATGTTAAATACATTATGAAACCAGGAGAAACCATGTTTGTAACCTATTTGGCCATATGCAAATTTGTGAATGACATCTCTATTTATCACCATTAATTTTTGATATTATTGGGTTAGTTGAGATAAGATAGGTGTTATAAACTATAGATGACTCCTTGATAAGTTATTGCACATACATATGGAGAGCACATGCACAATAATGATCACTGCTAGACATTAAGTTCAGCTTTAAAAGAGATCTGATTCTGATTTCTTTCCTCAAACCCTTCTAAACCAAAATGTACAATTTCACAACTAAAGGCTTATTATTTAGCATAAGGACAACATTGTAGGCTATCCTTGTTAAATATATGTCTTGGAAGAATAAAATTTTAGCATTATAACTTATTTTAAACCTAAAATATTTCAGATGCTTTTCTTGTAGGAAATTAAAAAAAGAATATAGAATGGATAAAGAAAGAAAAGGAGGGGGGAGATTGGTCTTGTAAAAATGTAAAGACAAAAAAATTATCAAGGCATAAATAAGAAATTCAAATTCTTACTGCTAAAGACTACTTTTACTCATTATTTTATTCAATTATTTGTCATTTTTAACAAGTGTTTTTGTTCCAGGTACTCTACTAGCCATTAGCAATTTCATGATTATTTAGACATGCTCTCTTCATAGCTAAACTCATAAATCTTTAAGGGGTAAAAAATACTGTACTAAAGTATCCATACAAGGGAGAACAGACAAGATATTTAATGACTATCTAGGATGAGACTTTAACTTGGTAGGGTGGGAGTTTTTTAGACAGAGAAGGTGAGGTAACTCCACTATTGGCAGAGAAGATAGTGTCCCCCACAAGACAACACTTGAAGGAGTTGAGTGAAAATTGTGACATGTATTGGGTGATGTATTCCAGGATTCATGCTGAAGTGTAGAGTGGATAGGGCATGAGGGTAGGGCATGAATAAATTGTCATGGGTCATATATGAAGTTAAGAAGTCTGTGGAGTTTGGATTTATCCCTGGGACAGTGGGAAGCATCTGGATTTCTGGATTGATATTATTGGAGCCTCCATGGGGAAACAATGGAAACAGAGACTTTATATTTTAGGGCTCCAAAATCACTGCAGATGGTGATTGCAGCCATGAAATTAAAAGACACTTGCTCGTTGGAAGAAAAGTTATCACCAACCTAGACAGCATATTAAAAAGCAGAGACATTACTTTGCCGACAAAGGTCCATCTAGTCAAAGCTGTGGTTTTTCCAGTAGTCATGTATGGATTTGAGAGTTGGACTATAAAGAAAGCTGAATGCTGAAGAATTGATGCTTTTGAACTGTGGTATTGGAGAAGACTCTTGAGAGTCCCTACCAGGAGATCCAACCAGTCCATCCTAAAGGAAATCAGTCCTGAATATTCATTGAAAGGACTGATGCTGAAGCTAAAATGAAACTCCAATACTTTGCCCACCTCATGTGAAGAACTGACTCATTTGAAAAGACCCTGATGCTGGCAAAGATTGAAGGGGGGATTAGAAGGGGATGACAGAGGATGAGATGGTTGGATGGCATCACCGACTCGATGGACATGAGTTTGAGCAAGCTCTGGGAGTAGGTGATGGACAGGAAAGCCTGGAGTGCAGCAGTCCATGGGGTCACAAAGAGCTGGGCAAGACTGAGCGACTGGGCTGAACTGACTGATGCTTAAGGAGCATCACCATGCACACACACAGATGCACAAATGCCATAGTAGTGTTACTCTCTGCTCTTCCCTCAAGTTAATATTCTATAAGGTCAGCTGAGACTTGACTGAAATCATGGTAACATGCTTTTCATGTCACTTTTCTTACTAATTTTGAATCCCTCAGATCTGATCTGAAAAAGGATCTTGCAAAATTTCACATAATTTTAATTATAAATTTACTGGAAAAGGGACCATATAAGAATGTATGACTTTTTGCACCATACCTTAATGAGAGAGAGTTTATGAATATTTAGTAATGATATCGATTCATAATGGTGAAATATTTATAAAACATTTCCTTTATGTTTAATTGCATGGCAGTCTCCAGTTCATTAATTCATTGTAAGTCAATTTTGATCTTTGAATTCGTTTTGAATTCTTATTGTTCAAGACTTACTAATCAAAGAGAATAAATAACTTGAGACCGTGTTTTTGAAAATAAAATGAAAGTGATTGCTGAAATTTTTCCTTGCACTATCTGTATTGCTGAGCTATTTTTAAGGCAGTAAAGAAATGCTGTTTGCATCAGTTATCTGTTCTTTAGGTCATAAGAATGTTATGGCGTGTCTCTAGTGACTCATGATCCATAAGATCATCTGTAATATCTTGTATTACAAGTCGATCCATTTTCCATAATGTGTTTCCTTAGGAAAAAATTGAGAAAAATTTTACAGTTGTCTCTAACTTTGCTCCAGTTTCTTTTGTAGGCTTAAAAATTACTGTGGGTAGACAAATTGCCTTTCATTGTTTTTTGAAATGATTTAAATAGCTTAAGCAAAAATTTTTAAGAAAGTACATCCCTACATCTGTGTTCTAGAAATGTGATGTATTAGATATATTCATAGAACCAGAGCTTACATTATAAATTTATTATTTTTGTGTACCTAATTCTGAATGGACATTATGACTGCATTTATTTGCCATTTTAAGTATGTAGTGTGATTTCATTCAGGATAAAGCAATATAGAATCCAAATATATAATACCACATAGGATTTTAGCTGGAAAATCTATTACACCGTAGGAGGTTTCACATTTCTAAAATGCAAGCAGTGAGTACTGTGGGGTCAGGGACTAACCAGTGAATGAAAGTCAGAACTCAAAATGAAGTGCCTTTTCTGTTTAACACTGGGCAGTGATAGAAACTGATAATGTTTGATTAATGAACGGCAGCCTTACAGCGGGTGAAAACATCTGTGAGAAGTGATTTATTATTTCAAAGGTATTGGAAGCTTGCAGTATCTTGCAGATTTAAGTATGTGTGCCTGAGTAAAATAAATGAGATGCAACATGTGAAAAATGAAAACACATTACTTGTAAAGGATGTGTCACAAGCAGGGTATTTTTGTTCAAGTACACTTTGTCATGGGGACTTTTAATGCTGTTCTGAATACAAATCATTTAACTGGTTCATAAAATCGCCTCAGTTGGAATTCTTGCATCTATCATCCAAGACATAAATGAGGGTTAAACTTAATGTGGTGTAACATCCCTTAAATGTTCAAATTTTGCATCATATACCACTGTTAAAATTGCACATATGTTTTATGTATAAAGATGAATAAATTGTAGATACTTAAAACAACAGTCCCCAAACAGAAACAAGATGTGAAGTCTTGAGGTCTTAATTGAACACTCATCAGATACTCAGAGTTAAGGATTTCACTGCAACTATTATAGCTAGACATTCGAATAATCTATCATTTTATGATTGAACAGTTTTTAGTTAGGTGACATGTTTTATGATAAATAATAGAGTGCAATGAATGGAATGGTACTATTTTAAGCGCTGTTGTTGAAGCTGTAATGTGTGTGTATGTGTGTGTATTGTGTATGTGAGTGTGTGTGTGTTTTTGTGTACACACCTTGAATTACTCCCTGTTACTTAGGTAAAAATTATGCCTTTTCTATAAATGTCATTACCTATATTTCATACTAGATCGTTATTTCAGAAAATAAAATTTAAAATTCTTCCAAGTTACTAGTAACCTGATAATAGTAATAGTGGGTTAAATCCACTGAGAAATAATGTTTATATAGTTTATATATAAAGTTTATTTTCATAAACTTGGAACAATGCGAGAATTGCACCTTCAGGACTATTAATCCTTTTTATTGTGTAATATGTGAAATGTGTCTGCTTGTTTAACTCACCACTAAAAGATACCTTTGCAAAGTTGGGTGTTGTCATTATAAGGAACATATTTTTCAGATCAACAGGATTTTAAAACATGTAATCACCATCATAAGCAAACTAAAATCTATGAAATAAAAATGTTTAGAATTATAGAACTTACTACATGCATTATTCTTAATGAATTAGAAACTGAAATGGGGCAAGGTTTATGCATCTGTTTTGCCCATGGTAGCTTTTGGACTGAGCATAAACTAAATCCTTATTAAATATTTTATTGAATGATTGAATATATGAAGGGATTCAGTTCAGTTCAGTCACTCAGTCGTGTCTGACTCTTTGTGACCCCATGGACCCCAGTATGCCATGCCTCCCTGTCCATCACCAACTCCTGGAGTTTACCCAAATTCATGTCCATTGAGTCAGTGATGCCATCCAGCCATCTCATCCTCTGTCATCCCCTTCTCCTCCTGCCCTCAATCTTTCCCAGCATCAGGGTCTTTAGTGAAGAAAATATTATTCATTGCAAATTTATGTATTCATTTAGTAGTGTACTGGAGAAACTGCTTCATGCCAAGCATTGAGCTGGTTCTGGAAACATCAAGATAAAGAGAACACACATAATCCCTGCTCTTAAGGAGCTCTTAGACTGGTGGGAGACAGATATTATACAATACATATCACACTGTGAAATAAGTTGAAAGGTGATATAATGAAGCATAAAGAACTCTGCGGGCTTCCCAGGTGGCTCAAGTGGTAAAGAATCCACCTGCCAGTGCAGGAGACACAAGAGACATGGGTTCGATCCCTGAGTCAGGAAGATCCTCTAGAGTAGAAAATGGCAACCCACTCCAGTATTCTTACCAGGGAAATTCCATGGACAGCGGAACCTGGTGGGCTACAGTCCATGGGATCTCAAAGAATTGGACACAACTGAACACACATACACACACACAAGACTGTGTGACTGCATTCCAAGGACACCTATACTGAGTGGGAGATAAGATCATGCTAGCTGAGTGTGGAGGGAGGAAAGAAAGGAGACTAGTGGCCTAAGAAGTGAGGTAGCTGAGTTGGCAAGTGAAAGGATTCGATTTCCATTTTAAAGGAATTACTTTGGCAGCTATGGAGTGGGAGGAGTGGAAGTGGGAAAATCATTTAAGAGGCTTTAGTAATAGGAACACAAGATGACGACACTGATTCTACTCTTTTCAGGAATAGAGATGTTTACCTATTAATGTCTCTCAACCTCTCTCTTCTCTCATTTTCTGTTCTCTGGGAGTGCTCATGGCCTGAAAATAAGGGGTTTTTCACCACTACTTTTTGGTACCTCCCAACAGAAACCTATATGCAGGTCAGGAAGCAACAGTTAGAACTGGAAAACAAGTACGTCAAGGCTGTATATTATCACCCTGCTTATTTAAGTTATATGCAGAGTACATCATGAGAAACGCTGGACTGGAAGAAATACAAGCTGGAATCAAGATTGCTGGGAGAAATAGCAATAACCTCAGATGACACCACCCTTAAGGCAGAAAGTGAAGAGGAACTCAAAAGCCTCTTGATGAAAGTGAAAGAGGAGAGTGAAAAAGTTGCCTTAAAGCTCAACATTCAGAAAACGAAGATCATGGCATCTGGTCTCATCACTTCATGGCAAACAGATGGGGAAACAGTGTC
>NW_011495072.1:23116044-23116519 GCF_000754665.1 Bison bison bison
GGGGAAACAGTGTCAGACTTTATTTTTTGGGGCCCCAAAATCACTGCAGATGGTGATTGCAGCCATGAAATTAAAAGACACTTACTCCTTGGAAGGAAAGTTATGACCAACCTAGATAGCATATTCAAAAGCAGAGACATTACTTTGCCAACAAAGGTTCGTCTAGTCAAGGCTATGGTTTTTCCTGTGGTCATATATGGATGTGAGAGTTGGACTGTGAAGAAGGCTGAGCACCGAAGAATTGATGCTTTTGAACTGTGGTGTTGGAGAAGACTCTTGAGAGTCCCTTGGACTGCAAGGAGATCCAACTAGTCCATTCGGAAGGAGATCAGCCCTGGGATTTCTTTGGAAGGAATGATGCTGAGGCTGAAACTCCAGTACTTTGGCCACCTCATGCAAAGTGTTGACTCATTGGAAAAAACTCTGATGCTGGAGGGATTGGGGGCAGGAGGAGAAGGGGACGACAGAGGATGAG
>NW_011495072.1:23116619-23134894 GCF_000754665.1 Bison bison bison
TGACTCGATGGATGTGAGTCTGAGTGAACTCCAGGAATTGGTGATGGACAGGGAGGCCTGGCGTGCTGCAATTCATGGGGTCGTGAAGAGTTGGACACGACTGAACGACTGAACTAATTGAACTGAACTCCCACTTCTTATATTTAGCTTAGAATTATTAATGAAATCTTAATTACCATTTAAATTAAACACAGGGGCACTTGTCTGGCAATAAGACAGTCCCAGAAGAATTTTCTTGTATTTTTTGCTAATTTTCAAAATATCGACTCCATGAAATGTCAAAAAAATTTCATACCATCTTTTAATTACAAAGTAATAATACATGATTAAGTGCATTGTGATCATATTTAAATACATTGCTATACACAACTACAAAATCATTCAAAACTGCAAAAGAAACATTTTAAGTAACTTATTCATGTGCAGACAAAATTATAACTAGAATAAGAAATATGAAGATTTAATAACATTCATAGAAAGAATTTCTGTAACTTTTATGTTTTCTAAAATTTGCTAACCTTCACTGTCAGGAATATTTTCATCTTTTTTTCTTATGAATCAGTTTTTAAGTGAAAATAGGCACGATCATCTTGAGAACTCCTTATGTAGCTGAAAATCTTCATTAAATTGACTTCTCCAGGCTGAATAATTATAGTTCCAATTAATTAAAGACTAAAAATTGCTTCCTCAATTAAACTGAAATATGTAGGCAAACATGTAAAAATATAAACCTTCTAGATTTAAGGGTTTTCTTAGAACTCCTTGCTAAGATGTCAAATATTAATATTGCCTAACATCCTTAACATCAAAGAACATATAGAGATATGTTCTTCTTCCTAATTATGTAGATATAACATATGTAAAACAAAATTAAGATCCAGGGCATACTTAGTATGAATCTAATAAGGATTCAGAATAAATACAGGTTTCTGGTTCTTTGTATTCTTTAAACTGCAACCTTGGACAAGTCACACCCTTCCCCAGTCCCAAATGCAGGGTTGATATGATGATGAAACGAAATGACACATGTGAAAACTTGATAATTATGCATCAGTCTATAATCCTTATAAATTTTAAGTGTTGGTGCTGACACTGATTCCCACTTTTCATCTCCTATAAAACTAGCGCAGGTTCAGGCTCATATGAATAGCATAAGCAAACTCTATGTCCTTACATGGGTCTTTCATAAGAAAATTTGAACACCAACCAATCCTACATTAAGATTATTTTTTGCAAAGTTTTGTACCTTCAACTCGGAGAAGGCAATGGCACCCCACTCCAGTACTCTTGCCTGGAAAATCCCATGGATGGAGGAGCCTGATAGGCTATAGTCCATGGGGTTGCTAAGAGTCGGACACGACTGAGCGACTTCCCTTTCACTTTTCACTTTTCTGCATTGGAGAAGGAAATGGCAACCCACTCCAGTGTTCTTGCCTGGAGAATCCCAGGGATGGGGGAGCCTGGTGGGCTGCCATCTATGGGGTCCCACAGAGTCGGACACGACTGAAGCGACTTAGCAGCAGCAGCAGTACCTTCAACTTAACACTGTGGGACATTTTTTTAGGCTGACTTTGATGGGAGAAGGTAGCACTTGGTGATTTAAACAACTAAAAGCTAATTGTCAATTTTGAGAGATTTTTCATGATGGATAAAAATTTGAGAGTTTACACTTTCAGTAGGGTTTTTGTTCTAGGAAAGAATTCAAGGTAATAGCATAGTTTATGTTATTTTGTAATAAAAGTATGAAAGAAATGTATATATTCAAAAGGATACCTACGTGCTTTGGGGCAATAGTTCAGAAAGTGATTGTGGCAGTGGATATTAAGTAACTGTATTAAATAGCTATTTAAATAGTCTCTCTCCATTCCTTCCTACATATACACACATATAAAGTTATCATATCACAGTAATTTGGACTAAATGATTTTGAGGTTTGAAGAGAGAAGATTAAGCTGAAGTAACACACAGTGTTGCTCTTACTCTATTATTTCAGTCAAAGCAGACCAGAGACTATCTTTGTCACAGTATAATCCAAATGTAAGAGCAGGGTCATAGACTCCCCTAAGATTTTAAGGGGAGTAATGGCAAAGTAATCTGCAATAGGGCATGCGTGCCAGGGTGGGAAAAGTTATTATGGCCTTCAGTGCAAACAGTCTACCATCCAGATAGCATGTTATATGAAGAAAAATAGTAGAAATTTTTCCAGGTGGTTTCTCTTTTAGCATAGTCTTCCTACATTAAAATGTTCTATGGAGGATCTCGGGTGACTGAAATAAGATAGTAGGAGTCATATGCATATGTGTAGTTTCAAAGAATCATGTATTCTAAATGATTATCATAGAAGGTTTCAAAACTGTAGTGCTTGGATCTAAAATTTGTTTTTTTTTTTTTTTTGAACAAGTTACTCAATGTCTCCTTGTTTCAGTCTTTATAAATCCGAAAAATAATATAATTGACACATAGGATAATAGGATTAAACTATTTGGTAAAGATAAAATGTTTAGAATAGTATCTGAAATAAAATAAATGCTTGTCAGTTCTCTACAGTGAATAAAAATATGTGCTTATGATATAAACAAATGGAATCTCTAGTTTTAATTATGTTTCTACCTGTTTTCTCTTACTTTTTATTTGTATAGCTACTTTCAGTAATTATGTTCTAAACTTTATTCTCAAAATACTAATTTTAACCATAATCATATAACAGAAATAAAGTTTATTCCCTAAGTGTCTGCTTTCCTAACAAGCATAAGACATAATACCTAGTGAGATGATCCACAGACATTAAACTGCTTTTAAAGCTCAGCTCCCTAATTCCATTTCCTATTATGTTAATACAGTCCACAGCACCTGATGCACTTTTACCTTGGTTTTAGATTAGTTTGCCTATAATGCCTTAGACATTCTCTCTTAAACACCAGATTGATCTCCACAGTTCTATGAAAGGTTGGGCTTTCTGGATAACAGCTGCTACTTGACTGAATCCAGGATGCATCTCATCACCTAGATGATGCCTTACAACTATTTCTGTTAGACGAAAACTTTATTAATATTCTCAAGCCATCACCTAGTAACACCCGTAATTAAATCCAGACCTGACAACTGGTAGCTTAGTTATGATTGAAAAGTTCCTTTTAACAATAATTTTTCATGTTTCTATGAGGCTATCACAAAGTGAAAGATAATGATAATTTGATTTGGTAGTAGCAGCAGAAATGAAAATAAGAATAAGAATGAAACAAAAAGGGCACAGTTGACTCATCAATAATTGGCAAAATATCAAATATATGAATTGGGAAACAATTAGAGGAGATTCTGAGGAGACTTTTGTTTCAGTAAGCCTATTGGACATGGTTTTGGTTATGATATAGTACTTAGCAGTATTAAAATTAGTAATAATTAGTAGTAATTTTAGGAATAATTATTAGTAATTGTTACTAATTATTAGTAATAATTTTAATATTTTATTAGGAAAACAAATATATAGTAAATTTACATATCTTTATTTTCAGAAGTTATATAATTATACAAAGGTACTTTAAGACAAGTATCTTTGGCTTATTCAGAGATAAGTTTCTTTGGCTTATTCAGAGAAAGTATAAAGATGTAGCACTGTTGAATAAAGTTATGCTCAATGGTTTATTACACATTATAATGAGCAAACTTCTCCCTTTTTAACATGTCTGATCTTGGATTTAATTTTTCTGCTTTTAGTAAGAAACACATACTATATAAGTATATATTAGCAGAAAACCTGTATATTATACTCTTTTGTTATCATAGTTCTGTACATAGTATATCTCACCTCTAGGGATTTCTCTAACATTTCTAATCAGGTAAATAATTGGGCTCTGGACTTCTCATTGCATGGGCTATCAATATAAGATTTCCTTAGAATAAAATATATAAACTTATGTTAAAAGTGAAGAATAATATATATTACTTTAATTTTTCTTTATTTGTGAAAAGGAGACTAAAATATTTAAACTTATATTTTCCAGTAAATTCACATTTCTTCTGAAAATCAACATCAATAATATCAAAAACATCCAAACACTTTTTTTTCAGTAAAATCAAAATGTAAATATGATGTATACTCCAAAGTATTTTACGGTTAATAATCTTGGAAGGTTCCTTTCTTTTGCTGCCTAACCACCTCTGCAGACTGCTGCTGCTAGGTCGCTTCAGTCGTGTCCGACTCTGTGTGAACCCAGAGATGGCAGTCCACCAGGCTCCCCCGTCCCTGGGATTCTCCAGGCAAGAACACTGGAGTGGGTTGCCATTTCCTTCTCCAATGCAGGAAAGTGAAAAGTGAAAATGAAGTCACTGTCGCGTTCAACTCTCAGCAACCCAATGGACTGAAGCCTACCAGGCTCCTCCATACATGGATTATCCAGGCAAGAGTACTGCAGTGGGTTGCCAATGCCTTCTCCAACCTCTGCAGGATCATCCTCTAAATAATTGGTCTAAATGAATATAAATTGTTAGGTAATTAGTAAGACTATTGTGGCATTAAAACAAAAATATTATAAGAAATTGTGGAAAAAAGCAAATGTATTTACCAATATATGAATCACACTCTGCAGAAACATATAAGAAAAATGAGCGTACTAAGTTGCTTCAGTCCTGTCCAAGTCTTTGAGACCCTATGGACAGTAGCCTGCCAGGCTCCTCTGTCCATGGGAATTCTCCAGGTAAGAATACTGTAGTGGGTTGCCATTTCCTTCTCCAGGGGATCTTCCCAACTCAGGGATTGAACCCGCATCTCCTGTAGCTCCTGCATTGCCGCAGATTCTTTACCGCTGAGCCACTGGGGAAGCCCTATAATAAAAATAATAACTTTGTTTTTGTTCTTTAACTGGTAAATCGTTTCTGACTTTTTGTGATCCCATGGACTATAGCCTGCCAGACTCCTCTGTCCATGGGATTTCCTACACAAGAATACTGGAGTGAGTTGCCATTTCCTTCTCTAGGAGATCTTCCTGACCCAGAGATTGAACCTGTGTCTCCTGCATTGGCAGGTGGATTCTTTTTTTTTTTTTTTAATATAAATTTATTTATTTTAATTGCAGGTTAATTACTTTACAGTATTGTATTTGTTTTGCCATACATCAACATGAATCTGCCACAGGTATACACGTGTTCCCCATCCCGAACCCCCCTCCCTTCTCCCTCCCTGTACCATCCCTCTGGCTTGTCCCAGTGCACCAGCCCCAACCATCCAGTATCATGCATCGAACTTGGACTGGCAATTCATTTCATATATGATATTATACATGTTTTAATGCCATTCTCCCATATCATCCCACCCTCTTCCTCTCCCACAGAGTCCAAAAGACTGTTCTATACATCTGTGTCTCTTTTGCTGTCTCCCATACAGGGTTATTGTTACCATCTTTCTAAATTCTATATATATGTGTTAGTATACTGTATTGGTGTTTTTCTTTCTGGCTCACTTCACTCTGTATAGTAGGCTCCAGTTTCATCCACCTCATTAGAACTGATTCAAATGTATTCTTTTTAATGGCTCCATTGTGTATATGTGTACCACAGCTTTCTTATCCATTCATCTGCTGATGGACATCTAGGTTGCTTCCATGTCCTGGCTATCATATCCAGTGCTGCGATGAACATTGGGGTACACGTGTCTCTTTCAGTTCTGGTTTCCTCGGTGTGTATGCCCAGCAGTGGGATTGCTGGGTCTTTCTTAACCACTGCACCATCTGGGAAGCCCCCCAAATAATGACTAATATTTTGCTGTTTATTTAAGAGAAGAAAACTTATTGTAGCATTAGTTCTACAAGTAAAAGCTATAAAACCTAAGTGCCAGAACCAACACAGAAAAATAGGAGGAGCTAGAAGATGAATTGACAGCATATAACAAAGATGACCCAAGAAAAACACACCAAAAATGAAAACAAAACATTTAATGAAATGAAGCAGTAACAAACCTGACAAATTTTCCAATTCTCCCAAAAAGAAAAAAAGAAAAACCAAAAAAGCTATGTACCAGTCTTACCAGTCTCACTTATAAATTTTATTGTAAAATACTAAATAAAATTTTGCAAGCAGACTCCACCAACAAATTTAAAGAATAACGCACTAGAAAAAAGGGAAGTGTATTAGAGAATGAGTTTGTTTGACATTAGGAAAAGTAGTGACATAACATGTTAACATGTCTAAGGAAAATATGATAATTTCTATCAAAATCAGGAGGTCATTTAACAGAGTTCAACAGTCATTATTGACTTTCAAAGAAAAGCACTGTAAGTAGGATGATATGGATATATTCTTAATACAAACATATCTATCCTAATGCAAATCTAACAGAGCATTTCTCTGATGCCTAAAGAGTATCCTCATTCTCAGTAAAGTCAGGACCAAGGTGATGGTGTCCATTATCATTATTATTTCACATATATTGGAATAACTGTCAGAACACTGAGGGTAAAGAAAGGAGATAGAGATACAAGAATTGTATTGGTTGAGAAAAACTTTAATTCTAGATGAGTATCAATGAAAAATCAATGGATAAACTACAAACAAATTTCAATAAAATTGGAGTTCAAAATTAATATACTAGAAAGAATGTTATTATAAGAGAAGTTAAAGTATATTGTGATAAACCTAAAACATCACTGTTGCGTCAATTAAAATAATATGGTATTAGTGCATGAAAAGATAGATCAATAGAATAGATTAGGAAAATCCAGAGACAGACACAGATGCACACAGGAATTTAGTATATGTAGAAGGTAGTATTTCAAATTAGTGTGGAAAAACAAATTATTCATTATATGATTTTGGTATAAGTGGGGTATCGTCTACAATAAAGTTGGATGCGTGTTTCACATCCTACACTAAGAATAGCATATTTCACAGAAAAAGAAATAAAAATGACCCTTACACAGTTTGAAAAAATACTGAACATCACTCATAATGAAAGAAATGCAAATTAACACTCCACTGACTTACTATTTTATCTCTTAGAGTGGCAGATTTTTGATGAGGCTGTGGGAAAATAGACACTCTTATACAATGCTTATGTAAAGCCATCAATTCCACTTCTGAGAAATTACTTTATGCATAAGAAATGTAGTGTCTACTAGTTTATTAACTGCAATATTTTTTAGAGTAGTGAAGAAATGGAATCAACCTAAGTGTCCATTGGGAGAAGCTAGCTAATAATCTACAAAAAAATTATGGTGTATTTATACAATATTAAGAAGCATTAAAAATATGAAGAAAAGCTTTATATATCAGTTGGGAAATATCTCTGAGATGGATCCGTAGTGTGAAGAAAAGTTGATGTAAACAACATATGCTGTCATTTGTGCAAAAAAAGAATAGAGCAATAAGAATATTTACTTGTGTATTGATTAAAATTCCATATATTAAATGCTATCCAAAAGTAAACTTTAAAAAGACAACATGGAAAGGTAACTTTTCACAATGTACCATTTTGTATCTTATCTTTGAACTAAGTGAATGTCTTACATATATCAAAATGTAACTTTAAAATATTTTCTTTTAAAAACATGTGATAAGTTTCACTCTCTAGTGCATTATCATCTGATATATATACATAGATATTTGCAACATGTAGAGCCCTGATAGAACTTCCCTGGTGGCTCAGACAATAAAGAATCTGCCTGCAATACAGGAGACCCGAATTCAATCCCTGGGTCGGGAAGATCCCCTAGAGAGGGGAATAGCTATCCCTCTAGTATTCTTGCTTGGGGAATCCCATGGACAGAGGAGCAAGGCGGACTACAGTCCATGGGGTAGCAGAGTCAAATATGACTGAGCAACTAAACAGGCATGGGCATAGCCCTGATAACTGGGATAGAAAGCAGTGGGATGATATTTTAACATTACTCTTTGGTAGTTATACAAAGTTACAGTTTTGTTTCTTGTATCTTAGAGATGGAGGAGCTTGAAAGTTGTAGTTCAAGTTTTATAGACATTGCAATCAATAATAACAAATGTTTGTGTGTTTGTTTTTGTTATTCTCACTGGTAGTCTTCTTTGCAGAAAGCTGCTGCAGCTAGCTCAAGTAAAGAGTGATTCATAGTAAATATAGGATGTGAAATATTGCCAGGCTTTATGGGAAATGGAAAGAATCAGGGATAGAAATAAAGCTCTTCATTTCTTGGTGGCCAAATACTCTTGTGTCTGATCTCTCTTTTTGTTTCTGATATCTTCATCTTTTACTTTTCTATACAACTCTTACCTGTGCTTATTGTACTTGTCTCCAAAAGAAGTCCTTAACCTTCTATTAGTACATTATAAATACCAATCAAATTCCCCACTACAGACTGCATACAGTATTTGGATGGACTGGTCAGAGGTTAGGACCTGGATTAAGCATTCAGCCCCCATCTAACCAGTTGTGAACAAAGGAGGATCATTTGGTTTATTCCAGGTGAAAGACTTGGGACAGGCTAAGTAGTGCCATGAAAGTGAAAGTGAAAGTGAAAGTGAAAGTGAAAGTGAAGTCGCTTAGTCGTGTCCAACTCTTTGTGACCCCGTGGACTGTAGCCCACTAGGCTCCTCCATCCATGAGATTCTCCAGGCAAGAATACTGGAGTGGGTTGCCATTTCCTTCTCCAGGGGATCTTCCCTACCCGGGGATCGAACCCAGGTCTCCCTCATTGTAGGCAGACGCTTTAACCTCAGAGCCACCAGGGAAGCCCCTAAGCAGTGACATAGGTCTTTTATATTTCATGCATGTGTCAGCTAGACAGTCTTAATCTTCGTCTAAGAAAGACAGGGAGGCTAAGACTCACTTTTCAGACTGAAGAGGAAAAGTGAAGCATTGACTTCATAAATAAGCATTTTATGCCAGAAGACCAGCTGCTGGGATCGATCTCTTTAAGGGGTTTGACCTCTCAAAGTCATAGCAGGCAAGAATAAACAAGATATTTAAACTCACTTTCAGACCTCAGAGCTAGAGCACCGGAGTAAAGTATGAGTCACCCTTTTCAGCTATTACTCTATTGGCCTCTGTGCCTTTTCTATAAAAATGACCATTTTATTCACCAAGGGAAAATTTCCACAATACATGGCTGCCGTGAAAGGTCAGGAGCCTCAAGGCAGTGACCATTGTTGCAGATGGAGAGTCTGTCCTAACTTCTCTACAAATACCAGGGAACCACTTGCACTGGTTAGGCCTTGATGTTGTTATGCAGCCAGTACCATTACAGACACACAGAATCTTTTAACAAAATAAACATGTAAATAAACATACCTCTGCCAGAGGTCGAACACAATACTAAAAACAACCTTAAATGTGCCAATGGACTTGAAAAATGCCTTTTTTTCCTCCCTAGGAATTTCTTTTTAAAAACAAATCAGTGAATTTGTACTCTTGAAATTCTGCAAGTCACTGTGTAACCTGACTTCATTCATATATATTTAAATATTTTGATGAGTTGTCAGTTATACATGCAGTCTAGATAAAAAGATTCTCTAATGACTGATTGCCCTTGGATTCTTCGGTTTTGATAGGTAACTCCTTATTTATGATACTATAAAAATACAGTTCTGTCCCCATAGTTCAATTAAGTTGAGTAGAATAAGAACCAGCTTTCACATGACTCTTGACCTTATCAGTGTCACTCAGAAATCACAGCAACTCGCATAGGAATGTGAAGCATCATCTCGTGATGCGTACATGTGTTTGAGGGTCTAATTTGGTTATATTTTGTTAATGGAACTTAAGCCTCCAGGGGGCTCCTTAAATTAACAATGAGATAATTGGAATCAATGTCATAGCTGAAAATCTTATTTCTTTGTTTACCTACCAATTATATGAAATTAAATACACAGACATACACCACTGAAACTCAAGGACTCAGCCTCATAGACTATTTGTAAGACCGCTGTCTTGTTTTTAATGAGACCATTGATTATTTGATATTGCATATCACTTTAATGATCATCAGGAAAGGAAATTTTTTAAACCTTCAGAAAAGTCAGCTGTTTCTTAGTTACACTTTTTAAAATGCATGGCGCTTGCAGTTTCTTATTTCCAAAATGTATGTAACAGGAAAAGAAAAGATAGGATGTGAAGAAACAGCCAAATATATACACACAAAATAACAGCTAATGTTAACTACAGCAGTTTTATTTGGTGTCTGAGTCATGGGACAGCAGATAACAGAAGATAATAGAACATTATTCTTAAATTCAGTACACATACATTTATATTATGATAATAGTGTTATCAATAAAGGGTAAGGAATGAACATTGATTGAATGTTTACATGTATCAATCATATATAATGACTTAAATCATTGTGGCAATTCTAGAATAGACAGTCTCATTCTCATCTTATAAATGGGGAGAGCAATAGCTGCCTGGCTCCTGCAGCCCTTGGTTGCAGACTAAGGGTGGTACAATAACCGGAAAAGACCTGCAGACCCAGGAAGCAATCCCAGGTTTTTGGTGAATGAAATTCCAGCCTGATGGGTGGGCACTTAGCTTAAGCTCCACAGAGCACCTCATCTCTTGGAATACAGCCAAAAATGACTAGAGCAGTGCCTTCCGAAATCCAGAGTCAGGGGCCCAGTTAGCCTAGGCCTGAAGGCAGTTCTGTTCCAGACTCTCTCTTCAGAAACATATCACTCTCAACAGATCTCTCATGGTGCTTTGTGCCTCTTCACTTTAACACTCCATCTAAGTAAACAGAGCATAGACTGAACACATTCGTTCTTTCTGGTTATTTGCATTTTAAGCCTTTTATCTCTAGCTATAGATTGAAAGGCTTTGTCTCCAGTTAAAGGAATTTCAGGCAATTGCAACTAGATGGAGGAGATTAGATTTGGTCCTGAGGGGCTTTTCTTTGTCCCTAAAAATCCTACTCTTGTCAGTTGCACTACACTAGACATGAATAGGTTTTGTTCTGACACTGTTCTATAAGCCCTTTGGAAACATATGTGCCTGCTTTGCCCACCAGTGTTAAATACTATGAAATACTCACCTACTATTTTTTTGAATCACACTTCTCTGTTTTTCTGTTTTATTCTTGGAACTTCAAAGATATCTGTTGGTATCTTTCATATCTTCTACCTGCTTATTCATTATTTTCTCTTCTGCTTTGTGGATGAATTTTTCAAAATCACTGCTAATTATTATTTTGTCATCTTCAGAGCAAGAGTTTTTTCTTTTTCATTTATTGTTATATTATTAATTGTGTTTTATTTCCAGTATTTCATATGAATTTTTTTTTTCAAATCCATTGTTTCAAATTGAATATTCCTCTTTTTGTATTGGGAAGTTAATACTTTTTAAAGGAAAACCAATATGTAATATTCTATTCTGAGCATCCTGGACATACTTATTGTAACGTTTTTGTCAGATTGCTCCATAAAATTAGTTTATTTTTTGTAATTCCTGTTTTGCATATTGACTTAGATCATTTTCTGTTTTAGCATTAGAATTCTTCATAACATTTAAGGTTGTTTTTGCAGATTTATTTTTAATAGAATTGAAAGTTTTTGTGTTGGTTTACTTTTCTCTTTCTCTTCATCTGTACCCTCTCTTCCCTATCCAGTGGTTTTGCAGCTTCCTTACCTGTTCCTCTAGAATGTTAGTCTTGAATCAGATCTTTTAAGAGAATCAGAATATGCCACCGCCAAATATGCCACTTAAACATAAGGATTATTTTCAGTTGAAAGCAATTAAGAATCACAGATACAGGAAGAGTACTCTCCTCTTCCCTTATCTCCCTAAAGGCAGGACATAAATTTCTCTTCATGAAGTGCACTCTAGTCATACCCCACCCCACCACGCCCACCAGGAAAGGAGAGAAGAGGAACTCCAAACCAAAGATTGGATGCAACACTTACCATGAGTTTGCATAAACAGACTTTACTAAAATAACCCTTAGCTTTATTTCCCCCATATATTTCTCAATTGTTTCCCCATAATTTATCTTCCTTTGTAGTTCAAACCTCTTTTCCATTGTTAAAAGAGTATATAAGCCTCCAAGTCTAATTGCCTCTTTGAGTCTTTTTTCTTTTCTGTGAATGTTAATATTAATGTAACTATTAATGCATGTAAATATTAGTAAAAAATCATACACCTTTCTCTGTTAATCTTTTATTGACTGAATTCATAAGATCCAGATGCTGAATCTAAGAGGATAAAACAAAATATTTTCCTTCTTAACATCTTAGTAAGGTGTTTGGGGACTTCTTGCCCAGTGATCTAATGTCTGAAGTGGTTGGCATCTTGGTTTGATCAATGTGAAGAGGCTGTGTCTATGCCCAACTATCCCCTCTAGGTCCACATTTTAAAATGGCATACTTCTGGTGAGCAGGTTGGCAATGGTTTTGGCCACTTTTTCCTGGCAGGTTAGCCCAACCTAAGGCCTAGACTTTCAGGAGAAAGCTGGATCCAGATCTTCATCTCATTTTCAGTACCCTTTACTAGGGCCTTAATTTTTCTTGCTGTTTTATATTTCTATTCATTTTCTGGTCTAAGATGATTTTCATCTTATATTTGACACTGTTTTCTTTTTGAAAATTTACTTGTTGGCATCCTGATTCAAAATTCTCATTAATATGTTTGACCTCACCTTTTAGATGTAGCTTTCAGACCTCTTAATCATTTTTTTTTGAAACTCTTAATCAAAAGCATATAATTAGCAATAGAACCAAAGAATTTAGTGTGGCTTCAGCATATTTGTTAGTGTTAAAAAGCATGCCTTACAGTTTTGTGTTAGAATTACTTACATTTTGAACCTTGGAAAGAAGCCAGGAGCATTTTTTCTTAGTAATGTGCATGTTGCCTATATCCTTAGGCTTTAAAGACCAAACTAAGAATAACCAGAAACTGCAAAAATATTGACTTCTGTGAAACCATTTTGAACATTTCACCCCCCGCCAAAGAAAATAACGCATCCTCAAACCTAGTAATATAGTTTACACAAGTGAAAGTAATGATAGCTGTATTTATATTAAAAATTCTGGGAGTATCATTATAAGACTAATGATAACGAGCAACCATTTCAATAAAGCACATACCACCCAATCTGCATGAGTTGAAATTGTGGAAGTCACCAGCAAGATTGGGGCCATTATTTGGCTTAAAATTTTTCTGGTGAGAGTCAAACATGATGAAAAGCAATGGGCACATATGACTTATATTCCAAGAGAGTTTTTTTTTACATACATGTGTATTAAAATATTTTGTTAATCTCATTTATGTCCAGCTTTTGAGTGAGTTTGGCAATATATCTATGTATCTGTAGTCATTTGACTCATTATCTCTATATGCATTCATTATTAAATAAACCTCACAGGAGATAGCAAGATTGTTTACTTAAGCAGTATAATACTGGAGATGGTAGATAGCTCTAGAACACAAGATTACATTGCCAGGATGGCACTATTTATTAAGCTATGATAACGCTAATGTTCCTCTTTGATGTATAGCATGTGCGACTTCAGCTGAACTTGTAGAGAGCCTTAAGGATGTTTCATTGAACATTTAGTATGGCAGCCAGCCAGAATACATTTAGCCTAAGCCCAGATGACGGGCTGGTAATGAGGTAGTGATTGATGACCACAGCTTCCTTATGAAAACCTGCTTGATATGCTGGGGGGGAAATGCATTGCCAGCTCTTTTCACTTCACTCCCTGTTATATTATTTATTTTTACTGTGGAGGAAGTTACATGGTCTTGTGCTTGTGTACCCTTGGCATTAGTTGTAGGTTACAATTGAGTGGTGATATGGAATTTTAGACGTCCAATCCCATGGCTGTATTTATGTATAATTCAAATCTCAATTTCAAAGGGGTCTTTGAAAGTCATTTTTAAAAACTATGGCTGTATTATCCATAAAATTATCTAATATTCTTATTTTGTATCTTTTAATGGTTATGGTTTCTCTGACTCTTTTATTCCTGTACTGTATTATAAAGATCTCCACAAATTTTTTCCTACTCCCTTAACTTTAAAGAACAAACATTTATCCAAAATTGTAAATTATGTTCAGTAATATTGCACTTTCATTTATTTTTATGCTTTAGTAGTTTGCATATGTGTCCTTTTTCTGAATAAAACATAGAAAAGTTATTAATTCATATCTACTTTTATAAATGAAATTCCTTCAACTTAGTTCTGAATAATGCATTTCTTAGAAGCCCATTTTTTTGTCCATCTCTTTATTGTGTTATGCATTTGATCTCTTACTCTTTGTCAACATAAATCATTTCTCAGATTGGTTTCACATAAGTGCTTATGATTGCAAAATGCCACTTGGTAGAGTGACCACTTTCATTGCCTACTGACCTGGGACAAGGTGGAGCAAGGCCCAAGATTGACATTTCACCCTTAATAAATCTTGCTTGTTGAAATGCCGGCAACAAACAGGGTTTGTTAGATTGACAAGAGAAAATAACTGTGCTCTCAGCTGGCTTGAGAGTGGCTGGCTGGGCTTTCGGTTTTGCTGATCAGAAGAAGCTTGTGCCTTTTTTTGACTTGTGGTCCTTTGAGTATGGAGTGACTAGCTGAATGCCCAGTACTCTTGACCCCAGTCCCATCATTGGGGTAGCTGAGACAATGACAGTTTGAAGGAATGGGAAGTCTTTCTGGGATCCCTCTAAGCCAATCCCTGGGATACCTGTAAGCCACACTAGGTGTGATATCAGCAAAATGAGAATTGGTGAGCTGCTCTCAGAAGCCTGTTATGTACTTACCTTTTTGTTGTTGTTTCGACCACTTTCATTTATGCATTATTTATTATGGAACCTAGAATGAAACATATTGAGACAACAGGAGTATTATAGTCCCATAGAGGTTTGGCTTAACTCTTGAAGCTTTTGATGATACTGCCTATTGAACAGGCTTTCTAAGGAGCAGGAAGCTGTGTTACCACTGTGATTCTTTGCTTTGCTCCCCATCAAAAAAAATCGTAGCAAGTAGTGCTGTACCAAAGTGGAAGGCTTATCCCTTCCTATTACAGAACTTATCTTTCATTAATAAGTTGCCTACTACTTTTACCACCAAACCATACTGTCTTACTAGAGATAAAGAAACTTGTTATTTACTGGGAAAAGTTTCTAGTAGCAAAAACTTGACCTGAAATGAATTATTTACGGGTTTAGAAGAAAGACTTGCTAAGTCAATGCTACAGCTGAGAAATAAGCCAACACTTTCTCCAGAACAGCTTGAAGCTGACAAAACACTAAGCTCTAAGGTCCTAGAGAAGCAGCAGTTCAGGGTCTTGTTAGCTTCAAACGGCAGGAGAGACAATACTGGCAGAATGCTCAGAGGAAGGAACGAGCCCCCCAGGAGGAGGATGTGAAGGGAGCTAGAAATAAAGTGACTGAGAAGTCATGGAGAAATAGAGCAGCGTCAGATTAGACACAGGAAGAGATGTTGGGGCATACAGAGTATTCTAAAGGATTTAAGAAACAAACAAAACAAAATAGACAGAAGTAAGTGGTTAAGGAAGGCAAATGGAAATGAAATAAAATGAACTGTACACAAAATTTAGTATAAAGCATTAAGAAATGTTAATTATAAGAATAATGTTTTGTAGTACATTTATATAGTGCTTTATAGCATATATATATTATTTCATTCAATTCTCACACCCTAGGAATAGATTTCATTATCCCCATTTTCTTGGTGACATATTAAGATTTAAAACTTATAATAAGATTTAAGATTTATATAAATCATAATGTCATCTAGATCCTAGTTTTTAAAATCCATTCATAGAATCTGCTGTATATATTGATCTTGGACAAAAGATTGCTAATGTTTGAAATAAATTTTTGACTTTTAAGGGGAGTGGGGTGCTATTTTAAAATAGAATTATCAGAAATGGCATCTCTGAGGAGAGTCATTTGTGTAATTGAATTATGTGAGGATGTCAGTCATGCTGATCTTATTGCATTTGATAAAATATAGCTGTATCAATTTAAAATAAAGAGCTAGGATGAGATGACAGTGGAGAGGCGCAGGATGCACTGAAAGAAATAATGCCTCTACAAGCAGCCTTCAAACTGTGACGGATGCTCCCTGAATGCTCCAGGTACCAGACCCCTGGGATAGCATAGCTCTGAGGCAAGTATCCAACATTGGCTCTCAGAATCGCTAGCAGGTCTGAGCTCATTACTCACGGGTTAACTTTTTGGAAAACACCTCTTGTTTTTGTTCTTCCCTTTCCCAACTCCTGCCCTCAACCCCCAAGGATATAATCATCTCCCAAGTAAAGTACTTGCAATTGATTTCTTGTCTCAGGCTTTGTTTCTGGGAAAACCTGAACCAACTGGTAGCAACCTAAGTGGTAAAAAGATGTTAGATCTAGCATGTGACTTAGAGATGGACTGATAGCTTTTACTACTAGAAAAGTTATGGAGTGGTAGGAAAATGGAAAAACAAATAAGTCAGTGATTTGCATTTTTTTTAACAAAAAAAGATAGCTATTAACTTAAAGCAGTAATAATATCTAGTATATATGAGAGTTTACTAATTGCTAGGCACTCTTCTAATTCTGTTATATGTATTAATTCAAATGAATTATGCTTATCTCCTCATGATTGCAATTCCTAGTTGAAAATCCATCCCAGGTTATTTCCTTAGTATGTAGAGGCTAGGATTTGAACACAGGTGTCTAGTTTTAAAGCCTAACTACATAACCACTGTGCTCTTTTGCATGTAATATATGGGCCATAAAACAGCACAGTCACACATTCGTATTTACTAGTTCTCTTTGCATACAATGAAATGAGAGTCAGAATTTTTCTTCTTCTAACCATATTTTTGCATATATAAGTCATTTTAAAAGTCTAAGTAGTGTTTAGCTACCACCTCCCAAATCATCGCTGTTCTCATCTCCTAAAAATTGTAAAGAGGTATTATTTATTATCATTATTGTTATTATTGGCAAGCTTCCTAAGTGGTACTAGATTTCCTATAATTAACTGTTATTTGATACAATTGTTTGAGAATATTGCTATGTGCTTGATTACAGGACCTAGAGCAGCAGGCAAAACATAGGATGCCAAATGCATTTTTTCTTATTACTAGCTGATTTTCAAATGACAATTTAACCATTAATGTCTGAGTTTTGGTTTTGTTTTGTTTTGTTTTTTTACTCTTTGGCTTACACAATAGAAGAATCACTGTGCATACTGGGTGATAGCTAGGGATGGAATATGCATCAAGATTCATAGAAGAGTAATGAGTATACATTGGCAGTGACCTTTAGCAGGCTATGGAAGTAGATTCCTGAACTCAGATGATAAAGAATCTGCCTTTAATGCAGGAGTCCCGAGTTCAGTCATTGGGTTGGGAAGACTCCCCTGGAGAAGGAAATGACAACCCATTCCAGTATTCTTGTCTGGGAAATCCCATGCACAGAGGGGCCTGGACAGCTACAGTCCATGGGGTCACAAAAGAGTTGGACACGACTTAGTGACTAACACACACCGTAGTTCCTCTTTGCTTTCTGCCATAACGGTGGTGTCACCTGCCTACTGAGGTTATTGACATTTCTCCCAGCAAACTTGATTCCAGCTTTCCCAATTTGGAACCAGTCCATTGTTCCATGTCCAGTTCTAACTGTTGCTTCTTGACCTGCATACAGGTTTCTCAGGAGGCAGGTAAGGTGGTCTGGTATTCCCATCTCTAAGAATTTTCCACAGTTTGTTGAGATCCACATAGTCAAAGGCTTTAGCGTAGTCACTGAATCAGAAGTAGATGCTTTTCTGGAATTCTCTTGCTTTTTCTGTGGTCCATCAGATGTTGACAATTTGATCTCTAGTTCCTCTGCCTTTTCTAAATCCAGCTTATACACCGGGAAGTCCTTAGTTCATGTCCTGGTGAAGCTTAGCTTGGAGGATTTTGAGCATTACTTTGCTAGCATGTGAAATGACTGCAATTGTGCGGTAGTTTGAACTCATCAGTGACCACAGGCCAGAAAAAGGTTGTGAGTTTGAGCAAGCTCTGGGAGATGGTGAAGGACAGGGACATCAGGGTGCTGCAGTCCATGCGGTCACAAGGAGTCGGACACGTCTGAGCACCTGAACAACATTGCTACCAGGAAACCTGAGAAATCGAAAAGCAGGAGGGTGATCTGGAAGGATATCTGAAACAATGTGAGTTGCTACCAGCTGGCTTCTCATGCTGTCAGTTTATAATACAACAAGGAGTGATTAGGTGGGTAACAGCAGCTTACTAACCTGGAAGAAACAATTGAAATGATTATAGTTAATAAATTATTGTTGTTAATATTTAGATATAGAGTTTCATT
>NW_011495072.1:23135061-23139387 GCF_000754665.1 Bison bison bison
CCATCTCATCCTCTGTCATCCCCTTCTCCTCCTGCCCCCAATCCCTCCCAGCATCAGAGTCTTTTCCAATAAGTCAACTCTTCGCATGAGGTGGCCAAAGTACTGGACTTTCAGCTTTAGCATCATTCCTTCCAAAGAAATCCCAGGGCTGATCTCCTTCAGAATGGACTGGTTGGATCTCCTTGCAGTCCAAGGGACTCTCAAGAGTCTTCTCCAACACCACAGTTCAAGAGCATCAATACTTCTGTGCTCAGCTTTCTTCACCGTCCAACTCTCACATCCATACATGACCACTGGAAAAACCATAGCCTTGACTAGACGAACCTTTGTTGGCAAAGTAATGTCTCTGCTTTTCAATATGCTATCTAGGTTGGATCTGCCACTTAGTGAATGTTTTAACTTGGGAAGTTACTTCAGCCAATTTAAGCTCCAATTTTTCCTTAAATAAATTAGAAACAATAATACATTAATATTTCATTAGATGCTATGGCTTCTAATGTGGCTTCCCTGGTAGCTCAGCTGGAAGAGAATCTGCCTGCAATGCAGGAGATCCTGGTTCAATTTCTAGGTCAGGAAATCTCCTGGAGAAGGGATAGGCTATCCACTCCAGTATTCATGGGCTTCCCTGGTGGTTCATACAGTAAAGAATCAGCCTGCAATGCAGGGGACTTGGGTTCGATCCCTGGGTTGGGAAGATCCCCTGGAGGAGGGCATGGCAACCCACACCAGTATTCCTGCTTGGAGAATCCCCATGGATTCAGCCTGGCGGACTGAAGTTCATGGGGTCACAAAGAGTTGGACATGACTAAGCGACTAAACATAGCACAGATTCTGTGGAAACTGAATATATGTCATCTCGAAAATACCTAGGTTCCCAGGTGGTACAGTCATAAAGAACCCACCTACCAGTGTAATGGATGCAGATTTGATCCCTGGGTTGGGAATATCCCTTGGTGTAGGAAATGGCCACCTGCTCCTGTATTCTTGCCTGGGAAATCCCATGGACAGAAGAGCCTTGCAGGCTTCAGACTATGAGGTTGCAGAGTTGGACACAGCTGAGCAACTGAGCACACAGAAAATACGTGGCACATAATAAGTATCTCAAGAACTATATTTAGTTCTCCTCCAATCTCTCCCCTGTCTCTATTCATTTTGACAATTGTCAAGCTAATACAGAAAGGAAGCATGATAAGACTTGATCCCTCTCACCTCTGCAAACCAGGCAAACATTAACAACTGATAACCAATTTAACATTGTTTTAGAAGACTCTTGTTTATGTTGGAAATATAGACATCATATTTAGAAACTATAGACTGAAATAGAAATGTGAGAGAGAACACAAACCTATTTTCTGTTAGGGGTTTTTGGGGGGGTTTAAAAGCCATTCTTTTTTTTTTTTTTTTCTGTCCAGTAGTAACCAGTGGTAGGCATTGAAAGTATTCACTCCCAAATTAAATCGAGATTAAAATCATCTTAAACTAAAGTGCCTGAAGTAGCTGGATATTTGCATGATATTTTCCCCATTACTTTAATAATTGTTTTCTCATTTAAGATATGTTGGTGTCATTGACATTTAAAAATAATTACAACTTTGGCTAGAGGTTAAAACATTTTTTCCTATTGATTTGTTTCAACAAACATTAATGAAGCACTGACAAATGCAGGAGACTCTGGGCTTGGCACTGTGGGAAATATAAACTTACTCACTCAGCAATATTAATATATTTCTTGCTATATTTCAGGATCACAGAGAGTGAAAAAAAGAAGGAAGTGGTCTCAGATTTCACTTTGCCCACAGGCTAGTAGGTGCACAGTCAAGAGGATAGGTTTTTTTTTTTTATCATTGATTTCTTAAATGACCTCAAGAGGGCAATGATTTATCTGTTGAGGGATTTATCATCTGCCACAGCCTGCATGAGGTCCCTCCTCCATTTTCCCAGTAACTTTTGAGATGTCAGGGTTATTGAACAAGTTTGCAAAACCTCAGAATTGAAAATTATTGTGTAAATTATTGTTTTATCATTACATTAACTTTCCAAGGTTAGCATAACAGAGTACCACTAACTGGGTGGCCTAAACAGCGCAGTGTGTTTTCCCACAGTTTTGGGAGCTAGAAGCCTGAGATCTATGTCAGTATGGTTGGCTTCCTCTGAGACCTAGCTCCATAGCTTGTGGATGGCTATCCTCCCCCTGTGTCAGTCTTCCCAGGCTCTTTTCTCTGTGTATTTTTATTGTCTTAATTTCCTTTTCTAATAAGGATACCAGGCATAATGGATTAAGACCTATCTCATGACCTTAACTTCATTTTAGCTTAGCTACCTCTTTGAAAACCCTATCTCCAAATCCAGTGGCATTTTGGCTATTGAAGTTTGGGACTTCAACACATGACTTTTGCAGCACAAAATTCAGATCATTATCATTACTATCCTGGATATCATTTACAACTAAACTATCATAATTCTATATCTTTTTTTCCTTCTGTTTATCTGCTATTACTCTAATCCAGATGTTTATACATGTTAATATTTTGTCTTAATGACAGCCTCTCTATATCATAATTTCTTCTTTTATTTTGTCCGTTCAACTAAAATTATCTTCCTTAATAGTTCTTTTAATTATATTGTGTCCCTATCAAAAACCCCCTCATTAAAATGCTTCTGTTGCCCAGGGCTGACTTTCTGGGGTCTTGGTAACAACTGAACACTCTATGGTAACAATTTTATTTCTGATTATTCTGTACTGCATCGTCTCTACTCTAGATTGGTCATTCTTTTCACTTTCTGATATTCGACCTTCGAACTTGTTCTGGTCTGTTTGGCTAAAGTAATGTATGATAGGTTTCCTCACTATTAAGTTACTCTTTTTCTCTCTTTTCATACTCTTTGGAAGGAAGTCAGTGTAAGCAGGCCATACTTAAAAGCTGAGGTACCCTTCCCTTTTTGATAATAGAATATCTGCATAAATTATTTAGAATTATTGTGTGTGAAGATTTATCTATTCTGCCTGTTTTATTTATTTACATAATCATTTATTTATATAAGGGTGGACTCATGGATACTTATTTTGTGCTCTGGGATATAATCTAATATTAAGTATATTATATAGAATACATTTATTTTGTAATTTTTCTATCTGTGGCCATTAGAAGTTCTTTAAGTTGGTTCCAGTGTTTCTTTGATATATCCTCATTATCTGGGGAGTGTGTTATGAGTGTGTGTATTTGTGTTTTTATCATTTAACTTCTAGCACTGCAAGAGACTATAGGCATTTATTTCTTGCATGATTCTTACCCTAGTCCTGGAATCAGCCATTTTGCCAAGGTCCTTTTTACTAAAACCAAGATCTCAGAGCTAAGCATGCAAATTGCTATTGCAGTACTGTTGCTTCTAGGACCTCTTAACTGACAGAACAAAATAAGATACATGTGTATTCTTACCTGTGTACATACATATACCTATAAATATATAATCATCTGTATCTGTAAGCACTTCCCTGGTGGCTCAGATGGTAAAGAATCTGCCTGCAACGCGGGAGACCTGGGTTCGATCCCCGAGTTGGGAAGATCCCCTGGAGAAGGAAATGGCTACCCACTCCAGTATTCTTGCCTGGAGAATTCCATGGACAGAGGAGCCTGGTTGGCTACCCACTGTGGAGTCACAAAGAGTCGAACATGACTGAGTGACTAACGCTTTTACTGTCTCCCTCTCTAATTCAGTGCCACTCAGTCATTTTAGCATCTTCCCTTTATTTGCCCGTGTCACCTCCTATGTGAGAAAGCTGACTCCCATCATCTGTCATTGATTTACCTAATTGTTCAGTTCCAGTGTATGTGTATGTACGCTAAGTCACTTCAGTCATGTCCTACTCTTTGCGACTCTATGGACAGTAGCTCACCAGGCTCCTCTGTCCATGGGATTCTCCAGGCAAGAATGCTGGAGCGGATTGACATGCCATCCTCCAGGGGATCATTCCAGACCCAAGGATCAAACCCCTATTTCTTACATCTCCTTCACTGGCAGGTGGGTTCTTTACCACTAGTACCACCTGGCAAACCCCAGTGTACATGTATCAGTTCAGTTCAGTTCAGTCACTCAGTCGTGTCCGACTCTTTGCGACCCCATGAATCGCAGCATGCCAGGCCTCCCTGTCCATCACCAACTCCCGGAGTTCACTCAGACTCACGTCCATTGAGTCAGTGATGCCATCCAGCCATCTCATCCTCTGTCGTCCCCTTCTCCACCTGCCCCCAATCCCTCCCAGCATCAGAGTCTTTTCCAATAAGTCACTCTTCGCATGAGGTGGCCAAAGTACTGGAGTTTCAGCTT
>NW_011495072.1:23139572-23140051 GCF_000754665.1 Bison bison bison
GCTGCTGCTGCTGCTAAGTCGCTTCAGTCGTGTCCGACTCTGTGCGACCCCATAGACAGCAGCCCACCAGGCTTCCCCGTCCCTGGGATTCTCCAGGCAAGAACACTGGAGTGGGTTGCCATTTCCTTCTCCAATGCAGTATAGTAGTATCCAAATTAACTATATCCCTATCGTAACTCATTAACTATAAAATAATATGTGGGTACCATGTACATGTGATTTCCCAGGTGGCTCAGTGGTAAAGAACCCACCTGCTAATGTAGGAGCCACAGAAGACACGGGTTATATCCCTGAGTTGTGAAAATTGCCTGGAGTAAGAAATGGCCCACTCCAGTATTCTTAGCTGGCAAATCCCGTGGACAGAGGAATCTGGAGGGTTACAGTCTGTAGGGTTGCAAAGAATCAGACATGCTGAGCACACACATGCACATGCATGCACCAGGTACCTATCATATTTCTGTCTTACTCAAAGTACCTGC
>NW_011495072.1:23140151-23142806 GCF_000754665.1 Bison bison bison
CAAAGTACCTGCTGCTGCTGCTGCTAAGTCGTTTCAGTCGTGTCCGACTCTGTGCGACCCCATAGACAGCAGCCCACGAGGCTCCCCCGTCCCTGGGATTCTCCAGGCAAGAACACTGGAGTGGGTTGCCATTTCCTTCTCCAATGAATGAAAGTGAAAAGTGAAAGTGAAGTTGCTCAGTCGTGTCCGAATCTGTGTGACCCCATAGACAGCAGCCCACCAGGCTCCTCCGTCCATGGGATTTACCAGGCCAGAGTACTGGAGTGGGGTGCCATTGCCTTCTCTGACTCAAAGTACCTAGAAGAGTGATAAATGTATAGTAAGTTCTCAATGCTTATGCTGAAAATAGTTAATATTTTTAATACTCAAAATTCTTTGATATCCAAAGACATTCAGCTTCTTGCTATGCTGGCATGACCATCATTATGAATTTAGGTACTCTTATACTGTAGATGTACAGATTTGCCAATTATTAGATAATGGAGTTTGAAGTAAATATGGTATGTCTCTTAATGGGATGAAAACTTTTAATTATCCAAATTCATATAAAACTATAATACTTTTGCAAGTGGGAGGCTGATTTTTTTATTAAAATATTATAGTAAAAATTGAACCATAAAGGTGTAATTTAAATGATTAGATAAAGGCAGAAGTATGCAGGAAGCCTACAGCTTAAGTCTCCATGTGTTTGGAGACTAAAGAATAAAAGTGTATGCTAATAAAAGTCATACAATAGTGAATAATATAAAAAATAAATATGGATTTCTGGTCTGATGTGTGATAGTGTAAGCTAGTTGATGTTTAAGTGAAATGTTTTGGCCACTTTTATTTACCTGTTTTTAAGAAGATGATATGGAAATGTTCTTATAAACCATGAGATGTTACTAGTGAGAAATCTAAATATATTCAAACGGATCTGAGAACACCAGTACATAACAACTTTAAGATTAATGTCCTGTAGATACCATGAGATAGTGATGTTGTCAAATAGCCCTGGAACCTGAGATTGATTCATAGTAATAATTCCAGAGTTCCTGTATATTTTTTTTACTTATGCTGGGGAATTTTGCCTAACTATAAAATTCAATAAAAAACAATGACTAAATCAGTTCCCATAATGTTCAGCTATTTTGTGTTTAGAATCAATCGTGTCAATCACAGATGTTTGATTTTGATTTAACTTACCCAGATCTATTTTTCAACATGAGAAAAAGCTGTCAAACAGTATAAACTTAAAAATGCTTTAAGTCTAGAAATTAATGTTGACATATTTAAAATATCCATTTTTAATGGATAAAAATTGCTTCCAAATTTCCTGGAAACTAAGTGAAATTAGACTTTGTATATGTGTAAGTGCTTCTTAGGTGGTGCTAGTGGTAAAGAATCTGCCTACCAGTATAGGAGACACAAGAGACTCAGATTCAATCCCTCAGTCTGGAAGATCCCCTGGAGAAGGAAATGGGAACCCACTCTGGTTATTCTAGTCTGAAAAATCCCATGGGCAGAGGATCCTAGTGGACACACCAGGAGCTATGGAGTCACAAGAGTCAGACACAACTGAGCACACATGTGTACACGCACACACATATATGTTTAAAAAATTGAATAAAATACCAACATTAAGGAGGGAAACAAAAACTTTTTAAAGGAACAAGAAACACAGCTGCTGAGTTGTTAATGCTGATCAGTATTGTTAAAGTAGAACCAAGGGCTCTAACTCTATCATTAGTTTCTCTTGCATTGATTAAAACATGGATATAGATTGAATATATGTAATATATTCAAAAGAGAAATAAATTGTTTTTTCAGAGTTCTCGTGACATTCTGAACAATTAAATACAAAAGTAGACTTAATTCCAATATAATGGAAAGTAGTTAATTTGTTATCTTTACATATTTCTAAATGTATAGGCAAGTGAATCAATACAGAACACTGTATTTTATCATGACAGCCAGCATATCCATTTTGATTATAAACTGATAGTTGTCAGCTTGATATAAATAAGATTCTTGAATATAATTTGTTATAAATTGTCTAGGAATAATTTTATTAATCATCTCTAGCAATTCTAAGAGAAATGAAAATATGTTTTGACTACCTAATTTTGATTGGGAACCAAACAATTAATTGGTTACGTTTCTATATAAGATTAGATTTTGTAAATTAACAATATGTATAAAACAAAGTACTAACACTTTGTCAAAGAATCCATATAACAACCCAGTGATGTGATATATTAGTCTGTTATAGACTGGAGTATATATGAAGATGAATAAAAACATCTTCATTGAACTACATACTAGTTGTAAAGCTGAGACATAAAATTACAGCCTCTGATGTTTCTGGGCTTCCCTCATAGCTCAGTCAGTAAATCATCTGCCTGCAATGCAGGAGCTAAGCTAAGCTAAGCTAAGTCGCTTCAGTCATGTCCAACTCTGTGCAACCCCATAGATGGCAGCCCACGAGGCTCCCCCGTCCCTGGGATTCTCCAGGCAAGAACACTGGAGTGGGTTGCCATTTCCTTCTCCAATACATGAAAGTGAAAAGTGAAAGTGAAGTCACTCAGTCGCGTCCGACTCTTAGCGACCCCATGGACTGCAGCCCACTAGGCTCCTCCGTCCATGGGATTTTCCAGGCAAGAGTACTGCAGGAGA
>NW_011495072.1:23142934-23143617 GCF_000754665.1 Bison bison bison
TGCAGGAGACCCACGTTCAATTCCTGGGTTGGGAAGGTACCCTGGAGAAGGAAATGGCAACCCACTCCAGTATTCTTGCCTGGAGAATCCCATGGACATAGGAGCCTGGCAGGCTGCAGTCCATGGGGTCACAAGAGTCAGACATGACTTAGCAGCTAAATCCACCGGATGTTTCTGGTCCATTATGATTTCTTCCGTGTTGCACAGCCTATGACTTGATTTGGTTCACTGACAAAAGCTAAGTACTGGTCTATAAGCAAGGAACCCTGTGCTCCAGGCTGAGCTGTGCCTTTCGGGAGTCAGTGATTATAGTACCAAGATTGAAATGGTGCTTCTGAAGCCTGCCGATCTGAATTGAAATCTATTTATTTCTGAAGTGTATGACCACCTGGGTTCAAGTTCTCTGTGGTCTGTAGTAGTGCCACTGACAGTGTAACCATTGACTGGTGCCAGACTCTGAAGTAGTTGGTCAGAGATCAGATCAGATCAGTCGCTCAGTCCTGTCCGACTCTTTGTGACTCCATGAATCGCAGCACGCCAGGCCTCCTTGTCCATCACCAACTCCCGGAGTTCACTCAGACTCACGTCCATCGAGTCGGTGATGCCATCCAGCCATCTCATCCTCTGTCGTCCCCTTCTCCTCCTGCCCCCAATCCCTCCCAGCATCAGAGTCTTTTCCAATG
>NW_011495072.1:23143888-23148442 GCF_000754665.1 Bison bison bison
GCTTTAAGCCAACTTTTTCACTCTCCACTTTCACTTTCATCAAGAGGCTTTTGAATTCCTCTTCACTTTCTGCCATAAGGGTGGTGTCATCTGCATATCTGAGGTTATTGATATTTCTCCCGGCAATCTTGATTCCAGCTTGTGTTTCTTCCAGTCCAGCGTTTCTCATGATGTACTCTGCATATAAGTTAAATAAACAGAGTGACAATATACAGCCTTGACGAAGTCCTTTTCTATTTAGAACCAGTCTGTTGTTCCATGTCCAGTTCTAACTGTTGCTTCCTGACCTGCATACAAATTTCTCAAGAGGCAGATCAGGTGGTCTGGTATTCCCATCTCTTTCAGAATTTTACACAGTTTATTATGATCCACACAGTCAAAGGCTTTGGCATAGTCCATAAAGCAGAAATAGATGTTTTTTTGGAACTCTTTTGCTTTTTCCATGATCCAGCAGATATTGGCAATTTGATCTCCAGTTCCTCTGCCTTTTCTAAAACCAGCTTGAACATTAGGAAGTTCATGGTTCACATATTGCTGAAGCCTGGCTTGGAGAATTTTGAGCATTACTTTACTAGTGTGTGAGATGAGTGCAATTGTGCAGTAGTTTGAGTACTGACCAATAATAAACTGGTGTTTATGTTCATGTCTGATGAATCAAATAATAAAATATCAGGGCATATATTTGTATGCTTGCTGTTTTTTCAATTCATATTTCTAGTAATTTATTTTTATATTATTTTACCAAAGTTATTTTTTGAAGTGGATTTGAATTAAAGACTGCCCCCTCACTACAGAGAGTTAGAGAAACACTGATCTAATGGCACTAATGATGCTTTAATTTTCTTATCAGTGAAATGGGACAAAAGCAAACCGGGGGAATGACTTTCATAAAATTTAGGTGACCACATTCAAAAGGGTCTACTATAGCACCCCAAAATTCTTCCTCTGTATACTTCTCTATTTGGTTTCTTATGCAGTTATTAGAACTACAACAGATTTGGCCATGGTATGACCTATATTTTGGTGGGAACAAGGGGCAAACCAAGAGTCTTTCAAGAGAAGGTAGGTTGAGACTTCTTTTTTTCATAAAACTTTATTCTTACTTCAGGGTGAGAACTAATGCTTTAATGCTGTGCTTAGTCACTCAGTTGTGTCCAAGTCTGCGACTCCATTCGGGATTCTCCAGGCAAGAGTACTGGAGTGGGTTGCCATGCCCTCCTCCAGGGGATCTTCCCAACTCAGGGATCGCACCCAGGTCTCCCACATTGCAGGCAGATTCTTTACCAACTGAGCCACCAGGGAAGCTTAATGTAAATATGAGTTACCTCTTATCTGCTTCCAGCTGTGGGTCTAGGGTGGAGGTTGGAATTTCTCTCAAGCTCTTATGTGATGCAGATACTTCAGATTTGCAGACCTTGCTTAGAGAAGCAAGGGTTTAGCAAGGGTTGTTTCTCTGGTGTACCTTTCCTCCTAAGTGTTTGTCAGAAGACACCCTACTCAGAGAAAGAACCTCCTACAAATTTTCTGTAACCATCCCTAGGTCATAAGACAAGTTTCATCCTCAGTCAGCCTAGTCGTCCACAGTAATGGTGTTTTTCACTGGACATGTACACTACCAAAAGTCAAAGATCCAACAAAGCTAAGGGTCTAGAAATTCTAGTGTAAACGTGACTTTATTAAAGTTTAATTTTTTTTTTAATGCCAACTTACAGATATGGATAGGATAGGTCTGTTTTAGTCACCATGTCTTACGGATCTAGAAGCCTGGTAAAAGGCTTATAATTGTGCCTGAAATCAGTAGCCCGTTGTCAATGAACTTCGTTTTATTGTGGACTGGTTTAGTGTTCCTTTATAGGTGTTTTCAAAACTGAAGCAGCCCGGCTAGCTCAGTCGGTAGAGCATGAGACTCTTAATCTCAGGGTGAGCTTCCCTGGTGGCTCACCAGAGGGTAAAGCGTCTGCCTGCAATGAGGGAGACCCAGGTTCGATCCCTGGGTTGGGAAGATCTCTTGGAGAAGGAAATAGCAACCCACTCCAGTATTCTTGCCTGGAGAATCCCACGGACGGAGGAGCCTGGTAGGCTACGGTCCATGAGGTCGCAAAGAGTCAGACACGACTGCGAGACTTCACTTTCACTTTTCAAAACTGACTTCTGTGGAGTCGTGGGCTTGAGGTTTTCGTGAAGAAAAGTGTGGGAGCTGTAAACATGCACGTTGTGTATGTGTGTGTTTCTTCATAGCTTAGCCTCATCTTAGTATGTAGGAATTGGGTCTTTAGATCATTTATGAATTATGAAAGGCAGGAAGGAGTGGTGGGAGGGAGGAAGGAAAGGAGAAAAGATGGAAGGAGGATGGGAGAGAGAGAAAGAGGAAAAAAGAAAAAAGAAGTCATAACTTTATTTTAGAACAAATCTCTGGTCTCATTAACTTAGGAATTTTAATACAACAGCAGGATATTCATTCTTTGAGCTTTCCTTTTGTCAATAGCATTAAAATTGAAATGAAAAATTTAAATGTTGAAAATTGTGCTAATCATTCCCCTGGGAGATATATATATATATATATATGTATGTATATATATATATGTATATATATATATATATATATATATACACACACACACACATACACACACACACACACATACATATATATGTATATATATAATACAAATATATAGTTTGTATGAATCAGTTTTCTGCTTATTGTGTCATCACAAAGTAATTTGAGCTGATATGTGAGTAGTGACATTTATTAATATTTCTCATTCTTAGCTTTATAATATTGCCATGTTTGGAAATTTTGGTTCTAGCACAACATCCAAATTATTTTTATAAATAATTAAGTGAACAATAGGTAACTATCCGGAATCTCTTTATTGTCCCTCTGGTCTCTGAATAGAAATCCCATTTTGTTTCAGAAAGATAATATTTTGAAGAAGTATTCTTTTCTTAGAATAATTTTGAATCTCATTATCCTAAAATTACATTTGGATACTTGAATATTAAAATAAAAAAGGATGAATCATTCACATATGTAGGGAGCTTTTATTTTATGATGCTGAGAAAAAGTGTGAAAGTAAATGAAAAATGAAGAAATAACTGAATTTACCATTCCTTCATTAGACTAAAATTTATTGAGTACCTACTGTTTACTAAGCAGAAAGTATACAGAGAATAACAAAGCAGGGACTTCTCCTTAAGGAATTCAAAGACAAAAATAAAGAAATAATTAGAGTGTAAAAATTGGTAAAATAGACTGAAACACTGGTTATATAATAATAATGAAGAGGGGGGATACGGAGGGGGAATTTCATATCTCACTTTGAGGTAGGTGGTGACACTGATCTATAAATCTTCTCAAAGATATTGGTTTATCATTTGCTTCTTAAAGAAAAGATAAGAAATAACTAGACAAAAAGGGAGGGCAGGACATTCAATCAGAGAGAATCAAAATAATATGTGGAGAAATGAGAAGGGATATTGTGTTCAGGATACTACACAATGAAAGTTAGGGAGATGTGAGACTAAAATTCAAACAACTTGAATAAGGGTTTTCTATTCCATGCTAAGGACTTAAATGCGGAGAGTCCCTGATCAGTGACAAGCTTTCCATTTCTCTCTGCCAGTATGGTAAGGAATGATTCTACTAAGATGAGCTACAAGCAGGAAGATCAGTTTGGGAGATTATTTTTGTCAGCCAGGAAACAGGGCCTGTACTATGGTAGTGAGACTGAGAAGGTTAACTTGAGAAATTAAGTCAAAACAAGTAGGATTTTGTGATTTAATATATAAAATGAGGTTTGATGAAGAAGCAGATGTTGAGGTGAATGATTCCTACTTCTTTGCACAGCTGATGAGCTGGGTAGTTGGTGTGTACCTTGCAGTATTTTTTTTTTTTTTTTTTACATGAAGGCATGCATCAAATCAATATTGGTCAGCGTGATTTCTCAGCACACTGTCTCATAGTAGGTGCTTATAAATATATTTTGAATGAATGCTAACCTTATTGTTTATAAAAGGAAAGGTAGGACCAACATTATATTTGAGGAGGAAAATGATGAGTCAAATTGTACACATGATGAATTTGATGTGATATTAGGCCAAGCAGTGGAAAATGTTCAGTAAGTAGTTGGGTATATGGATATATGATTTTTTTAAACAAGAATCATGTCTTAATCATGTTTTTTCATTCACCGGAACACTGTTTATATAGCTCTTTAAATGTGTGTTAACTTGAATCATACTGCCAACAATATTCAAGGAATATTTCAGAGTTTAGCAGCCTAAGCTATTAATCGTTCTTTTTGAACTCAGTTGCTCAGTCATGTCCAACCATTTGTGACCACATGGGCTGCAGCCTGCCAGTCTCGTCTGTCCATGGGATTTTCCCAGCAAGAATACTGGAATGGGTTGCCATTTCCTCCTCCAAATGGTGCTTTTAAGTATGTATGAAATATCTGAAATGGTTTTAGATTTGTAGAAGCCTGAAATCTGTATGCAGTTCAGGAAGCAACAGTTAGAACTGGACATGGAACAACAGACTGGTTCCAAATA
>NW_011495072.1:23148542-23150966 GCF_000754665.1 Bison bison bison
ATTGTCACCCTGCTTATTTAACTTATATGCAGAGTATATCATGAGAAATGCTGGGCTGGAGGAAGCACATGCTGGAATCAAGATTGCCAGGAGAAATATCAATAACCTCAGATATGCAGATGACACTGCCGTTATGGCAGAAAGTGAAGAAGAACTAAAGAGCCTTTTGATGAAAGTGAAAGAGGAGAGTGAAAAAGTTGCCTTAAAGCTCAATATTCAGAAAACTTAGATCATGGCATCTGGTCCCATCACTTCATGGCAAATAGAAGGGGAAACAGTGGAAACAGTGGCTGAGTTTATTTTTGGGAATTCCAAAATCACTGCAGATGGTGATTGCAGCCATGGAATTGAAAAACGCTTACTCCTTGGAAGGAAAGTAATGACCAACCTAGACAGCATATTAAAAAGCAGAGACATTACTTTGCCAACAAAGAACTGTCTAGTCAAGGCTATGGTTTTTCCAGTGGTCATGTATGGATCTGAGAGTTGGACTATAAAGAAAGCTGAGCACCGAAGAATTGATGCTTTTGAACTGTGGTGTTGGAGAAGACTCTTGAGAGTCCCTTGGACTACAAGGAGATCCCACCAGTCCATCCTAAAGGAGATCAGTCCTGGGTGTTCATTGGAAGGACTGATGTTGAAGCTGAGACTACAGTACTTTGGCCTCCTGATGTGAAGAGCTGACTCATTGGAAAGGTCCCTGATGCTGGGAAAGATTGAGGGCAGGAAGAGAAAGGGATGACAGAGGATGAGATGGTTGGATGGCCTCATTGACTCAATGGACATGGGTTTGGGTGGACTCCCTGGGCTTACACAAACTCATGTCCATCGAGTTGGTGATGCCATCCATCCATCTCATCCTCCATCATCCCCTTCTCCTCTTGCCTTCAATCTTTCCCAGCATCAGGGTCTTTTCCAATGAGTCAGTTCTTGGCATCAGTTGGTCAGGGTATTGGAGTCTCAGCTTCAGCATCAGTCCTTCCAATGAACATTCAGGACTGATCTCCTTTAGGATGGACTAGTTGGACCTCCTCGCAGTCCAAGGGACTCTCAAGAGTCTTCTCCAACACCACAGTTCAAAATGATCAATACTTCTATGCTCAGCTTTCTTCACAGTCCAACTCTCACATCCATACATGACTACTGGAAAAACCATAGCCTTGACTAGACGGACCTTTGTTGGCAAAGTAATATCTCTGCTTTTGACTGTGCTATCTAGGTTGGTCATAACTTTCCTTCCAAGGAGTAAGCGTCTTTTAATTTCATGGCTGCAATCACCATCTGCAGTGATTTTGGAGCCCCCAAAAATAAAGTCTGACACTGTTTCCACTGTTTCCCCATCTATTTCCCATGAAGTGATGGGACCGGATGCCATGATCTTCATTTTCTGAATGTTGAGCTTTAAGCCAACTTTTTCACTCTCCTCTTTCACTTTCATCAAGAGGCTTTTTAATTCCTCTTCACTTTCTGCTATAAGAGTGGTGTCATCTGTATATCTGAGGTGATTGATATTTCTCCCGGCAATCTGATTCCATCTTGTTCTTCCTCCAGCCCAGTGTTTCTCATAATGTACTCTGCATCTAAGTTAAATAAGCAGGGTGACAATATACAGCCTTGACGTACTCCTTTTCCTATTTGGAACCAGTGTGTTAACAGTTCCATGTCCAGTTCTAACTGTTGCTTCCTGACATGCATATAGGTTTCTCAAGAGGCAGGTCAGGTGGTCTGGTATTCCCATCTCTTTCAAAACCTTCCACAGTTTATTGTGATCTACACAGTCAAAGGCTTTGGCATAGTCAAAAAGCAGAAATAGATGTTTTTCTAGAACTCTCTTGATTTTTTGATGATCAAGCGGATGTTGGCAATTTGATCTATGGTTCCTCGACCTTTTCTAAAACCAGCTTGAACATCTGGAAGTTCACGGTTCACATATTGCTGAAGCCTGGCTTGTAGAATTTTAAGCATTTCTTTACTATCTTGTGAGATGAGTGCAACTGTGCGGTAGTTTGAGCATTCTTTGGCATTACCTTTCTTTGGGATTGGAATGAAAACTGACCTTTTCCAGTCCTGTGGCCACTGCTGAGTTTACAAATTTGTTGACATAGTGAGTGCAGCACTTTCACAGTGTCATCTTCCAGGATTTGAAATAGCTCAACTGGAATCCCATCACCTCCACTAGCTTTGTTCTTAGTGATGCTTGCTAAGACCCACCTGACTTCACATTCCAGGATGTCTGGCTCTAGGTAAGGGTAAGTGATCACACCTTCGTGATGATCTGGGTCTTGAAGATCTTTTTTGTATAGTTCTTCTGTGTATTCTTGCCACCTCTTCTTAATATCTTCTGCTTCTGTTAGGTCCATACCATTTCTGTCCTTTATCGAGCCCATCTTTGCATGAAATGTTCCCTTGGTATCTCTAATTTTC
>NW_011495072.1:23151066-23230431 GCF_000754665.1 Bison bison bison
TATCTCTAATTTTCTTGAAGAGGTCTCTAGTCTTTCCCATTCTGTTGTTTTCCTCTATTTCTTTGCATTGATCACTGAGGAAGGCTTTCTTATCTCTGTTTGCTATTCTTTGGAACTCTGCATTCAAATGGGTATATCTTTCCTTTTCTCCTTTTGTCTTTAGCTTTTTTCTTTTCACAGTTATTTGCAAGGCCTCCTTAGACAGCCATTTTGCTTCTTTGCATTTCTTTTTCTTGGGGATGGTCTTGCTCTCTGTCTCCTGTACAATGTCACGATCCTTCTTCCATAGTTCATCAGGCACTCTGTCTATCAGATCTAGTCCCTTAACTGTATTTCTCAATTCCACTGTATAGTCATAAGGGATTTGATTTAGGTCATACTTGAGTGGTTGAGTGGTTTTCCCCACTTTCTTCAATTTAAGTCTGAATTTGTCAATAAGGAGTTCATGATCTGAGCCACAGTCCGCTCCTGGTCTTGTTTTGCTCACTGTATCGAGTTTCTCCATCTTTGGCTGCAAATGATATAATCAGTCTGATTTCGGTGTTGACCATTTGGTGATGTCCATGTGTAGAGTCTTCTCTTGTGTGGTTGGAAGAGGGTGTTTGCTATGACCAGTGTATTCCTGGCAGAACTCTGTTAACATTTGCCCTGCTTCATTCTATACTCAAAGGCCAAATTTGCCTGTTACTCTAGGTGTTTCTTGACTTCTTACTTTTGCATTCTAGTCCCCTGTAATGAAAAGGACATCTTTTTTGGGTGTTTGTTCTAGAAGGTCTTGTAGGTCTCATAGAGCCATTCAACTTTAGCTTCTGCGGTTCATGGGTCGGTCAGAGTCAGACCGACTGAGTGACTGAACTGAACTGAACTGATTTATAAAATGATACAGTGAGACCTGATGATATCTGGGGTGTCTGCAACCTGTTACATTAAGTAATCATGTATTTTCACACTTCAGCATGATTTAGAAACTTCATTGAAAAGTGTGTGTTTTGATGAGTGGGAAAGATGTACGTGTGATTTATTTTGGTGCATAACCATGATGCTTTGATTGTTAATGAACTTGAGAATTAAGTCATTGGTTTCAGGCCTCAGCTTGGTTACTTATTTGACTGTGCATTTTTGAGCACATCAAGCCCCTTCTGAGAGAAAATCATCCTTGAAGTACCCTTATCTCAATTTTATCTGGTCTATAAAAAGTTTTTATGTTTGATTTTACTCTGTCAGTCTTATGAAGGAAATCACCTCGCTGTGTTGTAAATAACATATGCTGTATCTGGTGGCGCTAGTGATAAAGAACCTGCCTTCCAGTGTAGGAGACACATAAGATACAGGTTGATCCCTGAGTCAGGAAGATTCCCTGTTGTAGGAAATGGCTACCCACTCCAGTATTCTTGCCTGGAGAATCCCATGCACAGAGGAACCTTATGTGCTATGGTGTATTGGGCTGCAAAGAGTTGGACAGGACTGAGCGCACACACACACACACACACACACACACACACACACACACACAGGTTTTGTCGTTTGGCCTAAACATTTATAAATTAGAGTTTATTTGTTGCATATGTTTATATTCATAGCCTACGTCTTTAAATTGTAATTTTAATTTGTGAATGCATATTTAATAAATGAACAGATTTTGATACATATTGGCAAGTCAGTGTTGGTAGCAGGAGTTTTGGAAGTTTCACCAATACCTATCAGTGTGCTCTTTCCTCTGCCCTCTCCTTTTGCCCTGCTCCCTTCAGGATCACATCATCTCTCCTCCTTGAGTTGACTCATCCTTCACCTTGACGTGCTTCACAGTGAAAAACATACTTGCTTTAGGTTATTCAATGAGAAATCAAAACTCCTAGATATAGTATCAAAATGCTAACATTTTGTGATTGATACTCCCTCACCATTTATGTGAAACGGGTGATGAGCATTGTGTTAGAGGATGAATGATAATAAAGAATTTATTAAAGATTTTAATGACATGCTTATTCTTTCGTAGTTTTTTTCAGAGAAGTATGATTGATTTCTGTGAGCACAATGAACAGTGAGTTTGTCCCCTTGGATTATCAAGACATAAAATAGTTTCCTTTGAAAGAGAGTTAGCAAACTTAAACTTTATCAACTATTGACAGCTGCAATTATGCTTTGATTGTGCAAGTAGACTTTACACTAAATTTAAAGCAAATTTATATAACTTCTCAGAAGAGAACATTGCCTTTCATATCAAGGCCACTTAATAAATATTTACTGAAGAACGAGGGAATATAGGGAAGGGGAGGAAGAAAGTAGGGGGAGAAGGAGAGAGGGAAGAAAAATATCTGCCTAATTCAACTTTAACCTTTATCACATTTTAAGGCAGCAATGATAATTTGATTCATAACATTCACTGGGTTATTTAATAGTCTTTGTTAATCAGTAAGGAAATGTCAAAATTAGATACAATTAGACTCTTAATGGAAAAACATTCATATATTGTTGTCTTGACCTTGGTTTTCTTAGTATTTCAGAGAAGTGCCTGCTCATAAAAAGGAAGCTTGAGGTAAATTACAACCTTGTTTAGCCCTGGGGGTGGGCAGAAGGTGGGGGGTAGAAAAAACAAACCCTGTTGCCAGGACATAATTTGTCCTGGGGCTGTGGAAGGCATTTTACATATAATCATTAAAACTTAAATTAAAGATATATTAAAGTGAAAATTAAAGATATAATTTGTTGCTTAATAAATGATATATGTTTTATAACATCATTAAGGATGCTACCTTCCTTAATTTTTGCAGACCATGAGATTTTAAGTGAGGTGCATATTAACTGCAGAGATAATAATGTTTCTATATGTTAATAATTTTAAATGGAAAACACTTGAGCTATTTTCCAGCCACATGGGAGGAATCATTTACATCTTTAAAGGCTTATTTTTTACCATTAACCCCTTCATTTGAGTGGAGTGGATAGCCATATGTAAAGTATTAATTCTTTTTACATTAGTGCTAATAGCAAGTATTTTAGACCCACTGGTGTGAGAGGATTAAAAGCCACAACATTAGGCATGCACCAACATTTCTGAGATTAATCCTTGTTAGAGCAACCTAGCGGGAATATGTAACTTGATTTTCTGTTTATTGATCAGATGCTTCTTGTTTCTTTTATCATGTGAAATGGAACTCCACAGAGACAATATCATATTGCATTAATATGCTGAATTTAAAAAATGCAACACAGGATTAAGTTAGTCTCTTAACACTTTCTACTTTTAATGTCATTTACTATATTATTATTGCAGGTTTTAAGGAGAGATCTGTGGAAACAGGATATACTCTAAATATTTGGCATTATGCTTTTTCTAGTTGTAAATTAATGCTTGAAAGTCATGTTAACAATACATCTCTGGGAATATTTACTTTTGTTTGATAGAAGGAGGGATTAAGAAGTCAGTGAAAAATAGATGTACTCGAAGATTTTGAAAAGAGGAAAAGGACAATATTTCTGTGTCTCTTCATTTCTTTGTTGTTCAACCCCTACCCCATCTCATTCTACTCTGTTGCTGTGTTAGCATAGAAAATATTTCCTGGCCTCTCATCCTCATGCTTACTTTAATTTGGCTAGATTCCAGGAGTGACATTTATTTATATTAATTAACCAGCAGAGCATGGCACGACCAATCAGGAGGTGCATAGTCTATGAAGGACTTTGTGATGGATGGCTTGGTTGTTTGGCTAAAAATTAACCTGGTCTGGTGGACATCTTATCCCTGATTGGTCTGAGTGTCTTAAAACACCTTGGATAGTGTGAGTCAATGGATTCTTGGTAATGTCCATCCTATAAAAATGTTAAGAGATAAAAGTAGGGAAGAAGAGAGGCTATTCTCCCCAAAGCATATAAACCTGCTTAATCTTGTGAATGATTTTCAAAACCATTAGAGGGGACCAGGTAAGCTAATTAATTGTGTTACTTTTTGATAGAGCTATACTATATTTGTTATTAACTAATACATCTAAAACATACATATACAGCTAGATAAGTAGATATGGAATTACCTATGTATTTGTAGTTGTGAATGTTTGCATACATATATGATACTAATATGTTTTATATACATTCCCTGGTGGCTTAGAGGATAAAGCGTCTGCCCACAATGCAGGAGACCCGGATTAGATCCCTGGGTAGGGAAGGTCCCCTGAAGAAGGAAATGGCAACCCACTCCAGTACTCTTGCTTAGAAAATCCCATGAACGGAGGAGCCTGATAGGCTATAGTCCATGGGGTCAAAAAGAGTCAGACACGACTGAGTGACTTCACTTTACTTCCTAGACACATATGCAAAGTCTATCTTCAGTTAATGCAAGTTGGCCTCAAAAATCTGTACATAAGTTGGCATTTACAGTAATCAATTTATAGCAGTTTTTTTCAGGTGGTATATTACTCTTAGCTCAGTTCAGTTCATTTCAGTTGCTCAGTCATGTCTGACTCTTAGTGACCCCATGAACTGCAGCAGCCAGGCCTCCCTGTCCATCACCAACTCCTGGAGTTCACCCAAACTCATGTCCATCGAGTCGGTGATGCCATCCAACCATCTCATCCTCTGTCATCCCTTTCTCCTCCTGCCTTCAATCTTTCCCAACATTAGGGTCTTTTCAAATGAGTCAGCTCTTCACATCAGGTGGCCGAAGTATTGGAGTTTCAGCTTCAACATCAGTCCTTCCAATGAACATCCAGGACTGATTTCCTTTAGGATGGGCTGGTTGGATCTCCTTGTAGTCCAAGAGACTCTCAAGAGTCTTCTCCAGCACCACAGTTTAAAAGCATTAATTCTTCTGTGCTCAGATTTCTTTATACTCCGACTCTCACATCCATACATGATTACTGGAAAAACCATAGCCTTGACTAGACAAACCTTTGTTGACAAAGTAATATCTCTGTTTTTTAATATGCTATCTAGGTTGGTCATAACTTTCCTTCCAAGGAGTAAGCGTCTTTTAATTTCAAGGCTGCAATCACCATCTGCAGTGATTTTGGAGCCAAAAAAAATAAAGTCAGCCACTTTTTCCACTGTTTCCCCGTTATTTGCCATGAAGTTATGGGACAGGATTCCATGATCTTAGTTTTCTGAATGTTGAGCTTTAAGCCAACTTTTTCATGCTCCTCTTTCACTTTCATCAAGAGGCTTTTGAGTTCCTCTTCACTTTCTGCTATAAGGGTGGTGTCATCTGCATATCTGAGGTTATTGATATTTTGCTGACAATGTTGATTCCAGCTTGTGCTTCCTCCAGCCCAGCATTTCTCATGATGTACTCTGCATATAAGTTAAATAAACAGGGTGACAATATACAGCCTTTCCATACTCCTTTTCCTATTTGGAACCAGTCTGTTCTTCCATGTCCAGTTCCTGACCTGCATACAGGTTTCTCAAGAGGAAGATCAGGTGGTCTGGTATTCCCATCTCTTGAAGAATTTTCCACAGTTTATTGTGATCCATACAGTCAAAGGCTTTGGCATAGTCAATAAAGCAGAAATAGATGTTTTTCTGGAACTCTCTTGCTTTTTCAATGATCCAGCGAATGTTGACAATTTAATCTCTGGTTCCTCTGCCTTTTCTAAAACCAGCCTGAAGTTCATAATTCCTGTTTTGCTGAAGCCTGGCTAGGAGAATTTTGATGATTACTTTACTAGCGTGTGAGATGAGTGCAACGGTGCAGTAGTTTGAGCATTCTTTGGCATTGCCTTTCTTTGGGATTGGAATGAAAACTGACCTTTCTAGTCCTGTGGCCCTGCTGAATTTTCCAAATTTGTTGTCATATGCAGCAATTTCACAGCATCATCTTTGAGAATTTGAAATAGTTCAACTGGAATTCCATCACCTCCACTAGCGTTGTTTGTAGTGATGCTTCCTAAGGCCCACCTAACTTCTCAATCCAGGATGACTGGCTCTAGGTGAGTGATCACACCATCGTGGTTATCTGGGTCATGAAGATCTTTTTTTGTACAGTTCTTCTGTGTATTCTTGCCAACTCTTCTTAGTATCTTCTGCTTCTGTTAGGTCCATACCATTTCTGTCCTTTATCGAGCCCATCTTTGCATGAAATGTTCCCGTGTTATCTCTAATTTTTCTTGAAGAGATCTCTAGTCTTTTGTATCCCATTGTTTTCCTCTGTTTCTTTGCATTGATTGCTGAGGAAGGCTTTCTTATCTCTACTTGCTATTCTTTGGAACTCTGTATTTAAATGGGTATATCTTTCCTTTTCTCCTTTGCTTTTTGCTTCTCTTCTTTTCACAGCTATTTGCAAGGCCTCCTCAAACAGCCATTTTGGTTTTTTGCATTTCTTTTTCTTGGGGATGGTCTTGCTCCCTGTCTCCTGTACAATGTCAGGAACCTCCGTCCGTAGTTCATCAGGTACTCTGTCTATCAGATCTAGTCCCTTAAATCTATTTCTCACTTCCACTGTATTTGATTTGATTTAGGTCATACCTGAATGGTCTAGTGGTTTTCCGTACTTTCTTCAATTTAAGTCTGAATTTGTCAATAAAGAGTTCATGATCCGAGCCACAGTCAGCTCCCGGTCTTGTTTTTGCTGACTGTATTGAGCTTCTCCATCTTTGGCTGCAAAGGATATAATCAGTCTGATTTCGGTATTGACCATCTGGTGATGTCCATGTGTAGAGTCTTCTCTTGTGTTGTTGGAAGAGGGTTTTTGCTATGACCAGTGCATTCTCTTACCAAAGCTCTATTAGCCATTGCCCTGCTTCATTCTATACTCCAAGGCCAAATTTGCCTGTTATTCCAGGTGTTTCTTGACTTCCTACTTTTGCATTCCAGTCCCCTATAATGAAAAGGACATCTTTTTTGGGTGTTAGTTCTAAAAGGTCTTGTAAGTCTTCATAGAACCATTCAACTTCAGCTTCTTTAGCATTACTGTCCAGGGCATAGACTTGGATTACCATGATATAGAATGGTTTGCCTTGGAAACGAACAGAGATCATTCTGTCGTTTTTGAGACTGCATTCAAGTACTGCATTTCGGACTCTTTTGCTGACTGTGATGGCTACTCCATTTCTTCTAAGGAATTCCTGTCCACATTAGTAGATATAATGGTCACCTGAGTTAAATTTATCCATTCCATTACTCTTAAGATATCTAAAATAAATGTTTTTAGTTCCACAAAGCTTTCCTGAACCAGTGTTTAAGAAGTGGTACTTTATTTTCCACTGAATATCAGTGTCTCACCCTCTTTTCTGCCCTTAGCCAATTATTCCCAGATCTAGACTCTGAGTCTCATGCCCTTCCACCCGAATTTGGGTGTCTTTTATTTGAACAAACTGCAGTTACGTTTATCATTCTATTTACCACTTGACTGGGTGTGTTATCCACCAACTTCATTACCATATAAGGTGCTGGTCCACACCTGGATTCTTTCTCTTTATACCTTTAATATAGCATGGCTTTACCTAGGGAGAATATTACTTTCAGAGAACAGCTCATTGAAACTGATCAGATTTGAGCATACATGGAACAGAACTGGACTGATAGTAATAACCTCACTGGATGGGTTAAAATGTTACTATACTTTTCAGATCAACATATGTTTTAACTAAGATTAATATTTATTTTAAATAGAAGAATAAATATAACTTTCTGTTACCAAATTTCACATAGAAAATTCATTTCTGTTGGCCGGGGTGAAGTCATTTTTCTTAAAATAAAAATGTCAAAGTCATTCCTATATCTGTTTTCTTTTCAGAGGTTTCTGGCTGTTCAAAATGTCATGGATTTCATTAAATATTTTAAAATCAAATGATAAAATAAATCGCTCCTCCCTGTTAACCACCACACCCTGCTTTATTGGTTTTAGAGTATCAGTTGACTGTGTGCGTGTGTGCTAAATTGCTTAGTTGTGTTCGACTTTTTGTGACACTGTGGACTGTAGCCCGCCAGGCTCCTCTGTCCGTGGGATTCTCCAGGCAGGAATAGTGGAGGCAGTTGCCATGCCCTCCTCCAGAAGATCTTCCAAACACACATCTTTTAGTCTCCTGGGTTGGCAGGTGTGTCCTTTACCAGTAGCACCACCTACCGCTGCCAATTTGGGGCTTTTAAACTGTGAACCCAAACACAATAAATAGAGAAAAGGCAGCTCCTGTGAAAGTAATCTGTATCTATCCTTTAGATTTTTACTGAATGCTGATTTGTCTATGGGAGGAAACAGAACAAATGTGCTTTTTGCCAGGACTTCATGTAAAAACCTTGTTAGAAATATTTTAAATTCACTTATAAATGTGTGTTCTGAGCTGATGCCTGACTGATTCACTCTTATTTCTTCTCTGCCTAAAGCATAACATATGTCTATCCATCCATCCATTTGTCCAGTTCTTTATTCCTTCATTCAATAAGTATTTATTGACTATCCCCTCTATGTAGCTGGTGTTATGATTGACACTTTGCATAATTAATTTCATTTGATCCCTATATCAGTCTTTCAAGAAAAATATTAATATCTTAATTTTGTAAATAAGTAGGCTGATGTCCAAAAGTTAAGCAACTTGCAAACATCAAATTGTTGAGTCTTCTGCTCATCTTGTTTCCTAACACAGTCCTTGTTACATAACGAGCTCTTACTGGATGTTTATTAATGAAAGAATGAGTGAACTAGAATGTATTTTATTATATCTAGCAACTATTTTATGCCCATAAAATACCACATATACTTCCGTATTTTCCTACATTCTCTCATTTTCTCATTATAAAAGCCTTACTAAATTCATTGCTATTAATGACCACATACTTGTTTTACAGATGAGGGATCTGTGGCAAAGATGGTAAATTGATATGCTCAATATCAGACAACTGGAAGGTAGCACAGTTGGAAATTACAACTTAGGCTCTGCCTCTAACACCTTTCTGTTTTTGTTTTTGTTTTTTTTTTGTCTAGCACAATATAGGATGCATTGTTAATGCTCACAAACTGCTGCAATGATGGTGGTGATGACGTGGAACAGGAATTTTTATATGATGTAGTGAAAATTCTATTCTATATTAACTAGGGAATGTTCAAATATAGTTACCTTGACTGTTCCCCAAAACTTCTAGAACACTTTATATTTGCTCTATGTTTAACAATAAAATATGTTATTTATTATCTTTATAGAGAAATAAGAATGTTTCTGCATTTGTATGTAAATGCATTATCATATATATTTATGTTAATATATATATATAGAGAAATGAATATAAAGATATAAAACTAATAAACTGGTGATACCTTTCTTATTCATATCAGTTTGCAATTTAAAGTTCCCAAAAATGTAACAGTGTACCTGAATGTATGCATTTGGAAACAATCATTTTTTCAAATGCTGATTTTAGTAAATGATGCAGTCTTAATTGCTTAAAAATAAAGATTTTCATTCAAAGAAGTATGGTGCAAAATTATGATGAAATTTGAGATATAAAAAGTGATTCCACTTTAAATGGTGTAGTAGTGGAACAAATCACTATAAAGTTTGTTTCTGTAGTCAGTTGGTCACATGTCCACAAAGACAGCTTTGCTTTTTTAACCCATTGTGTATACATTTTTCAGTATTTAGCTCTGTCGTTAGAGAACCCTGGGAAGCAGTGAGGGTAATGAGGAGGAATGATAGTTTAGATGTATTTTTTCCTGGAATGCCAGTTGAATTAAATCTTTCATTCCCACTGCACAAGTACAAATCTATAACCTCCTTTCAAGATGAATCCAGAATCAGGAGTCTGCGTTCTTTTATTCTTGGTCCGGAGATTAAAATTGATCACAGACCACACAAGGGAGTTGGCTGTAGTATCACAGCTCAATGTGGTTAACGAGGACAGCGCTTGCCTTCTGTTCTCCTTAACCGTGCACTTACAAGTTACAAATATTATTGATTCCAGGGGTCATCTGAGGCTGTTGGGAGGTTGTATGACTTGACAATATTTTGCTGTTTTTAAAGGATAAGAGCTATTGGCCCTGATAGCAACTGGGACAGGGAGAGTTTAAATTTGACAAATGAAGATTTATACTTTTTTGAGCTGGCAAAATCCTTCATGTAGAAATAATGAATGGAAATTTGAGAGTTGACTTAACATAGGTCAAATGACTTGCAGTGAGAAAAGGAAAATAATGCTTTCATTATTACTCTTTCATCAAAATGAATTGATGATGGGTTTGTCATTGTAGATCTGAGCTTTAAACAAATGAATAATGCTTAGAAAATCCTTTTACAAGAGATCATTTAAAATTAAGTAGGCATAGTTTTACTAAAATCTTTAAAACTGTGGTGTAGGTGGGATGATACATGAATAATCACCTACTAATCTTTAAAGCCTGTTTTTATCTTTCTTATGAATAAAACTACTGTATTAGCATTCAGGAAATATAAAGGTGCCACAGATCACTGAATGCTAAATTTTTAAAGACTAACTTATGGTTCCTTTTTTCCCCTAATAATAAAGACTATATACTAGCCTAAATATATATTTTATGTAATGGTGGAAGAAACACTGTATTTAAGAGCTTTTGCTGGATTAAATCTGGCTTTGGCACTTATTAGCTATGAGATTTTAGAAAGCTTATTTCACTGCCTTGAACCTCAGTTTGCTCATTTTTTAAATAGTCATAAAGATGTCTAGCTGATAAAGTTGTTGTGGAGCTCAAATATACAAGAAATATTTTTTAGGTAGTAAAACATGCTACAAATGTAAACTTTTAAAATATTTATTACTACTGAGCTTATATGAAGTTGAATCTGTATTTAAGACAGTTGTGGGGAAGAGAGCTTCTGAACTACATCCTATCTGCTCTTTTTTGTAATCTACAGAATACAGGCAGCAAGTTAGAGTTAATTGTGGCTAGAATGTAAAACTATTGAATTAGATTAAATCGCTAATGTTGGTTTTACATGAACCGTGGTCTAAGCAGCACAACTGAAACAGCTTAGCATTAGAATATGACTTTTTTATTTATTTTTTTAAATATTTTTTAAAATTTTATTTTATTTTTAAACTTTACAATATTGTATTAGTTTTACCAAATATCAAAATGAATCTGCCACAGGTATACCTGTGTTCCCCATCCTGAACCCTCCTCCCTCCTCCCTCCCCATACCCTCCCTCTGGGTCGTCCCAGTGCACCAGCCCCAAGCATCCAGTATCGTGCATCGAACCTGGACTGGCGACTCGTTTCATACATGATATTATACATGTTTCAATGCCATTCTCCCAAATCTCCCCACCCTTTCCCTCTCCTTTTTAAAAATATCTGAAAATATTTACCATGATAAGAAATGGCCCTAAAATTATATTTCAGAGTAGAAATGACCTGTTCAGAAACTGGATGAAAAAAGAAAAGATCAAAACATTGATTGCTCAATTCATTAAACCAAAGGCATTTGGATAGAATTTATTATTTTATGTAACTTTTAAAAAGTGTAATTTTTTATTGACAATGTCAAGATATATGCTCTATATACTATGATTAGAGTGGTTCAGGTGCTTTTGCATGTAATTTAATTTTTGATTGTATGTGTGTTAATAGTTCATAGGTAATTTAAATAATTTCTAAAGAGCAACCCAGAATTTCAACTTGATCTCCCCGATTAATCCAGCATCCAGTTACTGTAGTTTGTTCATCTCACCGTAGTAAAAGAAGATGAGACTCTTTGTCTGTCTGTGTAATAGAGTCCATTATAATGAAAGTATTTTCAGTGATTATTAATTACATTTCTTTTATTTGTATAATGCTTCATGATTCAAGGTCTTCGAAAGTCTCAGGGAAGTGGGTGCTTAAAAGCTTCAGTTTATAGAAGAAAAGGCCATGGTACAGAGAAATCGGCTAGAATGCTGCATATCACACGCAAGTGGGTGGAGATGCTGAGAGCAAACCGTCACTGCCTTGGCTGGCCATGTATTTCACCTGTCTGGGAGCGTTATTTGCTTTTGCTTTCAGAGGTCAGAAACTCTGTTGCAGGGTAAACCACACATCAATAGCCACTTTTGTTGGATTTCCAAACCTACTGGAGGTGGAACACAGCTCCCTAATTCAAAGCTTCAGTTTTGGCAAAAGTATTTAAGAGAAATTCTTTATGAACCATCCTAAATCGGCAAATATTTTACAAGCTGTGATATCCATTACCTGAGAAATTCGTTCAGAATTTCATTAATGTAGAGTTGCCATTGTTAAGTAATTCTTTCTTCTTAAGAAAGCACTTTAGTGAGAATAATATATTCTCAATTGATACTGATTCCTAGGAAGGCATATGATATATTCCTCTTCTAGCAAAATATTTTCATACTTTGGTGGGCATTACCACTAGAATACCTTGTAGTGTGGGTGTCAGTGTAAGGTTTGTCCTGTTTCTTCTTCCTCTTCTGATGTGCCTCATTTTTATTTATTTTTATAGTTACAGTAAATCTGTTTCAATTTTGTTGTTTCTGTCCTGTTTTAACTCTTTTTTGAAAATATACTTTCATTATATTATTTCTCAAAATAATTAATAATACTATTTGTTCCATTTTATAGTATAATGACCTTATACTATACTTAAAATTCAAGTGGGATGAGTTCTAAAATCAAAAGTACTCTTTAAATACCTGTCTCTTGGTACATTTTTATACACTGGATACACACACACACACACACACACACACACACACACACATACATATATGTATTTTTGTTATTGTTGTATATTTTCTTCTGCAGACAAGAAAGTATGGACTCACACTTCTCTTCTCTTGGCTTTCAGCATACTGCTTTCTCTTGCCCCTCCTGAGTCCTCTTCAATTTCCATTTGGGCTCCTCTTCCTCTTTCTTCCTTTAAATGTCCTATTGATGCGTTATGTAGGGCTCCACCCTGGGATTTCTTTAGCTCAGGATTAGCTCATTAGCATTCATGGCTTCCAGTACAGTCTGTTGGCTGATACTTTTCAGATCTCTTGGTCCAGACCAGATTTCTTTCATGAGACTTCATTCAGACTTGAATTTTTACTTGTCTGTTATCTGTAGGATAACTTTACTGGTTGCTCATACTCCATTCAATATGTTCCAAATGGGATAATATTGTTGCCTAGGATCTGCCCCTCCTTTGCTGTCCTGGCCTATAGTCAGGCACTCTACTGTTGAGAAAGCCACCAGAACAGGAAGCTGAGGCTCAGCTTTGGCCCCACTATTCCTTCTACGCCTCTCATCCACTAGGTGCCAAATCCATTGAAATTAACCCCCGAAGACTTTTAGGATATGTTTTTATTCTCCTGTATCCCCACTGTCAGTGTCTTAATGTGAATCCACCCCCCCTTTTTTTCTTCCATTAAAGTTACTGTAATAGGAGAAGAGAGAGAAAACATACCTCTAGGGAATCCTGAGGCACAGTTTCAAATTCCACATACAGAATTTCTTTGAAGTATTAAATTTTTCTTCATAATTTGCATTTCATTCATCAGCATCTCCATTTTTGTCTTAATATAAACACCATAATTTACATTACCTATCTTTGATTGAAATTGTTGCCCCCAGGAAGGTAGACTATGTTTGTACTGAGGCTGTGGACACTCCCTGCCATGCCTTGTTAGTAGAGATGACTAATAATCCAGGTTAAGAAGTACAAGGTTAGTGTTCCTTTCTTATCTGGATTTATGCAGCATCCCCTTACATTATCTAGATCTTTCATTCTCACCACCTGCAAATCAGTTCTACACACTGCTACCAATTTGTCCTTGTTAATATACAAAGCTGACTATATTATTTCCCTGCAGTGTTTCCTCCAGGTGAAATACAAACTCCTTAGTGTGGTTTGCATAGCCTCTTATAGTTTGGACCCTATCTGTCAAATTTCAAATTTTGCTCTGCCCTCTCCCCTGTTGCTAAAGCTGAGGCTTCAATACTTTGACCACCTGATACAAAGAGCCGACTCACTGGAAAAGACTTATGCTGGAAAGATTGAAAGCAAAAGCAGAAGTGGATGCAGAGGATTAGAGATGATTAGATAACATTACTGACTCAGTAGAAATGAATCTGAGCAAACTCCTAGGGATAGTGAAGGACAGAGGAGCCTGGAGTGCTGCAGTCCATGGGGTTGCAAAGTGTTGGACAAGCCAGGGACTGAACAACATCAGCAGCTCCCCTCTTATCTGGTCCCCTACCACACCCTAATTTCAGTCAGATTTAATGCTTGCCCCACTCACATCTTTGTATATGCTGCTTGTTCTTCTTCTTTCTTTTTCTACCATGGGAAACATTCATCTTTGAATTTTTCGGTTGATCAGTCATGTCCAACTCTTGTCAACTCCATGGACTGCAGCACACCAGGCTTCCCTATCTTTCCCCATCTCCCAGAACTTGCTCAGACTCATGTCCATTGAGTCAGTGATCCATCCAAACATCTCATCCTTTGTCGTCCCCTTTTCCTCTTGCCTTTAATCTTTCCCAGCATCAGGGTCGGTTTTCTAATGATTTGACTCGTTGCATCTGGTGGCCAAAGTATTGGAGCATCAGCTTCAGCATCAGTCCTTGCAATGAATAGTCAGAGTTTATTTCCTTTAGGATTGACTGGTTTGATCTCCTTGCATTCCAGGGGACCTTCAAGAGTCTTCTTCAAAACCACAGTTTGAAAGCATTAATTATTTGGCACTCAGACTTCTTTATGATCCAACTCTCACATCCATATGTGACTACCAGAATACTTTGAATACTTAACATAATTACCAGTGTCACCAGGTCAGGTGAAGTGTGTTTTGTAAGGGCTTCTGTGCACTTATCTATGCATCTCTTTGTCATAGCACTTACCTTGCTTTATGACGTTTTTGATTATATGTCCTTTTCCCACTAGATTGGAAGCTATTTATCTTTGTATCTCTAGTACCTTATGTGTCAGCTGGCACATGGTAGGCACTCAATATATATTAATGAATAAGTGTTTAGATAAAAGAAACATTTAAGATTTCTATTTCCATCTGATCTTAAATACAATTAAAAATCACAACTAGTATCCAAATTTGAATGTTGATCATGATAGACTGTAGTTTTGCTTGACTTTTTTATGTATGAAATATTTTAGAACTAGCTATTCAGAGCCTGGTAGGCTGCAGTCCATGAGGTCGCTAAGAGTCGGTCACGACTGAGCGACTTCACTTTCATGCATTGGAGAAGGAAATGGCAACCCACTCCAGTATTCTTGCCCGGAGAATCCCAGGGACAGGGCAGCCTGGAGGGCTGCCGTCTGTGGGGTCGCACAGAGTTGGACACGATTGAAGCGACTTAGCAGCATCAGCAGCATACAGTGAATATACATTTAATGTGCTGAGTTTTATATGGTTAATTACCACACCTAAGGAAATGTTGATTGACACTTAAGTTAAAAATTATCTGTAGTTTTGGTAGTTGTGGTATTTTATATTAAAATTATATTAAATATTAAAGAAAAATATCAAGGAAGGTGCAAGTTGAAAGTAATAGGTTTTTTAAATTTGGAATATAATTGCTTTATAATGTTGTGTTAGTTTCTGCCATACAGTTAACTGAGTGAGCTGTATGTATATATATATCCCCTTCCTCTTGGATCTCCCTCCCACCATCCTACTCCATCCCACCCCTCTAGGTCATCACAGAGCGCTAAGCTAACTAAGGTTCCTGTGTTTTATAACAGGTTCCCATTAGCTCTCTCTTTTACACATGGTAGTATATATGTGTCAATCTTAATCTCCCAGCTTGCCCCTCCCTCCCCTTCCCCCCATGTCCATGTGTTTGTTTCTTGTGTCTGTGCCTCTCTTCCTGCCTGAGAAATAGGTTCACCTGTGCCCTGTTCTAGATTCCATGTATATGCATTGATATATTATATTTGTTTTTCTGACTTACTTCACTCTATGTGACAGTCTCTAGGTCCATCCATGTCTCTACAAATGACCCTATTTTGTTCCTTTTAGTGGCTGATTTATATGATACAATGGAATATTATTCAGCTATTGCAAGTAATAGGATTTTGAAAGGTAAAATATATAAAAGCCAATTCTTTGATTAGCATTATCACATGCCAGTCACTATTGTAAGCATTTATCATATTATCAAGATATATTATCTCAGTTAATCTACCTGATTTCATAGATAAGGAAACTGAGAATTGAAATTTAAGTTGCTGTCAATATATAAGATATAGTCGATATATAGTGGAGTAGTAATATGAACAAAGTTATGTCTGATGTCAAAACTGTTACTTAATTCTATCAGGCCTTAGTATATTTACAAATTCTTAGAGGAACTGGTATTCATTCACGGTGTGTAGCAGTTGTTAGGTGTGGATAATTACATTACATTTTGGCATTTGAGGCCACACTCCACGCACTTGGAATGGCAGCTGGATAAATGATACTGTATGTGTGTTTAGTCTATCAGTTGTGTCTGACTCTTTGTGATCCCACCAGGTAGCCCACCAGGCTCCTCTATCCATGGGATTTTCCAGGCCAAAATACTGAATGGGTTGCCATTCCCTTCTCCAGGGGATCTTCCCAACCCAGGGGTCAAACCCGGGTCTTCTGCATTGCAGATAGATTCTTTACCATCTGAACCACCAGATCCGATCAGATCAGTCGGTCAGTCATGTCTGACTCTTTGCGACCCCATGAATCACGCATGCCAGGCCTCCCTGTCCATCACCAACTCCCGGAGTTCACTCAGACTCACATCCATCGAGTCAGTGATGCCATCCAGCCATCTCATCCTCTGTTGTCCCCTTCTACTCCTGCCCCCAATCCCTCCCAGCATCAGAGTCTTTTCCAATGAGTCAACTCTTTGCATGAGGTGGCCAAAGTACTGGAGTTTCAGCTTTAGCATCATTCCTTCCAAAGAAATCCCAGGGCTGATCTTCAGAATGGACTGGTTGCATCTCCTTGCAGTCCAAGGGACTCTCAAGAGTCTTCTTCAACACCACAGTTCAAAAGCATCAATTCTTCGGCGCTCAGCCTTCTTCACAGTCCAACTTTTACATCCATACATGACCACAGGAAAAACCATAGCCTTGACTAGACGAAACGTTGTTGGCAAAGTAATGTCTCTGCTTTTGAATATGCTATCTAGGTTGGTCATAACTTTCCTTCCAAGGAGTAAGCATCTTTTAATTTCATGGCTGCAGTCGCCATCTACAGTGATTTTGGAGCCCAGAAAAATAAAGTCTGACACTGTTTCCACTGCTTCCCCATCTATTTCCCATGAAGTGACGGGACCAGATGCCATATTCTTCATTTTCTGAATGTTGAGCTTTAAGCCAACTTTTTCACTCTCCTCTTTCACTTTCATCAAGAGGCTTTTGAGTTCCTCTGCACTTTCTGCCATAAGGGTGGTGTCATCTGCATATCTGAGGTTATTGATATTTCTCCCGGCAATCTTGATTCCAGCTTGTGCTTCTTCCAGCCCAGCATTTCTCATGATGTACTCTGCATATAAGTTAAATAAACAGGGTGACAATATACAGCCTTGACGAACTCCTTTTCCTATTTGGAACCAGTCTGTTGTTCCATGTCCAGTTCTAACTGTGACCTGCATACAAATTTCTCAAGAGGCAGATCAGGTGATCAGGTATTCCATCTCTTGAAGAATTTTCCACAGTTTTTTTGATCCACACAGTCCCAAATGATATGATATAGTTGAATTAATCTTGGTGAATATTATTCTTTAAGCATTTTTGAGTTGCAGGCTCCTTTGGGTATGTAATGAAAGGTATGAAGCCTCTGCACACATATATGGTAAAATACACATATGTACAAAGATACTTGTCATAGTCTTGGATTCTTTGAGAAACACAAGGAAGTTTCAAAACTTGGTTTCTAGATAATCTGCCTATCTTGTAGATGAACAAATTGAGGTTCAAAGTCAACCATGTGTTTCTGAAATGGTTGACCATGTCTATCCATAAAGAATGTCCTTGGAAAATTATTACTTTGTGGAATTTTCTGAATTCCTAGAAAGGTATTCTAATTTCAAGACTCTTAGCTTAGCAATATACCAGTAGTACTAAACACATTCCAAGTGTATTTAATCTTGGAAATAATTTAATGTTTTTCTTATATCATACACATTTCTAGAAAAAAAAAAATCTGAGGTAAGTGTTTTTTGTAAGATTTAGAAAACCACAGTAGTGATTTAGAGGAAGATAAATAAATTTCCTCAGAAATATATCATTTGAGTAAAGAACAAAATGCATAATTAAAAGATTAATTATATGATAGCAAAACCAATATTTATAATTATGAATTGCTTTTCTGCGTGTAAAATTCAGTTGTTTCATCAGTATAGAGCTGCATTATGCTTACTTGTCCATGTAACAGGAAATTTCTGTAAGGAAATGCACTTTTGTGATTCTTCTAATTTCAAAGATGAGAAAACCGAGGTTTAAAATTTAATGACTTGGGCACAAGCATATAGCTAATAGCTTAAAAGTAAAGGTCGGAAGTCCATTAGAAGTCTTTTGAGTCTGAATCAGGCAGCTCTCTATTGTTTCACAGACATGCCTGTGGAGAATTATATAGATGAAGAAACAACTTTCAGCAGCTGAGAGAGTCACCAAGCGCATTGGGTGCATGGTCTTTATTTTAAAGTCTGCCACTTGCTTGCTTAAACTTGTGTTGTTTCACTTTGCAGAGCTTTGAAGGCCAGGGCATACGTGAGTAATTCAGAGTGATTTTTGGCTTTCATTTCAGTTTTAATCCATAATCCATGACCTCAACTCTTGCATTGTGTTTCACTCTTTATTTCAGTACTATAGCAAAGATGATTTTGGCTTTAAAGGACACAGTTTTACTGCATTATCTAAATGCATGTTATATTAAAATGTTTTGCATAAAGTTTTTGATAGTACAGAATACTTTAGCCTCACAATATAGTTGTAAAATTCATTAGAAAGATTACAAATAAAAAGGTTACCAGTACCTATACTTAAGAAGTTATTTGAATAAAAAGCGTAGAAATGAAATTAAAAATACCTTTGAGAAGGTAACTAATACGATACAATGAATGTGAGGTACATTTACTGGTGATTAACACATTAGTAATACTTTTGAGATTACGTTTTTAAAGGGGTCTTCTCCCTTCTACAGAATGTGTGTTTATGGTGGCAGCTTTAATGCTATTTCCTGCTGTGCAGTTCAATAGAGTATGTTTTTAGGTGGCTGGTTGAGGGTTTTTTTCGTTATGTATGTCGATGGAGATAAGTGTTTTAATTACTTTTTTAATGTCTGTGCTTTTGTATTTTTCTCCTCTCTTCTCTTTTATTTCCTGCTGTTGAGATTACTGCCTCATCTCCACAGCAGGTGGCTGTTGCAAATTTGTTTTCTTTGTAAGCCTGGTAGATTTATTTTGTAATATAACTGTTCCTTTTAGTATTTTATTATTAATGATTTCTTTACTTTGGAATATAGTATACTACATAGTCCTAAATAGTAATTTTCTAACACCATCTAAGAATTCCAGTCATTAAGGAAAAAACCTTCGCCTGAGGCATGTTCTTTGAATTTTTTTGCTTACCCTTACTTCATGATGTGAGGATTAAAATTTAAGGAAATTGTTTTAGAGCAAAAGCCAAATGAAAATGAGAAACAGAGAAGAGAGAAGAGAGGAAAATAAATAGAAAAGGCCCAAGAGATAAAGCACACTTTAATAAATAATACCAAGAATCAAAGGGTTAGGTATAATTTTGTGACAGAAATAGAAAATTACATTAATATATCTTTTCTGGAAGAGAGCTTTTAATGAGATCTTATGTTCATATTAAAATTAAATTTTAATTAGTAAAATAATTTTTTCTAATTATAAGAAAGATTACAAAAATATAAAGAAAAATATTTCATCTTTTTTTTTTTGGTCCAAGATTTTGGTTTTTTTTTTTTGGTTCCTTCATGTGTCCTTTTATATAGAGAACAGTAGATAAGGTAGATCCTGTCAGGAGAGTGTGTGATTTCCTTGGTTCTGTCTCGCCGCAGCAAAAATTTGAAGTGATGGATGGACCCAGTGTTACAGTTCAGTTTTATTTGGGAAGCAAAGGAAAACATATCCTCAAGGCTTGAGGGCGGGCTGTCCCAAAAGATGCAAAGAGAGCCAGAGGCTCAATTTTGGCTCCTCTTTTTATGTTTTTTTCCTCCTCCCCCCGAGCCTACCCTATGTAAATTAGGCTAACCAGGAGGCTGTTTGCTTCACCTGAGGTCTTCACTCTGGTCCTCAGACCTTCCTTCCTTTTATTTTTGTGGGCTTTTCCCTTCTTTGTCTTTTAACCACTGACATTCTGGACTCTGCACCACATTCCATGGCTGCCACACTGGCTCTCTGCAGTGGCCCACAACCTGTGGAGTGTGCTTCTCTCTAAATCTGGACAAATCCACCTCTCACCTATCACTGTGTCTCTCACTGAATTTTTTTTGCAACGAGACATCAAGAGCTGGAGCCTCATTAGGTTCTAAAACCAGGCACCTTGGGTTTTGGCTGGGCTCAAGTCCTGGGAAAGAAGAACTGAAGGATGGGAGGAAAAAGCAGGGGGGGAAACGTGCCGAGGAATCTTCTTCATAACTTGCTGGAAAATCTGCTAAATACCTGAACTATACTCACAGTTTTCATTGGCCCGATTCTTGGCACAAAGATTAAAGACAGAAGAATCCCCACCCCCTTGGGTAAGACTACTAGAGTGCAGAGGATAGTGGAGCCTTTAGGACACACTGGGGAGTAGCCTCTCCAGAGTCCCTCAATTGAACCCACTGCTGCTTGCCCATGTGAGGGTGGTTCAAGGAAACAAGAAATGCGAGATTGTAAAGGAATTAAGATTTTGTTAGCCATATGTCCTTCCAGACACAGGGGCGAGGACTTCCTACCCCAACCGGAGGTCTTCTGGCATCTGAGACTGAGCTGCATGAGCTTTCTGCCGAATTGGTTTTCGCTACCCCAGTTTCCAGCATGCTGGGCTTCTTGTCACTTCCCCTGTGCTGGGTTTTCTTCATGCTCAGCTTCCACTGCGGGAGCTTTTGCTGAGTTGGACTTCTGCTGTGCTTGGCCTCTGCCTCGCGGGGGTCAAGCCAAGGTTGTTTCAGCCAGGTTAAATATGAGAAACGGCACCACAGATGTCTGGGGAGTGTGTAACTTCCTTGGTTCTGTCTCACCACACCAAAAATTTGAAGCGATAGACAGACCCAGTGTTACAGCTTGGTTTTATTTGGAAAGCAAAGGAAAATCCTTGAGGCGTGAGGGCGGGCTGACCCAAAAGATGAGAAGAGAAGAGAGCCAGAGGCTCAATTTTGGCTCCTCTTTTTATGGTTCTGTCCCCTCCCCTTGAGCCTGCAGTAATGTAAACTGGGCTAACAAGGAGGCTGTTTGCTTCACCTGAGGTCCTCACTCTGGTCCTCGGACCTTCCTTTGTTCTAATTTTGCGGGCTTTCCCCTTCTTTGTCTTTTAGCCACTGCCATTCTGGGTCCTTTTTCCTATTCTAACTACCTAACAATCCTAAGTATAAGCATTATTTATCAGGAAAGTAAAATACACTCAAGGATATTTTATCCATCTTTGAATTCTTGGACATTATTGTCTTAATGAAAATAAAGTCTTCCTCTCTCTCTCCATTTTATCCAGGTGTATAAAAGAAGTAAAAATTATGAGAGTACAAATGAAATGCATAGTGAGCAGTATTCTCATTGTGTTGTATGAAATTGCTAGATATTTTATAACAGGTAAAAAAATCTTCTAGAAGAATTTTAACTCCTTGGATTCGAGTAGTTTACTTCATATGCGTTGATCTTGTGAATACAATGCTTTATTTCATGTATTGTTTGTCACCCATACAAACTCTACATTGGAGCCTGATACTAAGTTTTAATATGAAGTTTTATGTACTGCTATTGGAGAAGGCAATGGCACCCCACTCCAGTACTCTTGCCTGGAAAATCCCATGGATGGAGGGGCCTGGTGGGCTGCAGTCCATGGGGTCACGAAGAGTCGGACACGACTGAAGTGACTTAGCAGCAGCAGCAGCATTGGTATAATAGAACTTGTAGATATTTTCTACATGAAATCATAAAACCAAAGTGAAATGCATTTGTTATGTTGTAGGAATTATTATGCTTGTTTACTTTATTCTCTTCTCCAATGCTTTTTTCCCCCAGTACTTTTAAAATTTTCTTATTTTTATAATGAAATACAAAAAAAGTAAAAAGATCTTAGTTCAGCCTCTATCCAAAATTATATGAAGGTTCATTACTTCTCTTAGTTCTGGATGTCATTATTGTTATATGTCTTTGTATAGAAGAAGACCTTATGAAATGGGAAAAAATATGAGATGATTTCCTTCATAACATTTTTTGAAAGTCTTCATCTTGCTATGCTCTAATGAATTATGTGATCCATACAATTAATGCTTGTGGTCGGTCACATAGAGAAGGACTAGACTGTGGTTATACACAACAGATGTTTAATGGGGATTTAAAAATCAGTGAAATGAATACTATTGTGATGCATGGTGATCTGATTTCATATGTATTATATAGAATCACTCTATTCTTTCTGAATTCAGTCTGAACACTCAGAGCTAAACATATTTACAGTGGGGTATCAGAAAAAAGGAGGGGAGTTTTATTGAGAAAATAATCACAATAGGGCATCATTGATCTGTTCTCTTTCCAGTCAATATATAGATCCTAGAATGATAACCCTTATGGCACCGTTTTCCCTTGGAAATAAGATATAAATCCTTTGAGCCATATAAATGATTTTTAAGTGAGATGAAGAACTTTATAATCCATTGTGGAATTGTAAAATGCTTAGGCCCTTGAAAAGAATACTTTACTTCCATATTGTAATCTCAACTGTTCAGGCTTGATATGGAAATAGTTTACTTTTTCTAAGTATATAAACATGTGTATCCACAAATATGCAAATTTATGACTCATTCCTACATTTACATATCTATATACAGCCATTTAAGTATCTTCTTATAATTAACTACAATATTTTCTGTTTGTGAAAGTGTGTACTATGAATCTTTTATAAACGAGTCTTTATTATCCACAGTTTTTGTGTTTTGAAGTGAAAGTCAGTCATGTCTGACTCTTTGTAACCTATGGACTATACAGTCCATGAAATTCTCCAGGCCAGAATACTGGAGTGGGTAGCCTTACCCATCTCCAGGGGATCTGCCCAACCCAGGGATCGGACCCAGATCTCACGCATTGTAGGCAGATGTTTACCAGCTGAGCTGTCAGGGAAGTCCTTTTGAATTTTACCAGACAGTAATAATAACTTACATTTGAATGTTATTTTAGATTTTGTCAGAGTGCTTTTTAAAAAACCTTCCAAAGTGCTTTTATGCATAATTTTCTACCTCATTTTCAGAACAATCTCATACGTAAGTCAGGAATATCTTCATTCTAAAAGCAAGGCAGTTAACTTGACTTACTGTGGTAATCATTTTGCAATATATACAAATATTGAATCATGTTGTACACCTAAAACTAATATATTTCAATTATGGCTTAATAAAACATATATACATTAAAGAAATTAATTTGAGAGCCATATAGGCTGTATATTGTCACTCTGCTCATTTAACTTATATGGAGACTATATTATGTGAAATGCCAGGCTGGATGAAACACAAGATGGAATCAAGATTGCAGGAGAAATATCAATAACCTCAGATATGCAGATGACACTACCCTTATGGCAGGAAGCAAAGAGAACTAAAGAGCCTCTTGATAAAAGTGAAAGAGGAGAGTGAAAACCTGGCTTAAAACTCAACATTCAAAAAACTTAAGATCATAGCATCTGGTCCCATTACTTCACATGAAATAGATGGGAAAACAATGGAAACAGTGACAGACTTTATTTTCTTGCGCTCCAAAATCACTTCAGATGGTGACTTCAGCCATGAAATTAAAAGATGCTTGCTCCTTGGAAGAAAAGCTATGACCAACCTAGACAGTATATTAAAGATGAGACATTACTTTGCCAACAAAGGTCTATATAGTCAAAGCTATGGTTTTTCCAGTAGTCATGTATGTAAGATTGTTGGACCATAAAGAAAGCTGAGTGCCAAAGTATTGATGCTTTTTAACTCTGGTGTTGGAGAAGAGTCTTGAGAGTCCCTTGGACTGCAAGGAGGTCAAATCAGTTAATCCTAAAGGAAATCAGTCCTGAATATTCATTGGAAGGACTGATGCTGAAGTTGAAGCTCCAATGCTTTGGTCACCTGATGCAAAGAACTGACTCATTGGAAAAGACCTGATGTTTGGAAGGATTGAAGGCAGTAGAAGGGGATGACAGAGGATGAGATGGTTAAATGGCATCACCCACTCAATTGACGTGAGTTTGAGTAAGCTCCAGGAGTTGGTGATGGACAGGGAAGCTTGGCATGTTGCAGTCTATGGGGTCTCAAAGAGTTAGACAGGACTGAATGACTAAACTGAAAACTGAACTGAATGATCTTCTAGCTGCCTAAGGTTCTGGGAGGGATTGGAGGCGGGAAGAGAAGGGGACAACAGAGGATGAGATGGCTGGATGGCATCACCAACTCAATGGACATGAGTTTGGGTAAACTCCGGGAGTTGGTGATGGACAGGGAGGCCTGGCCTGCTGTGATTCATGGGGTCACAAAGAGTTGGACAGGACTGAGCCACTGAACTGAACTGAACTGAAGGTTACTTAAGGAAGCCCCTGTGGTTAGTTTGTATCCATTGTGTGCCTAGAGCATGTTCAGGAATTAGAAAAGTCTCTGTGGTTATTTTGTAGCATATCTCTGAGCTCTCCTAGGCCTGTCTGGGTTGGGATTAAGAGATCAATTTCCACCTTTTTGGGCTAGGCCACCCCTCGTTGCTCATGCCTATTTTCTTACCTAAAAATTCTAACCAGTCTGTCCAGTACTGACAGTTTAAATGCTCAGGAGTGTTAATTGTGTATATCATGGATGAGATGAGCATTTAATTTATATCTAGCCAAATGTATCATTTGATTATATTAAACAAAGGCTTTCAGGCAAAGAATATAAATAGAAGGAAACATGAATTTCACATCTATGCAAAGAGCTTTACATGTATTGTTTTCATTTTATTCTCCTAACAAACCTAAGATAAGGCTGCAGCTGCCCAGAAAGAATAATTTGCTTGCCCAAGGTCATAATTGCCAGTAAGTGCTAAAACTAGAATTTTAATGCAGAAATGACTTAGATGTTTCAGTCTTATTCAGTACGCTGTGTTTACAAATGCTAGAAATAAGTAAGTTGATGTTAAGATACTTAAAAAGATTTAATAAACAAAAATAAAACCAACGGTTACACAGGGACATTTCTTACAGAGGCACAGGTGCATAGCTGTGGTAGATAGCTTAGTGTCCCTTAGAGTTTGTTTAATGAATCCATGTTTAATCGTCACGTTATTGTTCTTCCTAATGTAGCACCATTCCCCGAACCAGGCTTAGCAGTGAGGACTGAGATCACACAACATGCTTGCTTCTTTGAGAAGAAAACAAGGTCTCAGATACAGAAGTACTGAGTAAAGTAAAACACTTAGGACATTTACCATCAGCTACATTTTGCTGTGTGCAGCCAGTAGACTTGAGAGTAGGACATAGTCAGTGGGATTTTGTGTCTATTAAAATCTTATTAAAAAAGCACTTGTGTGAAATAACAAGACTTGAAGAACCTGCCGAGACAGTTCAGCATCCTAGAGTACTGCCTTTTCTCATAAACCACTCTTTTGCCGGGTCCCTGAGGCAGTCTCACAGTGTTGTGTGCTGTCTTCTCCACTTCTGTGGGGTGTGTGAGGCTGTCTCCAGTGACAGGTCTATCTGGTCACCATCTTTCCCGTGATAGCTTAGCTGTCATTCAAATGAGAGGCATCACACTAATGCTTGCTCAAATCAATTAACACGGAATAAGAGACCCAGTGAAGTAACAACCGCAGGTATTACATATAAAATCTGAGAAATTCACAAACATGCCCATCCTATAATGGCTATGAAGACTCATCCTTTGAAACTTATTCCCCCTCTATTACTTACTAGACGGTAACATGAAACAGAATATTTAATATCATGTTAATGTTCATTGAAGTTGTGTAGAACTTAATATGGAGCAAAAATAATTTACTGTATACCCTGCTGTTGTTTATCTTGTAGTTGCTCCAGAGGGAGCTGCTTCAGAAACAAAGCAGAGATACAGATTTCAAAGAATATCAAATCATTGAAAAATAACCAGTAGACAGCCAAGAGGAATACACTAAAGGAGGAAAACATTTTCGAAAGGAATTATGCTAGGGAAAGTAATCACAAAACAAAGACACAGTCTAGAGAAGCAGCCAGTCTTTTCTCTCCCACAAGAGAGGAACATTCTGTGTTGTATATGTATCCAGAGCTTTACAGTGAATCTTAACACAGCTTAAGATTGAATGATTAATTTAGGTATCACTTGTTATGTAGCAACACATTATAACATGGCCTAATTAAAACCTTGTATATGGCAAAGGCAGCATTTTCAAGTTAAAGCATACACACTCTATACTCAGATTGTCCAGGTTAGAAACTGGCATTGCTACTTCTTTCTTCTATGACCTTCCACAGAGTTACTTAATCTTTATGTTCATCAGAATTCTCTTATCTGCAATGCAGATAATAAAGAGTTGTCTTACAGAGTTGTTTGGAGAATTAAATGAGTTGGTATATAAAAATCACCTGCCTATAAGTCAGACACTTAAAACAGTGCCTGTAAATAATCAATACATGTTAAGTCAGATTTTCTGTAATGTAAGCAAAATTTTGTCTTTTCTTTTTTTTGGAGAATTGAAAATAATAATCTTTCAGTGCTTCTTAAGAAGGTGTTCCTTTGTATAAATACATGATGGAAAACCAAAAACTTCAGTAACTATTCTAGGGGAACAAAGAAACTATCTGGCCTTATTGAAAGACAAAGAACACTATACATATATTATACTGAGCTGTTTTGTTTGTCAAATCTTTGTCAATTTCTCTTTATTCATAAACCTCCTTCTTCCCACTGAAAGATGAATTAAAAAGTCATTTCAGTGCCATTTTGAAATCATCTTAGTATAGACACGTACCTTATTTATTAATATGCCACCTACTCTCAGGGAAATCTTCCTTTGATAGATGGGTATTTGCAAGTTTCATTATCTTTCATATTTCACTTAAGGTTGCTTCATTTTTCTTCTTTTGTAGCACTTTGTTTAAATTTGCTAAAGTTTAATACTTTACTTTTATTTAAGCTTTATTCTTTCCTTGCCACAAGATGTAGAATTTGAAAAAAAAAAAAAAAATAGAAAGTACCAAATAATCAGTTCAGTCTCTCAGTCGTGCCTGACTCCTTGCGACCCCATGAACCGCAGCACGCCAGGCCTCCCTGTCCATCACCAACTCCTGGAGTTCACCCAAACCCATGTCCATCGAGTTGGTGATGCCATCCAACCATCTCATCCTCTGTCATCCCCTTCTCCTCCTGCCCTCAATCTTTCCCAGCATCAGGGTCTTTTCCAATGAATCAGCTCTTCGCATCAGGTGGCCAAAGTATTGGAGTTTCACCCTCAACACCCAGGACTGATCTCCTTTACGATGGGCTGGTTGGATCTCCTTGCAGTCCAAGAGACTCTCAAGAGTCTTCTCCAACACCACAGTTCAAAAGCATCAATTCGTCTGAGCTCAGCTTCCTTTATAGTCCAACTCTGCTTCTGTTGGGTCTACACCATTTCTGTCCTTTATTGAGCCTGTCTTTGCATGAAATGTTCCTTTGATATCTCTAATTTTTCTTGAAGAGATCTCTAGTCTTTCCAATTCTATTATTTTCCTCTATTTCTTTGCATTGATCACTGAGGAAGGCTTTCTTATCTCTCCTTGCTATTTTTTGGAACTCTGCATTCAAATGGGTATATCTTTCCTTTTCTCCTTTGCTTTTCACTTCCCCTATTTTCACAGCTAACCCTATCTTAATAGCTAATATTTATTGAGCATTTACTATGTACTAGGTCCCAATGCTTTGTATTCCTTTAAATCTCACATCTATGCAAGAATATAATTATTATTCCTGTTTTAGAAATGCAGAGGTAGAAGATCAGAGAGAGTAATGAATTATTTCAGGGCTCTCTCAAATGATAAAAACTTTAGGAAATATAAGATAGAAAGAGTGGTATAATATATTTGAAAAATTTGGCTTATGCAGTTGTGGAAGTTGACGAATCTGAAAGGTATAGGTCAGGGCAGCAGACAGACAGAACTTCTTCTTCCTTAAGGAAACATTTTATTTCTTAAGACCTTTGAACTTATTGGATGAGGCCTACCCAGGTTATTGAAGTAATTTCCTTTACTTAAAATCAAGTGATTATAGATATTACTACATCTATATAATGCCTTCACAGTTATACCTAGATTAGTGTTTGGTTGATAATTTGACAGGCATACTTAGCTAGGTATACATAAAACTAGCATAGAAACTTATAGAAAACCACAGTCAGAAATATGAGAGAGGACGAACTCATGCCAAAATCTGATGACAAAACCCTATTCCTAATCACCCAAGAGCCGTCATGGTTAGCAGAGGATTAGGGTACTTCTGACAGCTGGGCTGGAGTACCTGAGAGTCTGTGAGAAGAGGTTCAGATACATGGTCCTATTGGATGACCGGCCACCCAGGTGGGAGAGAAGGGCTCCATGGACCTTGGGAATCTCAAAGTGTGCATGAACTGGGATGTGGCTAAATAGGCTGCAGAGATAACCCAGTCATAATGACCCTGTCTAGTTACTGGCTCATTTTTCCTCTCCTCAAGCCAATATCTATAGGTCAGGATATGTAACTGGTGCCCTCCGGAACATTTACAGGGAGAATCTGAGCTAGTAAATGTTAAATTCATTACAGTGATAAATGCAGAGTGGGGTGAAAACAGGAAACACAGTCATCTTTGTCAGTGTCTGATTCAAGTGAAAAAGGGAAATTTAAATTTTACCAAAGCTTTTTTCTCATGAAATAGTTCTCGTGGAGAGAAAAAAAGTCATCATCTCTGTGGGCCAGCTAGTGCACTTAATAAGAATGCCTTGCATTTCTTTATATAACAGTTATTTTAGCAGTGGGTCTACAGAAATTAAGCACAGATGTAAATCTCCATTTTGCCTTAGTCCTAGCAAATAGTGAAAAAGATCAGATTAGGAATTAGTAAAGGAATGATCTTAGACTTTGTTACCAGAAACTGAAATTCTTATCCACCACTTGCATTCTCTGTGCTTTGTTTTTGATCTGCTTTAAACATTTTTCCTTATCATATCACCTTGAAATTGCAAAACACTTCACATTATTTTCCTTGTTGTTTATTGTTTTTTAACAGGAAAATGAGAAAATGAGTATCATAGAACATACACAATCTCTGTGGTATAGTAATATAAGAGGAGTGACACGTCATTATTTAAATATATATGTCTATTTATATATATGTATATAAAATGATTTATATTCCTTTGACTAATCAAATGTAGCTTAAACTACAATCATCTTAATAACTTTTGAGAAAAATTATTTTGTCATTAGGATATTCAAGTACTTAGTCACCTCTTATTTATGTAAGTGTATCCACCCCCATCTCAGTCTTTCTAAAATAATTACATTAATAACCACACATTTATGTAATAAATGTAATGTAATTATAGGAATAAGTGTAGTGTAATGTAATATAATATGTTGCCATGTTACAAATAGACTAAAGTATATTCATCAATGTCAGCAAATGAAGAAATAAACTCATCCTCCTTTCAGTTATAGAGAAGTAAGACAAAGGCAAGTCAAATGATTTGTTTAACTTTCTTAAATAATTAAAATAACTTAAAATAATGCTTTTAGAATAATCTAAATACAAAAGGCAAATGTTTTCGGGGAGTAAATGGAGGAGGTGATGGACAAGGAAGAAAAACGTTTGATTTAATTTGAAGGGACAGGAGTGGTTTATTGCTGGCTACAAACTCAATCCACAAGCCCCATTCAGTTTTCAGGTCAAATATCGTATCTACCTTATCTTACACAACAAAACTCATCCCTTGCACCATGCTTTTTGCTCTTTGTATCCACCAACTACCATTGCTCTTCATTTAACTCTGAAATAAACTCCTGCTTCTCTGGAATGGCCTATTGGTCGACTGAATTTTAGATAGTAAATAACATTAAATTTAAATTTCCTCCTTATGGAATTGAGATGAAAAGTTTTCCTGTAGTGAAGTGAAAGCTATCAGATTTGTTTCAATTGTAGTTTGAAAACATTTTAGTTGCCTATTCATATTCTTTTCAAACTGTTGGCAATTATTTCCTAATTAGTTGATACATGAATATTACAGACCATTTGGCAAATAAGGAAAAAAAAAAAAACAAACACAATGGAATATCCTTAATCCCACTCCCAGAAATGATCACTATTCAGATTATATTGCTTATATATATATATATATGTATATATATTTTTTTTACAAAACTTGAATATACAATGCTTTGTGTCCTGCTGGTTTATTTAAAATTGTTTTTTTATTGCAATCTGTTACCACATTTTTCAAATGTTTGTTTTAATAACTGCATTTTATTCTATTATCTTTTTCTTTTCTTAAAATAAAATTGTATTATTCATTCTGTTGGCATTTTTGTATTCCACTATCCTTTCTTTGTCTCTCTCTTTCATTTTTTTTTTCAATTACCATTTTTGTACATTAAACCTTTATTTGCATGTCTTAGTGTTTTCTTATGATAGATTCAAAACTTTTTTTAGAAGTTGAGCACCAGTTTCTACTAAATTTCTACCAAAGGAGCATAACAAATCCCATTTTTAACCTTGCCATATGGTGTAGTTTTCTTAAATCCTTTACTTTTTAATAGAAGAAAAATCATATCTTATTGTTTTAACTGGCAGTTCTTATCTTACTAAAGGGTTTAAGTTTTCTGGTGCTTATAAGCTGTATTTTTTAACCCCGTTTTTATTATCTTTGTTTATTCTTCTATTGAGAATTAATGTTTCTTATTAAAATTGAGAAATGTCTTTATATAGAAAAGACATTTTATTTGTCAAAATAGTCTTCTAGCTAATCATTTACTATTTAATTTGTGTATATTTTGAAATGTAGAAGTAGTTGAATTTTTGTGGTAAAACTCTTTTCCTTTGAAGTCTTTTAGTCTTTTTTCCCCCTTATAATTAGCTTCCATATTTAGGAACTAGATAAATACAAATTCACATTTTCATTTAGTTTTCTTGATAATTTTTTATACTTAGCACTTTAGTACTCAGAAATATTATTTTTGTTATGAGGAAAGAGTATAAGCGGATTTCCCTCTTAACACTATATGTGTGTATTCATGTTTTTAATTATGTGTACATAAATGTGTGATTTATGATGTATGCTTTACATATACATCAAAAGTACAATTTATCAAGTACAAAAATTTTATATCAAAAGTACACTCTGATGTCTGTTACATTGTTTTCTGTACACTTTTATATTAATTTGGTTATATTGTTTTTTCTTTTAGAACCACATCATTTTAATGAGTGTAGCTTTCTACTTTCTTTCTAATGGTCGGTAAGAAAAGTCACTCTTCTTGCTAATAATATTTTATAAATTTGTATTACTTAGGTTTGCCAGAACCCAAGAAGGATCACATCTTCCAAGGCCTGACACAGGACCAGGGGTTTTACACTTCCAAAGACTTTCTGCCTCTTGTAGCCAAAAGCAGTAAAACAGGTATCACCAATTGTCTTCTGTTCCTAATACTGCCTATGTTGTTATATGTATTATACAATTATGTTAAATCCAGGATCAGTAGGAAAATTTCCAGATCTCCTGTTCATCCTTCATAATAGCAAGGTAAAAAAAAAAAATCTGATATGATTGTTAGCCAGAATCACATAACTGTCCATCCTCCTAATAGAACATCATCATAAGGACTTTTCACTGTATTATATACAGGTCTAAATTGCATTATGAAAAGTTGCTTCAAAATAAGAGTGCCTTAACAAACATCAGAAGGTGTTCTTATAAGAAACTGCAGCAATTTCACTTTGGGAACTATTTTTGTTTGTTTGTTTTAAAATGGGGCAAGTGATCGTGTCTTCTTTATTTCTATCTACACAAGCAGAAAGATTCAGTCCCTTCTTGAACCACAGTTTTATGAAATTAAAGTAAAACATTTTGATGACTACCCTAATACCTAGTGTCTGTGTGCTGTCACTTCACATAACAGGAAGACGAACCGGAAGCTATGCTTGTCTTCTGCTGTGACTAGGCTAGGGTCATCATCTTAGTGAGAAGGAAACTACAGGGTATTCCCTAAAAACCAATAGCCAAACTCCTTAAATACATACTTTTAAAGAATTCTGAACTTAAGCTGTTCTAACATATAATTACCTACTGAAAACATAAGAACTTACATTTATTCTCCTAAATTGAAAAATATAAGAAACTGCCTCTCTTAGATCAATCTGCAGAATTTTACAGCTAAAGCTGTGTACTATCTTTATCTTTTTCTTCCAAGAGAACATGATGCTTCCTAGGAAAGCAAGAATATCTTAGTACACATAGTATGTATTTGAGAGTTACAGAGGGCTAATTATGTAACCCCAAACAGAAACTTTCAAGCAAAATGATAACACTAAGTTATCTTTGTACCATTTCAAAAATTATAGTAATTTATCTTGTCACCAATTTTATTTAATCCAATAATACAATGCTACCTAATATATAGCAAACACCTGCCTTTCACTTTTTAAAAGAATCTTCATGTGGACATTAAATCTTTATATAAATGCTGTTGAAAAATGCTCACTTGGAGATTAATATTTTTTATTGTTCAATTTTACAGGAAAAAGCAAAAAAAAAAAGGGAAAAAGTTTTAACTATTTGAAGAAAATAATTCTTAGAAATTCTTCAGTTACATAAAGGGAACAGACTCAGCATGTTAATTTTCAAAATTTACCAAATATAATATACAGCAGGGCTACACATTAGAAATCTACACATTAGATTTCTTATGATATCTAAATAAAATGTTGTAATGAAATACTGCAGATTATTAACCCAGATCACAAGGATCACTCTTTTCCTTCTAAAAAAAAACTTAATGACAGTAAGTTAAAAATACACATCACAACTTTGACAAAGAGAGTTTTAATTGGTTAATTCCAGCTTCTTAAGACTCAAACTCTTCAAAATATGTTATAGATATCCTTCTAGAAAGAAAAAAAAAGAAGTTAAAGGTATTGACTATGAAATTACATATATGAGCATATTTTTAAAGTGGGAATAAAACTGTCTTTCAATGAAGCAGAATAATTTGATAGTGACACTCCATCCTGGAAAACTGCAAGATGCAATTTTACACTGCTTTGAGTACAAGTATCTTTTGAGCTGTCATGCAGAAATGGTTTCTCTACTTGAAAATGGGGTTTTCCTTTCATCATTCAGGAATGTGCGCCTGTCACTCTCCATTGCTGTCGATACGGGGAACCGTGATTGTACTCGGAGCTGGAGACACAGCTTTCGACTGTGCAACATCCGCTTTACGTTGTGGAGCCCGCCGAGTGTTCATCGTCTTCAGAAAAGGCTTTGTTAATATAAGAGCTGTCCCTGAGGAGGTAAAAAAAAAAAAAAAAAGTCAGAAAATACGGAGTTGTAATGCAACAGATTTTAGAAGATACAACTGTTAATGTGCAGGCTCTTAGTTTAAATCACTAGAATGTTCTTCAGATTGTGAAGTGCAAATTTTAAAATTTCTGGGTTACCCATAGTTGCTATTTTTTAGTACAGACATTCAAAGGAAAAGAAAATTATTTTATAACACTGATTTGGATAAAATGAATTTATCTTTGTCATTTCACAAGTGCTTCTTACTCTGTGTTAATATCATTGAAAGATGTTGTATTTAACTAGTAACAGTGGAATGTGCTAAGTCTTCCATATCCTAACGATAGATACTCTTCCCAAAATGATGCATGGATATTAGGAGAATGTGGTAATTAGAGACATTCAAAATTTTCTGTAAACCAAATTTACAAGCTACATTTAAATATATATATATACACACATATATATGTCATAGTCAATTCATTATTCTATGAAGCCAATAGAACAAGGGGATTATCGTTTATTTTTTGAGCTCTAATGTAAGCATTATTTAGAATTAATTAGTTAACTACTAAAAATGACAGATTTTAAATCATATCATTCTTACAGGAGACTGGTGACCAATCTTGATTGAGACATCAGCTGGGTACATGTACCATAGAGTTCTCAAATTTTAATGTTAAGAAAGATAATACCTTATAAAGGATATTAATTCTGAGAACAGGAACCAAATGTATTTATAGAGAGATAAATTACTTATTTTATACAAATCAGTATTATGAATTTGATTTGCTTTAGAATTCCTGAACATATTTGGAGTCTTTATACTGGGCAAGAATTATAACTGTAGTCAATAGGTAATTTGTCACATGTAGGCTAACTACATTGCAGATTAATCTCACTGAAATATCAGAGTCACCATTGGTTCATGACTGAGTTTAAAATGTCAATTTTATTCTCCAGGGCTTTTCTCCATCCACTCTTTTTCAGACTTTCAAATCTAAGGTGGAGATAGTCTTATAATCCTAGGAGTTTTTTCTGGAGCACTATTTTAGGCATGAATTAGTGCAATGAGGGAGACCTGGGTTCGATCCCTGTGTTGGGAAGATCCCCTGATGAAGGGAAAGGCTACCCACTCTAGTATTCTGGCCTGGAGAATTCCATGGACTGTATAGTCCATGGGGTCGCAGAGAGTCGGACACGACTGAGCAAAAAAGAAAAAAAAAAAATGCAATCTTACATTGATACAAATACAGGGAAAATAGTCATCCTGGAGTAAAGTGACTTGCTTAAGATGAGAGAAGACAGGAGCTAATGTTATTCATCTTTATATCCTCATGTATAGCATAGGACCTCAGCAAATAATAAGTACTTGAACAATTTTGAACTAAGTACTTTACATCTTATTTTTCTAAATCTAAAGCACCTTGAAATTTGGAAGGGAAGACACACAGGAATGGCAATGTCAGTTTACTTCATACTTTATATTATAGTCATCTTCCATTGGCAAGGGTCACTAGAAATGAGTGGTGGCTATTTCTACATAAGTAGAAAACACTCACACACACAAACACAATGAGACCAGATAATTAATTACTTGAGAGGGTAGAAGTTTTGTTTGCTTGTTTGTTTAATCAGCTTAAAGTTTACTGAGCATCCTTTGTGTATCAAGCCTGTTTTAGGCAATTGGAATACAGCAGTGAACATATCAGATAGTAAATCTTGTGCTCATGGAGCTCATACCTGGTAAGGAAAGATACTCGATCAAGCAAGTAGATTGTCACATAAGTGTATGTTGAACAGTGGTTAATGCAATGCAGAACAAAAATTTAAATAGGACTATAAGAAGTGTGAATTTGGGGAGAGGTTATGGTGAAAGAGGGAGAAGGCAATGGCACCCCACTCCAGTACTCTTGCCTAGAAAATCCCATGGACGGAGGAGCCTGGTAGGCTGTAGTCCATGGGGTCGCTAAGAGTCGGACACAACTGAACAACTTCACTTTCACTTTTCACTTTCATGCATTGGAGAAGGAAATGGCAACCCACTCCAGTGTTCTTGCCTGGAGAATCCCAGGGACGGGGGAGCCTGGTGGGCTGTCATCTCTGGGGTCACACAGAGTCGGACATGACTGAAGCGACTTAGCAGCATGGTGAAAGAGAAGGTGAGATTTCCATTTTAAACAGGGTGACCCAGGAAAGCCTTTCTATTACTATGACTTTTGGGCATAGGCTTCCCTGGTGGCTCAGAGGTTAAAGTGTCTGCCTCCAATTCAGGAGACCTGGGTTCAATCCCTGGGTCGGGAAGACCCCCTGGAGAAGGAAATGGCAACCCACTCCAGTATTCTTTCCTGGAGAATCCCATGGACAGAGGAGCCTGGTAGGCTACAGTCCATGGGGTTGCAAAGAGTCGGACATGACTGAGTGACTTCACTTTCCTTCTTTTGGGCATAAAAATGAAGACATTGAGGAAATGTAGACATCTGGGAGAAAAATGTTACAGATCAAGGCAAATGCATTCACCCTTGATTGAGGAAGTTTCTTGGACTTTTAGAAATAGAAAAAAAAAAAGTCAGTATGACTGGAACCGAGTATGAGAGGATAATATGTGCCTATATGTGATGAGGTCTTGTAAGTGTTCCAAAGGCCAGTATTTACTGAGGAAAGAGGAAATCCTTGAACTGGTTTGAGCAGACAAACACCAGGATCTGAGTTAAATTTTAAAAGGATGGCTCTGTTGATAATTGACTAAGGGGGTATTGGGTTAGATGCAGGGAAGCTATTCAGGGGCTAATTGTGAGAGTAGGCTGTTAGATGCTTCCCAGGTGGCTCCGTGGCAAAGAATCTGCCTGCAATGCAGGATATGCAAGTATGATTCCAGGGTCAGGAAGATTCCCTGAAGAAGGGAATGGCAACCCACTCCATATTCTTGCCTCGGAAATGCCATGGACAGAGGAGCCTGGTGGGAACAGTCCATGAAGTCACAAAAGAGTCAGGCACAATTTAGTAACTAAACAACAACAAGGCTATTAGTTGATGTGACTGGTTTATAGGAAGGAAAGGATCAAACTCCAGGCATTGCTCAGTCAGAAGCTCAAGCCTTGGTGGGATGAACTATGGTCATCAAAGTATTGGGAGGAAGCATTGGGTTGGTGGGATAACTTCTTTTATTGCCTGCAGTAGAACTTAGTAGACTCAACCAGAACTGGGGCTTAATTAAAACTAGAAGAACAAATGTTTGGATGTTTATTATTAGTTTACAAGAAATGAAAACATTTACATTGTCTTAAAACCCCTGGGCTGTGAGCTCTATGAGAATGATGCTCTGTCATCCTTTTTTTTCTTCCCCTGCCTAGCCCAATGAATGTCACATGAAAAATGTTTAATAAATAATTGTGGAATGAATGTTTTCTGGAGAAAATAAGCATCCAGGGCTTCTAGCATTGAAAAGGCTAACACTTTCCAAATTAGCTTAGTTGTTAACAGCAGAAGGCATTTGAAGTTTCTTTTGCGAATTCTAGGCAAAAGTTTTCAGTGTTAAAGAAGGAATAATACAGCAACAGAAGGTGCATGGATTTTAGGGTTGGATCACTGGCCTGTGAATATGCATTTTTCAGACTGAGGACTTCCAGTATTTGTAAAGATGGCAAGTTAATACCTCTTGACCATTATTTAATTTTGCATACATCAAAGAGGCCTAGGACATGGTAGTGCTAATGCTTATGAAACTGCTAAGTCAATATCATGTATCTACTTTAAGATAACAGATTTTGAGAATATCCTGAGACAAATTTTTAATGTATATGAAGAATTTAATACCAAATTTAATTTCTTTGTATTTTTTCTATTTCTCATATGCTTTCTACCCCAAATATACACTTGGTTTCTATGAAGTCAATGAAGATTGACATTTAGAGCTTTTCTCAAATATGTATATTGTTTATTGGGCTTTGACTCTTGGGTGGAATTTGAAAATAACATAATTTGTCTATTGGTAAAAGGCCTCACTGTCAGGCATGTCAGCATGTATATATCCAAAGCTGTGGTCTAATCCTCAAGTAATTTTTGAAAGAGGAGGGAACTAGAGAACAATATAAAGTTTTCTCACCATTTAATGGCAAATATAAATTACTACCTAGGCCAGTTAGATTTAACAAGAATTTTTACATGGTTAATAACAAAGAACCATATAATTCGATCCATAAATGTTTTAATCTACTAAGTGAAGAATCACTACCCAATAGATGCTGCAGTGACAAGCACATCCCACTTAACTAATCAGAGGTTTTCATACTTTAGTGTGCATCAAAATAACCTGGAGGGGCTTATTCAACACAGCTTACTGGGGCCCCATCCCAGTTTCTGATTTGGTAGGTGTGGGGTGGGCCTGAGAATTTGCATTTTTAACAAGTTCCCTGGTGATGCTGAAGCTGCTGATCCACTGCTCTAATGTATCATCGATCTAGTTTCCCACTGTCTAATTAGAGCTATAAGCAGTGTGCTGTTTTGGGGCATTTTCCATCTTAGTTAAGGAAGCATTAATGCTACAGAATATAAGGTTTGATGAAACGAAGATGTGGAGGCATCATCAGCATATTGATGTAATTCTGATTCCAAATGTCTTTCAGTCTCCCCTGTGGCCTCACACACATGCTAAATAGGATGCTACTGAAAAACTAGCACTTCGCAGCCAAGGGTCCTTAGGGAAACCAGCCAATCATTCAGCACTATCCTCTAAGAAGATGAGGGAAAATCTGTTAATAATTCCCTCCAGAACTTTCTGCAAGCTTAAATAGGTGAGATTAAATTTCACAGGATAACAGAATCCCCCAAAATGCTGGTGTTAAAAGCTGTTGACAGATCAGATAGAACTGCAGAAGTGCTTTAGGCTGTTGGGAATCCCTAAAAGGAGGCATGAAGGTCAGGACTCAACAGACCCACTTGAGTTGATAAATTTAATGGATAAGGTTGGGGAAGGACTTTGTAGTTCTTATTAATTATTACTGAGAAGAATGCAGTACAAAATTTTTAATAGCACAGTCCCACACACAGAGAACATACCAAGAACATATTTGGTTTCCCAATAGCAGCAAAACACGATAGATTTGTAATTCTGTTGTTTTAATTTTTGGCTGCACTGAGTTTTTGTTGCTGTATGTGGGCTTTCTCTAGTCCTGGCAAGCTGGGCCCACTCTCTTGTTATGGTGCGTGAGCTTCCATTGTGGTGGCTTCTCTTGTTGTGAAGCATGGACTCTAGGGAGTGTGGGTTCAGTATCCTGCACATGTGGGGTCTTTCTGGACCAGGGATTGAACTTGTGTCCCATGCATTGGCAGGCAGATTCTTTTTTTTTTTTTGGCAGGCGGATTCTTTACGAGTGGTCCCCCAGTGAAGTCCTCTGTGATTTTTTTTATATTATTTTTAATTGGAGTATAATTTTGCAGTATTGTGATGGTTTCTGCCAATATCAATATGAATCATCCACAGGCATACCCATGCCCACTTGCTCTTAAACCTCCCTCCCACCTACATCCACCTCCCACCCCTTTAGGTTGTCACAGAGCACCAGCTTTGGGTTCCCTGCATCATGCAGCAGATTCCCAATATGCATTACCTCTGTTGTTTTATTTGGGCTCACTGTTTTATTCTACCTGTTCATTTGCCAGAATAATAACTGATTTAACTTTGACAGTGCCTGTTTTCATGTATTTTAGCTGTACAGAAGGTCAGCTATTTTGATAATACTGCTTTATTATTTTTAATAATAAAATAACAGAAGCAGATTGACTGGTCTGCTAGTCAAAAATGTCTTCATCTGTTACCACGACTCTGAAAAAAAAATGCATTTTATGTGAAAAATATGTATCTTTTAATTGAATCCTTCTGGTACCACAGAGCATTCCCCATTTTAGATCATTAATGTGGTATGATCTGCAGGTCTCCTCTGAAGTATTTTTAAGGTCAAATGATCATGTTGAAGCTACATCCGTATTTTCTTTCATCATCTAAATATTACTAGCTAAATATGCCTTTTCTTACCAGTAGCTAATGGTTTCTAGTTTTTATTTAGTTTTAAGAAATATGACTCTGGGACTGTTTTTAGAAAATAACCTTTATAAGCTGGCAAAATTAATTTTGCTTAGTTAAGGGTGATGCTTATAGCAGCTCTTCAGTAGTTACCACCTGCACATCATTTGAGCTGGTGGTCTCCATGGAAAGTAATCAGAGACCCATTAACTAGGTTAGTGATATGAAGATACCTGCAAACAAACAAATGCACAGTTGTCCCCAGGCACACAAAGTTATTAATGGTAGTTAGGGGCTTTCCTGGTACTGAGATATTAAATACATCTTTAATCATTTATGATGATGTTGGAATGACATTCCAAGGATCTGTATGTGTTTACCTTTTTGAAAAGACTGAAATTTCAGAGAATGGAATAGTCACAAAAGGAATTAACCCAAAGTTGAAGTACTTGGGTCTAGGTTATGTATTTTAGTCTGATATGCCCATCTATAAAATCAGTGTTATAACTATATGCTTCTAAAATTTCTTCTATTCCCCAAGTTGTGTATTTTGAACATTTAGGAAAAATATGCGAATGATACAGAATGTGCACAGGAAGGCTTTATCTCTTCATGAAATGACAGGAAGTCTGTATTGAAAATTTTGGCAATATCTATAAATACTACACTTGAAACAAGTTGCAATTAATGTGTCCCCAGTCAGTTGGTGAGGTAAAATCTGCTGCAATCAAGACATGGATATTGAAGAAGCTGACAGGTGAGACTGTCAGAATTCTGCACTACATGTGATAATTTATATAGTAAGTGAAAAACAAGGACTGTAAACAGGCCAGAAGACAAAAAATGCTTGTGCCCATTCAAGATTATATATATTCTAAATGCTTACTTATTTTCAAAAATCCCAAGGGATGGCTACATCATGTTTATTTAGGAATATCTGTAGAGATAAAAACAATGTACCTTTTAAAAAAGTTTACCAGCTTTCCCATGTATGTATTGATGCCATGGTTGTTCAGTTAGTAAGTCATGTCCAACTGTTTGTGATCCCATGGACTAAAGCATGCCAGGCTTCCCTGTCCATCACTATCTCCTGGAGTTTTATATATAATATATATTATATACACATACATACACACAGATTCATTAGTAGTGCACATTTTAAACTGGTGTCAATTCATTAAACAATGGCATTTTGTTATTACTCTATTAAACTTTATGTTGTCATTACTCTATTAACTTTTATGTGAAATTTAGAAGATCCTCTTCCATTAATAATGTTCATCTCAGCTTCCCAATATCTTCTTTCCTTTTTTATAAGTTGAAAATATTAAAAACTAATTTGTGTAATTTTAAAAAACATATTTGTCATGCATGCAGTTTAAAACATATAAATGAAAAGCACATATGAGTTAATACAAAACCAAAAAGAAACACTGTCATTCTTTTTAAAAGTGATTTTTTTTTCTCTTAAAAAAGATGAACTCATCCTTCAAGGTCTGTTCTAAATGTCATTTTCTCTTTGAAGGCTTCCTTAGCTCCATCCTAATTAGCCTCTCCCTCCTGTGAGATCTTACAGTTCTTTATGCTTCCTATATTATGACACTTATAGAGTAGTTATTACTTTATACTCATCACACAAAGGGCAATCTCCTTCAAATGGTTTGGCTCATTCAACTTGAGTTTGACTGAAAATGTAGAATAGTGCTTGGTCCAAGTCAACAGATCAGTGAAGCATGTTGAATAAAGTACTTTGCTGCTGCTGCTAAGTCACGTCAGTCGTGTCCAACTCTGTGCGACCCCATAGACGGCGGCTCGCCAGGCTCCCATCCCTGGGATTCTCTAGGCAAGAACACTGGAGTGGGTTGCCATTTCCTTCTCCATAAAGTACTTTAGCGGCATTGAAAACGTTATAGGAAGACTTTAAATGAATATAAAGTTATTAAAATATGTAATTTATATTTTATGCATATATATACTTCAAAATTACTTCTGATAGCTTTTGAATAAATAGTTCATTCAATTATTTATCAATATATATTAATCTAAATTTTTAAAGTTTATTTTATTACAATATCAACCTAGCATTGCAAGTAGATTGAAAATGTCAATTTTCCTTGGCCTTCAAACTCTGAAAAGATAGCTATGAATTTAGAAAAAAAGAAAGAAAAAAAAAGAAATTCAACCAAGCAATATATGAAATCAAAATTAAAAATCAGTAAAAAATATAGAACCAGAGAGGATTAGCAAGTTGCACAAGACATAAGATCCAAATTTGTACAGAATTTGTACGAAGAGGCATTTCAAGATTGAAGAAGGTATTACAAAGGCACCAACCTAATACAGAAGATAATCTAGTGAGACATTCCAACAATAGCTTGACTGTATTCCAACAAATATTCTAACAAATATCTTGTGAGATATCCCACTAACAGCTTGATTGTAGCAAAATCTAAGATGAGGATTAATAAAAGCTCATCAGATTTAAGAACATTTTGTCAGTCATAAATGAGTAATGTTTAAAAATACTCTCTTCTTTTAAAAATGATGTATTTCATAATACCCGTGCAAAGGCATTTTAAGCCTCTAAATTATGCCACACATTGCATCTCTGGTTTTTGTAGCTTCATCATGACACAGCATAGTTAAGGGGCAACTATATCCAATGTGTAGTACAACTCTCATTGGAGAAATGTTTCTTTCTGTTCAAGATTCTTCCGTTTTAAAACCTTACAGTTAAAAGATGCCAAATACTTGTAACACCATAGGAAGTAGTAAAAAAAGTAACCTCAACTTGTGGTTTCAGCAAACTTTTGCCTAGAAAAGAATAATTGCAGAGTTAGCTTGTATATTCCAGAGACTGGTAAGCACATCAATTGCTCTGCATTCCACCACAGACTGTGAGTCTGTATAAGTCAAAAAGTACAAAATATATTAAGCTGTTTTTAATAAATTAAAGGAGATGTGATCAGGAGTAGATTTTCAGAGTTTACTGTCTCTTTTATCTTCCTTTGTCTCCCTGGTAACCAAAACAACCAGAAGATTGGATTGTGAAGTCAAACTCACATGAATTAGAGTTATAACTTGTATCCAGCTTTATTAATAATTTCAAGGATACAAGTAAACATGAAGTGTGCGGTAAACAAGAAAAGGTACAAGACTGCCATCTTGTTGCATCAGGGTATGCTTTGATCCAGAATAACGTAGTCTCTAAGTAACATTAGTAGCTCTATCACTTACACAAAACGAAGTTGTTTTAACTATAAAATATCTCCAGTTTATACGCAGATAGTCACATAGTTAACATGACTGTTTAGAGAGAGCTATGCTGCATAAATCCCAGGTTTTGTTTACCTTAGCAGTCCTAGACTAGCAGGTATACCTTGGCAAAAGCATTACAAGGATAACTGCTCTCCCAGTTGCAAATGCTGATTGATAGCTTGTTTCCATTAGCATGTTTACAAGGGGATTTGACCAGGTCGCTTTCTTTCTTGAGATAAACTCTTTTGCCATCCTACATCTTCTCTCACCGAAGGAAGATAATCTGTTTCATACCAGAATTTCTAACTAATTCCTACTCATCTTTCAAGATTAGTTTATATTTTACATTTTTCAGGCAGCCCTTTTGTGACCTGCACAACTGCTGTTTAAAATAACCCTTTTATGTGCCATTAAAACAGAATGTGTTTATATGTTATCACAAAATATAATTGCATATTTGTTTCTTTTTCTGAGATTTTTGAAAGTAGGAATTATTTTATTAACTACAGCATGTAGCACCATTTTTGTATATAATAAGGACTTAATAAATGTTGGCAAGTTAATACATCAATAGTGTTCTTATTATGTAGTATGAATAATTTAATAGTGATGAAGTAAAAGATAATATTTTCCAAGATTATCACTGGCCAATACAGACTATCAAACAATTTTGATTTGAAATAACATCTCTGAGGTCCTCATGTTCATATATTGATAGAACTGATCACTTGTTGAATGTCTGGCTGTTAGACGATAATCTGTACAAAGAATATTGTTTCTTCACATCATTTCTCCAACTTTGGCAATTAGAATTTAATGTATGCTGGTTTTGAGTTCTGCTCATTAGGGCTTATAACCTATGCTTACTTTGTCTATATGCAATCTAAAAATGAGTTGACATCATGCTTTTAATTATAGTAAATTATGTTGTTTCATAATTTCCACAGTACGATGCCTGTAATATTAATCAGACCAAATCATCACATTACATAAAGTTAATCATTAAAATGATGATCTTTATTGCATGCTATAGCACTCTATTTTTATTTCACTCTGCATCAACCACATATCTTCCCCGAATATGGAGGTAAAAATCAAAGCTAAGAAGTGTTTTTTTTTTTTCCCCTCAGACAGTATGAAAATAAAGTAGCGATTTATTGAACTTCAAAAATGGAAACTTATGGATGCTTTTGTATCTAATTCCCTTGAATATTTATTGGTGGGGAAAAAGACAGGAGACGTGTATATTTGCTTGGTGTACCAGTTGTTCCTCATGAGAATAGGCTTATCAAACAAGTAAATAAATAAATATATGTGTCACGAACAGAAATGTCCATATACTCAATTCACTGAATTGTTGATTATTAATGATCATTGGGGTTTCCCTGATGGCTCAGTGATCAAGAATCCACCTGCAATGCAAGAGATGAAAGAGATACAGTTTCGATCCCTGGGTCAGGAAGATCCCCTAGAGAAGGAAATGGCAACCCACTCCAGTATGCTTGTCTGAAAAATTCCATGGATGAGGAGCCTGGTGGGCTACAGTCCACGGGGTTGTGAAGAGTCGGACATGACTGAGTGATGGAGCACACACACAATGATCATAAGCAAACATTAGGTATTAAAAGGCACTAACACTGACATCTGTGAACCAGTTATTAGCACAGGAGCCTGAGTCATTTGAACAACAAAATGTTAAGACCTACTTCATAAAGTTAGATCATTGGTCACTCTGGTCCATCATAAACATATGGCACTGAAACTGACAACTGAGAAGGAGTACCATTTGCTTTTTCATTTCAAACTCACAGTATAGGATGCTCTGGTCAGGTAGCATGTCTTCTAAATGTTAAGTGTTCCTTGCTATAAGATGAATATTTAGTATTGTCGACTCCATTTACTACGAGTCAGTTGTCATTTTGTTAGCTTGAATATCTTCGGGGTTTTCATATTAATCATTCATTGTGGTAAACAAAATGTTATTCGGTGTCAACTGTGTGCCAGTCATTTTATTAGATACTTATATGGCTGAAATCCACCGGATAACCTTTCATGTGGCATATTGGCTAGAATATATCCTGATTTGCCAGGCATCTGTCCAAATGTTCATTTTCTTATGCTCATCATTTCTTAAATATTCGAATGTCACAGCTGGATATTGAGGATAGAAAGTTAAGTAAGATATTGTCTTTGTACCAGTTTATTGTCTAACAAATAAATAAATTTAAATTCTATTTTAATTTTCTATCTTTAGATAATGTGTTCTATGTCTCTACTGTTTGCTTTATGAAGTAGTACTTCTTTGTTCTAAACTTACCCTTCCTTTGTATTCAAGGAGTCTCCATTAACTAATCTACAATATTGAGTTCCTAAGTCCATCACCTGGTTCCTGTATTTTGTGATTATACCTCTAAACTTACTGAGACCAGGAAGCTTGGATTTCCTCTTTCCACTGAGGACAGCCTTTATCCAGCCTAACCCTTACCTTTAATTTGCCTTTGGCTAGATCCTTTCTGGAGAAGGCAATGGCAACCCGCTCCAGTACTCTTGCCTGGAAAATCCCATGGGCAGAGGAGCCTGGTGGGCTGCAATCCGTGGAGTTGCTGAGTCGGACACGACTGAGCGACTTCATTTTCACTTTTCACTTTCATGCATTGGAGAAGGAAATGGCAGCCCACTCTAGTGTTTTTGCCTGAAGAATCCCAGGGACGGGGGAGCCTGGTGGGCTGCCGTCTATGGGGTCGCACAGAGTCGGACACGACTGAAGCGACTTAGCAGCAGCAGCAGCAGCAGATCCTTTCTTTCCTGTTCCAATTAGCCTTGTTTTGAAATCCAACAAATGTAGCTATACAAAGTCTCATTCTTTAAAATATACTAGAATTTCTGTCTTTGAATAAAATTGAATACCACAGGGCTTTGATTTAGCCATAGCATAATTTTTTTTTTTTGTCATTTCTTAATATTCCTTTGGTTTCTCTGAGTATCAGTTTCTCTTCTGTAGGAAGGAAATAATACTTATTCCCACAATTGTTTGTTTACGGGGATAGCAAGCAAGAGAATCACTGAGGCTGTGTGATCAATCTGTAAATCATGATGGTACCCACTGTGTTTTTGGCTTTTAGAGCTGCAACAGAGAGAAAAATTTGAAACTAAATACTTAAAATAAGCAACTAATATATAAATGTTATATCTCCTTTGTGAAAATTAAAATCAATTATGTCTTAAGAACTTAAAAATAAATATATAAGTATTTATTATTATTATTACTTTTGTATTTTCAGATAGATTTCATAGTAATGGAAATAAATTCCTTTGTTTTCCACAAATAAGTCATAGGGTATTTCACTTAACATATGGCTTCGCTTACTTTGAATTTTTCATTTTCCTAATATTTCCCTATTGACTACAGTAAATCTTATTATCTCAGTTCTTTTTTCAATATAATATCAATACTTTCCAAATAATTATATATATTCAAGTCATGTCTTTCTATCTTTTCTTTAAAAGTTATTCTCTTTTATGTAAAATGGAAAATCCAGGTATCTAATAGGTCCATTTAGTCAAGGCTATGGTTTTTCCAGTGGTCATGTATGGATGTGAGAGTTGGACTATAAAGAAAGCTGAGCGCAGATGAATTGATGCTTTTGAACTGTGGTGTTGGAGAAGACTCTTGAGAGTCCCTTGGACTATAAGGATATCCAACCAGTCCATCCTAAAGGAGATCAGTCCTGGATGTTCATTGGAAGGACTGATGTTGAAGCTGAAACTCCAGTACTTTGGCCACCTGATGTGAAGAGCGGACTCATTGGAAAAGACCCTGATGCTGGGAAAGATTGAGGACAGGAGGAAAAGGGGATGACAGAGGATGAGATGGTTGGATGGCATCGCTCAATTAATGGACGTGGGTTTGGGTGGACTCCGGGAGTTGGTAATGCATAGGCAGGCCTGACGTGCTGTGGTTCATGGGGTCGCAAAGACAGACACAACTGAGCGACTGAACTGAATAGCAAGATAGCAGGACAGAGTGTGATTTATGTCTGCTGCTCAAATCTTAAATGTTTGAGAGACTAAATAACATTGTAAGTTTCAAAAGCAGAATTTTGGAATAGTCTGTTTGGGGGCCAGTGTGTATACCTTCTGACTTTTGTGCACAGTCAGATAGCTGGCACAAATACTGAATATTTGAATACAAGTTATGAACCCTGGTGCATATGAAAAGTTATTATGTGAGTTGAGGACATATTAAAATGCAGTTTCTTCCTGTTTATAATTGTACATAGTTTTTAGGCTATAAGGTTTACTCAAAAGCCATGCAAGAGTACCACTAAATCTTATTCAACCTTAATCTTATTGCAAATTCTTAAAAGTTTTGATTTGTTTGCAGTGTTCAATAACTCATTCTAAGTTAAAGGCCAAATTTGGTAAAAAGTATATAAGGTTATCTACATATAATAACATGTACTATTTAAGTATTCATAGAGAAGAGTAGAAAGGTGTGAAACACACCCTAGAGTCTGAGACGTGCTCCCAGTATGTGCACCCTTAGTTTGGGAATTTATTTTTGCCCTCCACAGAAAAGAGTACTATTATAAATACACATCATATATTGATTTACTTAAACCATAATGATTTGGCACTGCTCTCCAGTCAGGTTTGCCATTATCATTAAAATTAGCATCACTTGACATTTTTGAAACACAATAAACTGGTTTATGTTGGTGAGCTATAAGACACTCCCTTATGCAAAGGAGACTAAAGTGGTACAGAAAGCGTAGCATTCTATGCAACTATATTTATCTTTTAATTTGAAGTATTTACGGAATATTTTGCTTTCCAGACATCACACCTTTTTGTTTTGTAGAATGTTAAAGAGGAGTATACGTTTTTTTGGCTTTTCCTTTTTTTTTTATTCCTTACCTTTGCTGTTGAGTTACCTTGATGTTGGAGTCGTAATCTTACTGCTAAGTGTTACTGAGTAGGTTGAAGAATGATTTGGAGGAAAAGTGAATTCAGAAAAAGACAACTTCAAATAAATTGCATTTATTTCACCTGTACAAGTTAAGCTTGCTTCAGGTGTTTTACATTTCTGAATTGCCTTAAGCAACACCACATACCAATTAATGTAGCTAGGTATTGTTATCCCCTTTTTAAATGTAAGGTCAAAGCGATTTAGCAACTATCCCAAATAAGCAGTGGAAGTAGGTTTCAAACTGATTCAATCCCACTTACTTCTCTCTCCCTTATAAACCATGAGCAGTTTGAGAGCCACTGGCTTGTATATTTACCACCCACAATACCCACTTATTTATTGTTTTTGCTATTGCTAATCTCTTAATTTTATAATGAAAAGGAAAAAGTTATGTGACAGTAGTTTATGGAGCTGTTTTCAAGCCTTCAAAACCAGTTTTCAAAAAACATCTTAATTAAGACATAGACTGAAATAGCTTCATTCCAATATGTAATAATGTGTTTTTCAAATTAAAAAAAAATCATCATCCCTTGAAGGAGTTTAGATATTTTTAGATTTTTATGACATTGTAATGTTCATACCATAAATATTCTGTGTATCTGTTTATATGCTGTGACTCTATGCTATTATGTTATGTAAGAATTTTTCTTCTCTGAGGAAAATAAATTTCACTCCCTTATGGGTGATACTAATCTCACTGACAATTCATGGTATAGATCAATCGACGTTCAGAGATAGGCAGCTATAGTCTAAACTGACGTGGTTCACAAAGTGTCACTTCTGGAACAGCAGCAAAGCATCACCTAGCAATTTGTTAGAAATGCAAATCTCAGGCCTCATTCAGTGCTACAGAACTGGGGGTAAGCCTGTGCAGGGTTTTATCAGGTCCTCTAAGGTGATTCTGATGTACTGCAAAGATGGAACCACCACTCGTGGATGGAGTGCTGAGAGATGGGTCCATGGCTTCATCGAAACATTGAGCAAGCTACTTTTTGTCTCAGTTTTTTCATTTTGTTGTAGCCCAGATAATTCCTGGTTAGAAGCCTTACACATTCAACTTTCTCAGCCTCACTCGTCAACTGAGAATCTATCTTTCTTCCATCGGGTAGGGAAAGAATGAGACTAGACACACTCACAACCTCTTCTGTGGGATGTTTTTACATTTCCTGCAAAAGACTAGTCAACATACGGGTTAGGATCACATTAACAAAGGCCTGGCACCCAAAACAGTAAGTGGAAAAAGAAGTGAATAAATAAATCTTAACATTCTATTTTAATAGACATCCCATTATGGGCAGGAAAGCAAAAACTAGAGTGTCCAATTTTATGGCAGAATAAATTATGTCAGATAAGTGGAATAACTGGGAATTTGTCAAGAGGAATATGTTTGTTTCTCTTTCTTGAAATTTTCATTTTTTTTTCCGAAAGTAAAAATAAATGTTACTTGTTTCTTGGTTCTACAGAATTTCTCTAATCTTTTCTCTTTCCTACCATTCTAATCAGTTACTTCCACAGACTTGCTCACCCACTTCATGGACTTTTTTCTAGTTTAGATATATGCAGCCTGGTGATAATCAGAATTTATTTTCATAAAAGGGATGATTAAAAAGAGAACTTAACCTACAGAAATAAAAGCATAAGGAGACCACGCTATTATAGTGAGAAACCTCACACACTGCCAGCCATAGGGCAGGCACTACCTAAAACTTCAGAAATAGCTTGTGATGTCATGATCTGGACTTACCAGATGGCACTAGTGGTAAAGAACTCACCTGCCAGTTCAGGAGACAAGAGACACAGGTTTAGTCTCTGGGTCTGGAAGATCTCCTGGAGGAGGGCATGGCAACCCACTCCAGTATTCTTGCCTAGAGAACCTCATGGACAGAGGAACCTGGAGAGCAAAAGTCCATAGGGTAGCACAGAGTCAGACATGACTGAAGCGACTTAGCATGCACGCACGCTCGCCATGATCTATAAAATTCCACATGACAGCTTCAATGCAAGACTTCCTGTGTCAGTGATTTACAAAATGTGAACAGCTGATAACTGAATCTCAGCTTTGGTGAAAGAAAAACCTTCATGTTGATTTAAACATTATAAGCTTTAGTATGAATAATTGAATTAAAAATCAATATTAAATCAAGAAGAAACATTTTCAAGTTTTTCTGTGTTCTGTTTCATTTTAGATGGAGCTTGCTAGAGAAGAAAAATGTGAATTTTTGCCTTTCTTGTCTCCACGGAAGGTTATAGTAAAAGGTGGGAGAATTGTTGCCATGCAATTTGTTCGGACAGAGCAAGATGAAACTGGAAAATGGAATGAAGATGAAGATCAGATAGTCTCTCTGAAAGCCGATGTGGTCATCAGTGCCTTTGGCTCAGTTCTGAGTGATCCTAAAGGTAGAGTGCTTGGGAGCTGAAATGTGTTATGCAATTGTCTGTTATTTTACTGCCGTAATGGTTTCCAGCTTTCAGGGAATTGTTTTTCACTTGAACATTCATTTCCTTCTTCTAGTATGGAATGCAAGAAATCTTGATTTGTAAGACTTAGAAATGGTATTTAATACTTATACAGAATTATATTTAAAGTACTGGGAATTGAAAACAACATTAATCTTTCTTTTAAGCTTATAGTCAAAATACATATCCTGCTTTGTAACAATGTTTGTCTTGTTTCCTCTATAAAAATCAGCTTTTTGTTCAATTAGACCTAGAGTTAGAAAATGTGGCAGAGAACTTGTAATAGCCAATCTTCAGTGATTCAAGCAAGTTAAGATCTAATGAATAGTCAAAAATAGAATTCATGTTTACTATTATTCGCATACCAAATTATCACTAGAAACATCAAAATTGTCAAATTAGGAAGTCTGAACTTCTGTCATTTCATCTAACTGGCATAAATGGACATGCTAAGAACAAAATGCTTTGAACAAGATGTGAGAAGAAGAAATAGATAACATCCCAACTGAATAATAAGCCAATCAACTAAGACCAGTTTGTGTTGTTTTCCTCACGCACAGTGTTTTTGTGGGCCACTTTACATAAAGGCTTAGGTTCCTCCGTACCCTTCATTTTGCAAATCTTTTACTTTTTACTGCACACTGTCAAAATGACATCTATTTTATTAACTAAAAAGAAAATAAAGATGTTTCTCTAATTTCAAGATTCATTAGGAAAAAGAGTAAGTAAAATTTCTAAACCTGATGATTCCTAGAGCTTCCTACAGTATGCATGCTAAAATTACATTTTGTGTCTGAAACAGAAAAAGATAATGCTTGCAAATGTGCATTTTTATCCAATAGATAAGTAAAATGTTTAAGCACTCATCAGGATATTTTATCTGTAGGACATGAAACATCTTGGTATTTGGAAACATCCAGATGTTTAATGTCATCAAGATAAATGTTTTCAAATAGTTGGATGATGGCCTGAATTTGTCACTTTTCATCTAGACATTTATGTGATATGCAGACATAGTCACAGTGTGCTTTGTTATTCATTGATGAGTTCAGGAAGGAAAAAGAGAGCAACATATAAACTGTATTCTGTTATCTACAAAAAGATCATAATGTTCTTACCGCTCTGTATATGACTGAAAACTGAGTAAAAATGTGAATCACTTAACTTGCAATTTTGTTGATTTTTTGTCTATCAAAAAACAATTTATCTTACCATTTAAATTTATGTTCCACAACTGACAACTCTAATATTAAGGAAAATATATCTTTTCCCTAGCAAACTTAAGTAGATGTGACTCAGAAAATCATAGAATACAGCTTTCCAAAGCTTATGTTGGTATGTGTGTAAAGAGTGAAAGATTTATCTTAATATTTAAAATATTGAGTAGAAGAAAAGAAAACCTGATTTACTCGTGTTTATTTGACTAAATCATTATAAAATTTATTTGTGAATTTTGTTCCAAAATTTACTTGTGTATGTTTCTTCCAGGGCTCTATATGTTTCACCCTGTATACATTAGAGAAATCAAGGGAAAATGATCAGACCCTCCCTTTCCCTTTTTTTTCCCCCTCCTCCTGACTTGAAAAACAAACTGCTTGAGAAAATTTTCCTCAAATAGAACTAATTGCTTTACGTGGACCTTCAACGTTGACATTAATGAGAGCTACTTTCCAGTTAGAGGGGAGCTGGAAGAGCTGCAATGTTAAATAGCATTCACATCTCTGCTGCTTTCTAAATATATTCAATACTGTTTTTTGAATGGAAAACATTTAAAAATGGTAGAGAGAAACATCATTTGTGAAAAGTTGATCAAGAAGATCTTACCCAAGCAGTATTTAAAATCTTGAAACAATACTTTCAAAGAAAACTTTCACTTGCTCATGTTACCAGATAGAGTGAAAATCAGATTGTAGAAAGCAAGTTGTCAGTTTGGGTAAGAAGAGAAGCTGTTCGTGTCTCTTCTGCCCTGAATACTAGCTCAATACTCCTGTGATGTGATTTATGTGTGATATTTTTGTGATTATTGCATATGTAGTATGATATACTTCAATATATTTACTTATAACCTCTTTCTTAAATCATCAATCTGCTTTTCTACCCTTCTTCTTCGCTCCTTCCCAAGCTCTCTTTGTACAGACTCCAGCGAACTGCACACAAAACTCGGGGTAATCTTTTCACTCCTTATTCTATTTTCTGCATCTGACAGTTGTGTTTGAAAAACTCTTCCGCGTCACTTAACCTTTCTGAGCCTCAGCTTCTTCCTCTGTAACAAAACATGGATAATAATACATACTCTTTCTACCTCTCAGGATGGTTATCAGAATTAAAATAAAATAATGTGAAAGTGCTTTGGAATTGAAACTGTAACACATTATTATTGTTTATGACACTCCATTTTTTTCTTTTTCTTTTAACTGTTCCTTTTCCACTGTCACTGACTGTTTTCTTCCTCTAAAAAGTTCAGACTTTGCCCATTTTCTCTTTTCTTAATATATTTATTTCTTTACTGAACTCATTCATTCATTTATCCATACATACATTAATTCCTTTTAAGAATATTTAACGGACAACTTCTATGTGGCAAGGGGTAGCCAGGCTTACAATAAGCACTATTGCACTTGTGTATAAAATGGCTCTAAAATCTCTTTCTCTACTTTACATTTCTCAGAAGGTATTTCATCCTCTGTTTATGCTCATGCATGTAACAAGCATTTAGTGAGTTTCTAGTGAATGCCAGGTACCAAAATGTATTCTGCAGGGTACAAAGATGAATGAGGCATTTCTTGAACTTAAAAACTTCACAGACTGGAGCCGGAGGCAGACCTTCAAACAAAAAAGTTTGTTTTATCAAGTTTAGAATACATTTAGAGAGATATGCACAAAATAAGGAGCACCTCATCAGGTTGCCCTAAGACTGATTGCCTCTCAAGTTTGCTGTTATTGGAAATGGTACAATAGTTCTCTTCTCACTAAAGTTCAAAAATGATATCCCAGATTCAGATATCTAATTCCAATTTTGCTTTTCATTAAAGTCACCAGTGTTGCCCTATACAAGAGGATGAAACTCCTCCTGACTGGCTGAGAACTTCAACAAATGATTTTATGTACTATGTGCCTAGCTTTACTTTCCAGTGTTCCCTATTGAACTGTTTCTCCTAGTATCTAGTACAGGGTGGATTACGTAGTGGTTAATTTGGAAAGTCCTTGGTGAATATATTATGTAAATATATGCTGAAGAATTAAAGGAATGAAATAAACTTGACAGTACAGTGATAATTTATTCTCTCCACATTATCTGATTACAATAATATTTTAAGTGAAAATAGTGAAATGAAATTGTAGTATCTCAATTATATCAATAATAGGTGTTGGTAAAGGTAAACTAAATTGGGAAATTTGAAGGAAATTATTTGTCTAATTTTTTCGTATATACTACATTGTTTTGTAAGTCCCTTAATTTATGCATTTCACAATGGAGAATATAAAATAGCTTTAGTATTAAGCACCCAATGTATCTCTAATACTTATTTCATGTCATAAAAATAGTAACTGCCTCAATAGCTTATAGAAAAGAAAAATGTGTCAAATTTATAAAACAAATTTGTGTAATATCCTTAGATTACAGTTGCTAATTATTTCATTCTTTCCAAGGCTTATCACAATTATAAGTAATCATCATTATTTTACTTAATTCTGTTTTATTTCTCTCTCTTTTTTTTTTTTTTGGATTATAGCAGTGAGTAGAAAATAAGAACAAAAGACTACATATTCCACATCCCTGTGCATGAAATTTATGTGTGCTTATTATAAGCACAATTTAATTGAATCCTTCATTAACTACTGTTACAAATTCTAAAGGTAGTATGGTGTCCAATTTCTAATTTGATAGGGATGATAAATTCTTAGCCTTATTTAATATCTTTCCTATGAAAAACTCAAGGTGGTTCCACCTTTTCAAAATTCTCATCCATTTCCTCTAAGAATGTAAGATCCCAAATCATATTTAATTTGGATTTTAGTATTCAAGTCTGATTTTAAAGGCTCTCGGGAAATTAAGCACAGGCTACCTCTAACTGGCAACCCACTCCAGTACTCTTGCCTGGAAAATACCATGGACAGAGAAGCCGGGTAGCCTACAGTCCATGGGATCCCAAAGAGTCAGACACGACTGAGCGACTTCACTTTCACCTCTAACTAGCATTTCTACTCCACAAATATTGCCCTTCACTGGAAATTTTAAAACATGTATTTATTTATTGTAAAAGCATATGTTTCATAATATAAGAAGTCTTTTCTTCTGGTAAACACCAACATCAGTGTTTGGAGTTGAATTTTCCCTCTTTTTGTTAGAGCAGTGTCAAGTTTAAGAGACTTTTTTCCTTATTTTATTCCCTTTTCTTTCTGCTTGGAACCAAACTACCAGTTATGAAAAGAATGTGCATATCTCTACTGTTAGTTTGGAATTGATAAGGAGAATCTGTTACCATTTTTACTGACCTCACAGCTTCATTTTTTCAGGGGAGGTGATAACATATGTCCTTGTTTGCACTTTCCTAGGAGGTGTAGATGATACAGTTTTGTCTGCTTTTTGACAACTGAAGGAAGGCACTTTCAACTATGCCATGACCTCGGTGCCTCTCTCACACACTGCACCAAGTCATCCTCTCATTCCTTTGAAATGTCTACTTTGAAAAGACCCATATGCTTTGATGTTTCCGAACCTGTTATAATGTATCTTCTAGTTAGATTGTAAACCCCCAAAGGACAGAGAATGTATCTTTACAGTACATTGTAGTCCCAATAATAGCCATGGTAGATGCTTCGTTTATATTTGTGCATTTGATTTGACTTGATTCTTGTTAAAATTTTAATTTCTTTATTTGTTGTTGTCGCTCAGTCTCTTGTGACACTTTGTTAAGTCCAACTCTTTGCGATCTCACCGGCTGCCGCATGCCAAGCTCCTCTGTCCTTCACTGTCTCCTAGAGTTTGCTCAATTTCATGTCCATTGAGTTGGTGATGCTATCTAACCACTTAATTTGCTGCCACGCTCTTCTCCTTTTGCCTTCAATCTTTCCCAGCCTCAAAGTCTTTTCCAGTTTTATTATACCTAGTTGTTATATTTTTCCTGCTGTGGGGTTTATTTGATTTATTTTTCTTAGAAAACATAAATGTTAGAAAAGTTATTCTGTTTTTTCTTTGCTATTGATTTTTCCCTTGTTTTGGCATAAATTGTTGAATTCTTTATAATCCAATAAATATGACACTAATTAGAGTCCGTCTGGTGTAGCAGCTTAGAGCGGGGGCTTGAGAGCCAGGCTGCCCAGCTGGAAATCTGGCTCCCTTAGTCTCTTTGTACTTCATGGTCTTGATCTTTTAAGAAGGAAAATTACAGTATCTACCTTCTAGTGTTATTTTAAGAATAAATAAATTAATAATATATGTAAGGCACTTAGATATATGTCTAGCACATAGTTCAGTTCAGTTCAGTTCAATAGTGAGCATCTCTTACATTGCAGATGTTACCATCCTTGTGTAACAAAATCACACTTTGATAATTAAATTGAGTTACAGTTGAGTTATAGTACACCCTTATGATGGTATGAATCTTATCTAGGAATAAAAGCATTGAGAATTAGGAGTTCATCTGGGGCCTTTCAGGCTCTGTCCACATGTCTTTTGTAAATGAGTAAAACAGATGCCCTTACAAATTATGAATTTTTAAAGGAGAAAATGTTTTATTTCATTATTTTTACTTTGCAGAAAAAAGTACACAGTTTGTAACTGTATCATATGTTTTCAAAATGTTTTATTATCAATTCTGATGATTTTTATACCATTGAGAGGGATTTTCTTTCAACTAATTTTAGTAGGTAGAAATCTGCATTTTGGGTTTTCCATAAATCAGATATTTAAAGAACAGAGGATATGTTTAATATCTTTGTTTTCTCCTCTTGAACATCCGAGGTAAAATCTGGGCCAAATTTTTGTTTTGTATGATTGCTCATGTTTATGTGAAAAAGGAAAGAGAGAAGCACTGTTGATGTTGCTAAATTGGAGCCTTTAAGCACTTGAAAATTATGGGATTAGATAACTAAGATTAAAAACCTTTGTTTTCGGAAGAAGATAGGAGGAATGGCGGCAGTAATACCCATTCAGGAGAACGCTGCACAGCCTGCTCAGGCTAGCAAGTGACGAGGTGACTGAGCTCTCCGGGCATAGAGTGTGGTGCTTCTAGGAAAGGAGTTTGTGTACTTCACCCAGAGGCTACGTTTTCTTCCTGCTCATTTCACTAGAGACAACAAGGAAATACAAAGCCCAGCGCTTTCTGAACCTTTAATGGACCCCTCAGAAAACAGCTGCCTTCATAGCATTAATAGCAATTAGTTCCATAAGGAAGTGTTATTTATTTTTTTGTGGGTGGGGGGTGGGTAGGGTGCGGGGAGGGACTGGCAGGATGGTGGGGAGGCTATAAAGTGACTTACCAGCTCCTCTTATTAGAAGGCCCTCAGAAAGTGTTTTCAAAACCTCATGAAAAGTAAATAAAAGATTCTGCCAATACTAGTTTCAAGTATAGTTTGATTCACTTGCTGTCATCCTGAAAAAAGGAGCAGTCCATAGGTTAATTTGCCTTATTCTGGCCTAAGCCAGAGCTTGAAAAGGCTAGGTATGTAAGAAATAGTGTGCATGAATCCATGACAATGCAGATATTCAGGAATTTTTCAAAAGGGCCCATTTTTCCTCCATTATTTTAGGTGTTGAGAAAAACCTAGAAAAATATTTTAAATTGAGCAGTACATGAGTCAAGTGCCCAATAGTCATACTTATCTGCGCTTGAAAAGAAATGGCATCAGTATGTTTAATTTGCTTTTTTTCTTATTAAAATGTTATTTATATGCTACTTTGCTAATGGAAGTGGAACACTAGGGCATTTTAATAACCCGCCCTTTTTAACAAGCATGTTTCATCTTTCAAACAATAAAACAGCTCCTTCAGAAGCCACTGATGGCACTTAGAAATTCAGCAAACTTTGCTTTGAATAATTGTCACTTTTTGTGGCTTTTAACTTTCAGAATTCCTTTTCTTCCTTACCAAAAATAAACAGGAGAGGGATGGAATGGAATACCAAGTTGAGAATATGTCATAATTGATCAGATTTTCCCTATTGTATACGTTTCTATAAACAGAAATGTTTACAATATAGTTTCAAATTACAGATTAAGGAATATTGTACTTTAATGCCAGCTAGGAGAACTTTTTGACTGATGGCAGAAATGTTAGAGGAAGGGCCTCACTGATGATTAATATGACTAGGGATGGATAGATAGAATTGAAAAATAAAGTAGCAGGCATACATCACAATATAGCTACTAGCACTGATGTTTTCCTTACTTATATTTGCAAATGTTGTGGAAGGGACTTACTGTTTTTGTTTAGTGTCTAAGTCTTGTCTGACTCTTTTGCAACCCCACGGAGCTCCTCTGTCCATGGGATTTTCCAGGCAAGAATGCTGGAGTGAGTTGCCCTTTCCTTTTCTAGTGGGTCTTCTCAACCCAGAGATGGAACCCATATCTGCATTGCAGGCAGATTCTTTTCCACTGAGCCACCAGGAAGACTGCTAGAAGGGACTTAAGAGATAACATACTCTAGACTCCTAATTTCACAAGTTTATTTGTTTAGCTAATAGTTTCTGATGGTCTGCTGTTCCAGACACTGAGTGTGTTCTCAGGATAAAGTGGAGAACAGGCACATGCAAACTTGGCATCCAGGAATGCAGTTTAACCAGGCAAGACTCACATTCATAATAAATTGTGCTGGGAGAAGTTTAGAGTCCTCAGGAAGCAGAGAGAGAACAATCTGAAGGTTCAGAGAAGCCTCCTGGAGGAAGTGGGTTGTAAATTGAAGGCTGAGTGATGTGTAGGAGTTTCCATGTGGAATGGGGGTGGAAGGGAGAGAGCCAGGGGGAGATTATGCAACTTGCTCAACACCACATTGTTAGATTAAGTCGTCATTTTACAGTCATTTTTAAAAGCTATATTAAAAAAATACCATGTCTTTAGAAAGTTGTCATCCTACTTATTTCATGCGTGTTCTTTCTCATTATACATGAAAGTCTGAATATTTCACTTTTATGTCCAAAATTTAACTTTTTATTTTATGATTTCTATTATTTATTCTCTCATTATTTTTCATTCAATGAATAACTTTTTAATACCCAAATATGTTATAGGGACTGTCCAGGCACTAAGAATACAAATATAAGTAAAAGGGAGTCTTGGCCTTTCAGGGATTCACATAGGCTAATGAGAGAAACAGGCATGTAAATAATACATGCACTGTAGCATAATGTGCTAATCTGAAGTGATATTTGGTTTGGATTGTAGGGCTTGAGTAGGAGTTTCTCCTGCTCAAGCCTGAAAAGATGATGCTATGAAAGCTCTGCACTCAATATGTCAGCAAATTTGGAAAACTCAGCAATGGCCTCAGGACTGGAAAAGGTCAGCTTTCATTTCAATCCCAAAGAAAGACAACACCAAAGAATGTTCAAACTACCGCACAATTCCACTCATCTCATATGCTAGCAAAGCAGTGCTCAAAATTCTCCAAGATAGGCTTCAACATGTAACCAAGAACTTGCAGATGTTCAAGCTGGATTTAGAAAAGGCAGAGGAACCAAATCAAATTGCCAACATCTGTTAGATTATAGAAAAAGCAAGAGAATTCCAGAAAAATTTCTACTTCTGCTTCATTGACTATTGACTTCTACTTCATTGTGTGCTTCATTGAGTATACTAAAGGCTTTGACTCTGTGAATCAAAACAAATGGTGGAAAATTCTTCAAGAGATGGAATACCAGACTACCTTATCTGCCTCCTGAGAAACCTGTATGCAGGTTAAGAAGCACAGGTTAGAATCGGACATGGAACAACAGACTGGTTCCAAATTGGGAAAGGAGTATGTCAAGGCTGTATATTGTCACCCTGCTTATTTAACTTATATGCAGAGTACATCATGTGAAATGCCAGGCTGGATGAAGCACAAACTGGAATCAAGATTGCTGGGAGAAATATCAATAACCTCAGATATGCAGATGACACCATCCTTATGGCAGAAAGCGAAGAGGAACTAAAGAGCCTCTTGATGAAAGTGAAAGAGGAGAGTGAAAAAGCTGCCTTAAAACTCAGCATTCAAAAAGCAAAGATCATGGCACCTGGTCCCATCACTTCATGGCAAATAGATGGGCAGACAATGGAAAGAGTGACAGACTTTATTTTCTTGGGCTCCAAAATCACTGCACATGATAACTGAAGCCATGAAATTAAAAGATGCTTGCTCCTTGGAAGAAAAGCCATGACAAACCTAGACAGTGTATTAGAAAGTAGAGAGATTACTTTACCAACAAAGGTCCTTTTAGTCAAAGCTATGTTTTTTCCAGTAGTCATGTATGAATGTGAGCTTTGGACCATAAAGAAGGTTGACCGTTGAAGAATTGATGCTTTTTGAACTGTGGTGTTGGAGGAGACTCTTGAGAGTTCCTTAGACAGCAAGGATATCAAACTAGTCAATCTTAAAGGAAATATTGAATATTCCAATGAATATTCATTGGAAGGACTGATGGTGAAGCTGGAGCTCTAATACTTTGGCCACCTGATGCAAAGAGCTGACTCATTAGAAAAGACCCTGATGCTGGGAAAGATTGAACACAGGAGGAGAAGGGGACAACAGAGGACGAGGTGGTTAGATAGCATCACCGACTCAATGGACATGAGTTTGAGCAAGCTCCAGGAGATGGTGAAGGACAGGATAGCCTGGTGTGCTTCAGTCATGGGGTTGCAAAGAGTTGGACACGACTTAGTGACTGAACAACAACAAGGATTTTCTCTGTTAGAGGGAATATCATACACAAGGTGCAAGCTGATAAACGGCCTCAGGTGACCAGACAGCAGTGAGAAATTCTGTTTAGCTGGAGCACATGCTGCATGTTAAGATAAGGTGGGAAGTGGATAGCGGTAAGATTGGAGGAAATTTGTCTACAAATTTAGGTGAAATTAGGAGACTTACATGCTAACCCAGGGGTTGTGAATTTTGTCCTATACACACCCAACTGATAAATGAGGAGGCTCAAATATTGGAGAGATCTTTATGTTAATGTAGCAATTCTGGTAGGTGCTGGATCTTCCTTCTCTCTACTTGGGTTTGAACCATTTATAATATTCTTCAAATAGTTGGGAAACCATGAAGTCACCCTTGAGGTGCTTCATATCAGAAGACAAATGTGTTTCCTGCTATTAGATGCCTGAAGTAGGTAAGTTACTCACCAGTCACAGGTGTGATCCAACAATGCAGGTTCCCTGTTGGGAAGCTGAAGCAGGAAGATTTTTAGTTTAAAGGAAGGGAGGCACCCTCAACTGGGCAGCTAGCTGTCAAGCTATACTCTTGGCAAGGGTGTGCTGTTGTTGTTCAGTCACCCAGTCGCTCTTTGCAGCCCCATGGATTGGAGTGTGCCACGCCTCCCTGTTCCTCACCATCTCCTGGAGTTTGCCCAAGTTCAGGTTCGTTGCATTGGTGATGCCACACAAGCCTAATTTCTTCTTTCATATCTGCTAATTATAATTACCGATTGCAGCTTTTTAAAGATAGGTGAGATACAGAGTGACACCACAAGTATTATACCAATATTCGTTCCCCCACATGAAAAGAAGCATCAGGAGTGTGAAATAAACATGCTTCTCCAAGGTGGCAGTGATAGTGATAAAGATGGCTTTGGATTAAGACAGAATAGTATTGATGAAACCAGTTAAAAGACTGTCAATTTGCATGGTTACTGCTTAAGGCTTAAGTTAAGTTAAAGGACATAGCACTACTGAAGAACATCCAGAATCCAGACGTATTTTTTACATAGACATTAATGATTTGGTCATCTGTTTGATAAAGAGGTGGAATATGGAGAATCTAGCATGGGATCTAACTGGATATAATCAGATATGTCCATATAATGCCTGAAGAACTCATGAATGCAGCAGGTAGAGCAAATAGATCCGAGGGAAATGGTGATGTGTTTCATTTGGATTTGCTAATCCATTCAACAGCTGGAAATAGGACTAGAACTAAGACGTTTCAGATTGAAAAGAGACAGTAGGTATCATTATATATCATTTGTCTTTTCACTTTCATAACCTAGTGTCTAGAATAGTGGTTATTCATTGGTTGGATTAATGAATAAAGACTATTATAACTTATAGCTTAGATGACAGTTTCTTAAAAGTATGAATAAAGAGGACATGTGGCATTTCTTCTGGAAATCAAGAAGAATCTGTCATATTATGAACAGGAAAAAGTGTCAGCCTTTCTTATGCTTATCTTTAGATGGTAAATATTTTAGGAGGACATGGGCATCAAGACAGTTTTAGTCTGTGATTCTGCACCTCCCCCAGTTTTACTAATGCATGTAGTTCCTGATACTACCTTTCCATTATCCTGAGAAATAAAACATTGATATACCCTTTGTATTGTTGGCCCAGTGATGAGAATAAATCCCTTTTCAGTCCCTGTACATTGTCTTGCTTTTAACCCTGTTTTAGAAAAGTAGCATTCTCAGAAAACCAATAGTAAAACTGTACATACTGTCTTAAAAATTGCCCTAATTATCAGATTTTTTTTTCTCACTGAAACATTTATTATCTTTTTATGATAGAATATACTGTGAAGAGTGAGGATAAAGTGGTAGAATTTAAAGCACGTACTGGCATTTCTGCATAATAACCATCCAAAATAATGGAGTCTTTGCATAGTTTTTCTTTGGAATTACTGTAAAGGGGTGGAGGTGATGAGGAAGGAGGTCAAACTGATAACAGTGTTGAAAGTGATTTGGAATCAACATCACATCACTTACAACTGCTTTGGACATCCATTGGAAGCATAACATGATATTTCTGCAATTATTTTACTTCCCTCTAATAACTGCATAGGAATAGGTTTGTTTCCCCAGTGAACAGCTCTGTTCAGAGCCTTCCCTTATCTTTATTTTCCAGGTTTCACTACTGGTTGATATCATATGCATTCTTACAGGGAGACGGTGGATAAATCAGTACTTTTCCATCAAATCAAAGATTACACACAAGAAGTAGAGCAGCGGCATGTAACAAGTTTTGCTGGGAAAAGAAGGGAGAAAATGGAAAAATAACAAAATTGTTTCAGAGAACAGAAATCTTCAAATGTAGGAAAATGGTATTCAGCATATAGTGACTGTAATACATGTCAAGAGCTTTTTTGATATAGCCTATTATATTTGCCTTTTAAATACTAGTTAGTTCATGGTACACTACAAGTTTATTCTTAAACCTGATATTCATGTGAAGTGTTAAAATATAGTAAGCTGCTATGATGTAAAATCAAGATACAAAATTTAGTCAAATTAAAAATTTAGGAATGATGTAGATTTTACGCTAATTATCTTAGTAATATATATTTCATATTACAGATTATTGTTAATTACTTTGCATTTGTGTTCTTGGCTGAAAGCACAAAATAAAAATAACAATATACCTATTTTAGACAGATAAATTCAGAGAAGGCAATGGCACCCCATTCCAGTACTCTTGCCTGGAGAGTCCCATGGACGGAGGAGCCTGGTGGGCTGCACTCCAAGGGATCGCTAAGAGTTGGACACGACTGAACAACTTCACTTTCACTTTTCACTTTCACGCATTGGAGAAGGAAATGGCAACCCACTCCAGTGTTCTTGCCTGGAGAATCCCAGGAACGGGGGAGCCTGGTGGGCTGCCGTCTATGGGGTCGCACAGAGTCAGACCTAAGCGAAGCAACTTAGCAGCAGCAGCAGCAGACAGATAAATTAGATATTTACCTACATGCATATAAGTTGTAATTTTATGAATTAGGAAATTACATTGAATCATATTTAATATGTGCTAAGTCACTTCAATTGTGTCCAACTCTTTGCAGCCCAGTGGACTGTAGCCAGCCAGGCTCCTCTCTCCATGGGTTTCTCCAGGCAAGAATACTGGAGTGAGAGTGGGCAGGAATACTGGAGTGGGTTCCAGGCGATCTTCCTGACCCAGGGATTGAACCCGTGTCTCCTGTGTCTCGTGAAATGCAGGTGGATTCTTTACCAAATAGCTGCTGGGAAGCATATTTAATATATAGCCCCCAAATATGGAAGCTACCTAATGTAAATATAATATGTTCATATAATTTATTAGATTTCCCCAACATGCTGGCATTGCTGGAGGAGAAAGCCAGCTCTTAATTGAACATGTATTCAGAGGTCTCACTCAAGCTTTGTATGTTCCAGTGCTATCTCATGCCCACCTTGTTTCCATTCTAACCATTCTTATAGTATTTTGTGATTATGAAGCTCTTTAAAATGTTTTCAAGGGACTTTCAATTACACAACCACTTTTTCCATACAAGTGCATGAAAGAGTACCAAGCATATTGTATTCAGCGAACATCCAGTGATTTTCCAAGTCCTCTGAAAAGTATAGTGATGATTCACTTGGTTTAATATGGCCCAGTGTTTTCCCTGTATTTGAACACTGATGCCAAATGAGCTACTAGATCATCAGTATCATTGCATTACTCTCATGCTTTAGAATCTAAAGTTATTCTCCCCTGATGGTGGGATTGAAACCAAATGCTTCTATTTAATTCTGACACCCTTCTAATCTGCCCTCCTACATACTTGTGGGACTTTACTTCCTATGCTTTCATTCTCGGTTTATTAGATTCTGTGTTAAGTTCTCCTGAGTTCACAAAAAATGAATGCATTGACTCTGTCTACAGGAGCTTGCCGTCTAAAGGAGAGGGAAAATGCACATAAAAATGCCATTAGGTAGACTCAAGGAGAAATAGATACACTGTTAGCATAACACACAGGATGGAGAGATGACTTGCAGCTGTAATCATCAAAGAAGGTTTTACGGAGGCAGGGGTATTTGTAATAGAGATGGGAAGTGGGTTGGAATTAAGAGACTAGAGACAAGGGAAAAGCACATTTTGTCAGAGTGAACAGGATGGATAATACAAGGGGTAATTCCTTCGGCTAATTCCATAAGGCATCCAACAAGAAAAAGTCATATAATATATATCATTGAAATATACCATTGCTAATTCACAAAATGTTTTAGTGTAAGACTAAAGTATTTGAATTTTATTCTAAAGTTGGTGGGTACCTGAAATCTAAAGGGCCATGTCGATGAAATACGTTCCCCTCACCACAGAGTAAAACATATAGTTAATCGGCTCCTGGTCTTCTCCTGTTTCAATCCATACACTTTATGTATTCTAATTATGTTGACAGTAGGACTGCAGGATAATTTATTCATATTTTAACCCAAAGTACCCAGCAGTCTCAAGGGGTCACTGAATGAATGGATAAATGGATGAATGAAGAGATGGATAAATGTTGGGATGAACAGAATGAAATGATTGCTTTATTCTAAATGCCCCTACAGAAAATTCAAGGTAAAGACAAGAACATTTGAAAGTGATGTTTATGTTAAGTGTCACATGAAGACCGGCAGTCCTCCTTCTGTTGAGGCAATGGTTAGATGCTGGCCACTGTCACTTGCATAGAAACTAGTAACCTTCTCACTGGTCACCCTGCATTTACTCTTTCTTCCTTGTAATCCTATCAGAATCAGCTTTATAAACAGAAATTACATCATTTCATCCCCCTGTTCCAAACCCTCCAGTGGTTTCCTACTTTATTTAGAATGAAATACATAAAACAAATCAATTCTACTTTGTCCTACTTTATTTAGAATAAAATCCTTCCCAGCTTCTGAAGCCCTCCTCGATCAGCCTCTGCCTGTCTCTTGGCCTCCTCTCTTCTCGCTTGCTTCCTTCTACCCACATAAAGTCTCCCTTCAGCTCTCCAAATGCATCAACTTCCGCTCATTCTAACTCCTCTGTAATGGTTCCCTCTGCCTGGAGTGATCTGCCTCAAGGTCCTCACCTGCAATTCCTGTCTTATCCTTTATGTATTAGTTCAGATGTCATCTCATCAAGAATCGTCTGTGCCCCTGCATCCCCACCATGATCTACAGTACCTCTTCTACTTCTCAGTCCCCTCCCCACATAACACTCTCATTCATGTCATTCTCTTCATAGCCATTTTCACCATCATTTGGTTCACTTATTTACTTTTATTTATTTTATATTCTGCCAACTGAAATGTACATCATACAAGGACAGGTCCCTTATCTGTGCTTTACTACAGTGCCTACAGCTGGATTTACTACACAGTAGATAATAAATAAATATTTGCTAATAGAATGAATGAATGCAAGCTACTACCTTAATTTTTCCCCATGCAGTCATTATTAAACTCCCAGAAGACTATCCTGTATGCACTGCCTTGCTGTCTTTGCCAGATCTTTTCTCCTTAACCCCTTTTATTCTGATTTTTTGCCTTCATCATTTATCTACAAAAGTCCTCTTTTTACTGCTCATTGACCTCCAGATCCTCAAATCTAGTTATCCACCTTACATTTCTCTTGTATTTGGCATTTCTTAAAATTACTACTTCTTGGCTCATGTGACAAAGAAATACCTTGATCTTCATGAAACTCTGATGATTCCTCTTCTGGCTTTAGCTCAGGTAGTGATTGCTACCACTTTAAAAATAAATGGTTCATTCTATTTTTACCCAGACTTGTGCTCTTTCTCTAAGAACTTCTTCCATCCTATGACTATATCTAATCTTAAGTTGTAGGGCCCTCTCCTAAAGTTTAGGTATTTATCTCCAAATGCCCATAAAGAACTCCATGTATTCCCACTTAGAACAGCAACAGTGGCTTGTAGTTAGGTTCAAATTATGAGATAGTAATCTGTGTAACTTAGCTCAGTCTCAGTTTCCTAACTATAAAATTAAAATAATACCTCTTCTGTGAAAATACAAAGAGATAACATGAGTTGACTCGTCCAGAACCAGCTGCATGTTCCTGGGGGCACTCAATAATTGTTTGTCATTATTATCATCACAAATTCTATTTAATATATAGCCTTTGTCAGTACCAAAGGTATTTATTGACTACATAGTAATACAATCAATACTCTATAGAGAACCTATATTTTTGACTTTTGCATTTACTTACGTGCTAAAATTGTTTAAAATAAATTCTATTGTATGTTTTAAATTTGCACTGAAATCTGCCTGCAGCCGATTGACAAGGAAAAAAAGTCATAAGATGGATATCAAAAAATAACATTAATGAGCTGCTAAAGCTAAAATTACAGGAACTTATGAAATTGGTTAAACATAAAAACCATTAAACTGTTTACTGAAGCTTCACAGATATACTGCAGCTAATGAGCATTTCTGCTATTTAAATAAGCCCAAATTGAACACACATTACATGGATACATAATTAGTCATGGCAGTCAAACACACATAGACTTATTTTTAAAGCTCTATTTAGGGAATCTTTTCCATTTGATTTATTTTGTTAATTAAAATATTTTTCAGTATTCACTTATATTTTAATAATATTGTTTTCACAAGTAGTGTAATTTACTTCTGGCTTTCTATTTGTTTTTATTTATGCTTTAAATGCAGCAAATGAGGATTTTATATTAAACATTTTTTAACCCCTTTCTGTAATTATTTCTAACACTTGATGATATCATTCAACATTTTAAAAAGTTCTTTCACTGAGAAGTTATATAAAATATTTCAGTAGCCTTTCCACTTTTTTTCACTGTCTCCTAATTATCAAGAGGTATTAAGCACCCAAATGTGCATAGAATTATGATGATTATAGTCCAAATCAGATTAAAGGATGGTCTATTCCTTCAAGGAGTTTGTAGTCTTAAGTAGATGGTATCATTGAATATAAATAAGCAAATCAAAGTGCAGCATTTGGGAATCCAACAGAGAATTTGAAAACAATCCCCATATATTTTCTTCAAGGACACTGACCTCCTTGAGAGATCTCTTCCAGAGAAAATGAAATCAAATCTTCAAGGAGTTTAGTGTTTTAAATAGATGGAATTATTGCAGAGGAATAAGCAAATCAAGGTGAAGTGCTTAGGCAATTTTAATTCTGAATTGATTAGTTGGTCAGTTTAGGAAATGAGAAGGAGACTCCCTGTAGAATACAACTAAAACAAAAGGAGTTGCTACAGGCTATTATTGACATCTATCTTTTGTATTTAATTTGGGGAGCCTAAGCTTATCCTGGGCAAGGAAGGAAAGAAAATTAAATGTGTACTTTTACATTGTCTGAGTTCTACAAGCATATCCAAATGAACATTTTTTTTTTTAAATATAGCAGTGGATAATTCAAATAGTTAAATCAATCAAAAGATATTAGCCAAGTGCCTATTCTACTTGTCAGTGTAATTGTCATATAGAGTTTTTCTTTGTTGCTGTTTAATTGCTAAGTCCTGTCCAACTCTTTGAAACCCCCATGAACTGTAACCTGCCAGGCTCCTCTGGATATGGGATTTTCCAGGCAAGAATACTGTAGTGGGTTGCCATTTCCTTGTGCAGAGGATCTTCCCAACCCAGAGATCGAACATGTATCTCCTGCTTAGCAGGCAGATTCTTTACCACTGAGCCACTTGAGAAGCCCAGACACCTTTAGAAGCTTTATTTTTAAAGGGAAATATTTGGGCTTCTTCTCTATAATGAACTACTCTCAAATTGTGGAAATAAGACCTACAAGAAAAATAATCACTGTCTCTTCAACTCCAATCTGCTTCATTTTAGTTATTCCCATTGTTCCCAGAAGAAGAAGAAGAAGGTGCCATTGCCTTCTCCCATTGTTCGGAGAAGGCAATGGCATCCCACTCCAGTACTCTTGCCTGGAAAATCCTATGGGTGGAGGAGCCTGGTAGGCTGCAGTCCATGGGGTCGTGAAGGGTTGGACAAAACTAGCGACTTCACTTTCATGCATTGGAGAAGGAAATGGCAACCCACTCCAGTGTTCTTACATGGAGAATCCCAGGGACGGGGTAGCCTGGTGGGCTGCCGTCTATGGGGTCGCACAGAGTCGGATACGACTGAAGTGAGTTAGCAGCATTGTTACCAGTAGAGAGACGGTTTTTGGTCTATCCCTGGCTTTTTCTTGCCCTCACACCAAGGGTCAGTGGCAAGAAGAGCTTGGAAGTGAGAAATAACTGGTTTCATAGGAGCTGGTCTTGGACAGAGAAGCCTGGCATGCTGCAGTCCATGGGGTCACAAAGAGTCGGACACGACTGAGTGGCTAAACTGATATACTGACTTTGCCATCTCTTAGCTGTATTTAGGATGCTACTAATAATACCTAACTTAAAGAATTGTGTTGTGATCTAAATGAGATTACTGTATGGAAACATCCAGAATCGGATATGTCTGCCATACACAAGGGATCAATAAATGCTAATTGCTTTTCTTGTTCTTCATTAGGTGAGGATGATGTGAATGAGATGTAGGAAGTAACTAGGAGAGAGTTTCTTTCTGTTCAGTTGTTAGTATATGGTAATTGGCCACATAATAAGATGATTGGAGAGAAAAGATTGAAAAATTATACCAAAATTAAGGCCTATTTCCAGGTTTTTGTTTTTTGGTAAAGGAGAATAGAAAAAAACAGCAGTAAAGGTTAAAGTGTGATCATGGAGGCACATGGAAAAGCAGGAAGTGTGGTGTCATTGAAGCCTAGATAAGGGACTTTTATGAGGAGGAAGTGGTTATCTGTTGAGAGCTCCTGAGAAGTCAAGGAAGGCAGTCCCATGCTTAGGTTGAGACAGTTGAGGCACTGAACTGCCTTTGCATGATCTTGTGCCTAAAGACCTTCTTAAATCTTACTATTTGGATGCCTCACCCCAGCTCACCCTAGTCCTGGTCCTGAACTGGGCCGATCACTGGAAGAGTCGCTGGATATGGCCCTCTGGATCATCATAGTGAAGAGAGTTTCAGTGAAGCTTTGGTGGTCACAATGAGAAGGAGACATGAAAAACCAAGCTTACTGATAATCACTTGTAAAATGTGAAAGGCCCAGAGGAAGCTGTTGAACTGGGTTTTAGATGTGATGATTTAGGAGGGACAGTAGAACATCCACATTGGAATCTCTAACCAGGCAGATGGGAGTGTCAGAATAAAAAAGTGGAAGGTAGCATTTGAAGTCACTTCCAGAGAGATGAAGTTTAAAGACAGAAGTGAAGTGAAGTGAAGTCGCTCAGTCGTGTCCGACTTTTTGCTACCCCATGGACTGCATGACTATAATTTCTGATGCAGTGAAGTGTAGCAGATGATGTTTGAGAGCTACAAAGAGTAGGAGGATGAGATGAGGCGTAGCCAGATGGAGCCCATGGACAGTTTAAAAAGAATGAGAGCCCAGATAGAGTAGCATTCTGCAAATCAGAGAAAGAGATAAAAATTAACATGATTCAGCTAATGGGTGCTATAGAAAGGGAAAAGCGAGGAGGACTGAGGTCATGGAATTTGGTGACAATAAACACCATATTTTCATAAGAGGGATAAACTGAAAGGAATAATTGGGTGGTGAAAAAGGTAGGAAGTCAGTGTAAATTAAGAAATTAGATAGAAGAAGATGTGAGAATTGCAGTGAGAAGAGAGACCCAGGTTATTCAACCTAGGGCTTCCCTAATAGCTCAGTTGGTAAAGAATCCACCTGCAATGCAGGAGACCCCAGTTAGATTCCTAGGTTGGAAAGATCCACTGGAGAAGGGATAGGCTACCCTCTCCAGTATTCTTGGGCTTCCCTTGTGGCTCAGCTGGTAAGAGTCCGCTTGCAATGCCGGAGACCTGGGTTCAATCCCTGGGTTGGGCAGAGCTCCTGGAGAAGGGAAAAGCTACCCATGCCAGTACCCTGGCCTGGAGAATTTCATGGATTGTAATGGTTCATGGGGTCGCAAAGAGTTGGACACTACTGAGCAGCTTTCACTTTCATTCAACGTAGGAGGTGACAGAGGAGAATAAGAGAAAGATGATATTCTAAAAAGAACCAGAGTTACTTGAAGTCCAAGAAGGGGAGGAAGGTAAAGTATCAAGGTTGACTCTTAAGGGGTTTACAGAAAGAAGTTGATGAACCTTCATTGTTCTCTCCCTCGTGTTTGGGAATGGACTGCATATTGATTCGAATACTTAGAGGAAGAGGGAGATGTGAGGACAGAGCTCATGCCTTCGGGACTTGATATTCTTAGGCATTCTGTGGTTCTGTCCCCTCCTCACCCCAGCTTATTCTGTTTTCTGATATCCTGGCCCTGTAATTAGAATTTATTTGCTCTTGCTGATATTTTGTTTTCAGCTCTGATTTACTGAGGTTATTGCCTCAGCTTGTCTTTTTGTTTCATTGTGCTTTGGTCCTATTGGCTAAGAGGTTATGTAAAATTAAACAACAAGCACATAGATGAATTCATCTGTTTTCAAGATATCATTTTCTTATAAATGTCGGAATTTTTTTTATTCCCCCCATTGTTTTATAGCATCTCAAATTCACTGAAAAATACTAATAATCCTTCTTCATTATAATTTCTGTTGTATTGTTTTATTGTTTATGGAGAATTAATTTATATTTATGTACTAAAATATAACATCTTTGACATCTTTTTATAAACACTGAGAAATATACTTGTCATAGGCTCATGGGTTTCTCTTCTACATATATGACAGCACAGCTACATCAGTTTAATTGACCTTGGCAATCTGCATCTGCTAGTGATGTGTCCCTCAGGGAGGGTTTCTGCAATTTTAAGCTGTGGCTTATTGAAGAACTTGTGTGTCACAATACAATTAAGTCTATATAAAAAAATCATTTCATGCATAACATTAAGTTGACTAAAAGTTCCTATTTCAAAACCGTTTCTTGTTTTAAAGCTACCTCAGAGTGTCTTTGTTTTTTAAATCAGCTCATTGGAACATAGTAGTAATTAAAGCCGAAAATTAACATAAATCTTGAATGTTTGGTATGAATAAAGGATGTTTTTGTTCCTTTTAAAGACTGCATAAAATTCCAGGCACCATATCATTTAACACATTTCTCTCCCATTTGCAGAATAATATAGGCTGTGAATAAGCACATTTTGGGATTCTTTTTCAAGTTCTTTTTCTGTTCATCTACGGAGCTACCAGGGCATATGCTGCAGTCTCCAGCAAGATGCAATCTCACGAAAATCTGTGGGGAAACTGTGTATGATTGTAACAGAAAATCCCACTCTACCCACCCCCATTATTTTATAAACAAGAAAGAAAATAATACAATCCTTCTATTAATATTCATTTAACACTTCACAGGAAATGACAAGCAGTTATTTGGTTTGCAAATGTAAATATACATTTTTCATCCACTTATGCTTTCACTCTTTCCAAGCCAGATAAAGGCAGAACAGAAGATATCCTTCTGAGACTTATTTTTATTGTATCCCAAGTTAGACGTATCAGCAGAGATGTAAGGCGTATCAGCTGTGAGGAGTTCATAGAAGGATGGTTACAATGACGATGAAAGTCTCTCTCGTAAGAAGCAGCTAAATAAATGAACTCCTTTCTGACAAATTATGAATAAAAGCACATGTAGTTTTTTTCACTGAATCTTTAATTTGCATTCTAACTTAAATACTTTGGAGCTTTAAAAGTATGATTAAATGATGGAAATAACTGCTGTCTTTCAAAAGAGTCACTGAAATTGTGAAAAAGTGTTACTTGGATCCGCAGTATCCAAGTGTTACTTGGATCCAGTCAGAATCAACAAAATTTCAGAAAATTAATGATCCCCCCTCTTTCTCTCTGTCTCTTTCTTTCTCTCTCTCTACCTCTCATGCTTAAATATTGAGTCTATTGTGCTTATAGGGAAATGATCCTAATTATCTGCTGCTCTAGTTGTAATGAACAGTCATTCTTGTGTTAGCTGCTTAGTGCCACTGATAGAAAACATTTCTGACTCACTTAAGGGTCACTTATATTCTTATAAGCTGTCCATGTTCTACTTTTTCAATGATAAAGTTTGTCCAAATGATAAAGGACAAGTTGAACTATTAGATATTAAAATGCAAAGAAACGATTTTTATTTTGATTGATGTAAGTTTTGCTATACTATTTCATAACAGCATAACCAAATGCTTGGTCTCTCATTGCATTCTATTTATTTATTAAATGAACCTATGGACATTTTAAACTTGAAGGCCTCTAAAAAAGAGTAGGGGGGAATTAAATAGATGATTTTTAAAAGAGAGCTGAGATAATTTTAATATGAGACATAAATTATCTTTTGGAATAGAGTATCAGGAAATTATTTGATTATTTATGAGGTTAGTTGGATGTTACAAATGATAGAATATAATTAAAACAGTTTGTAGTCAGATCTAAGACTTTAAGTTATAATTGAATCAAATATTGAGGAAAGAGAGCATAATTTAAAAAGTAAACATAAGTATATATGAATGTCTAGAGACATAAAATAATACAATGTGTATCTAATGGAAAGACCTGTGAATAGAATTAGTGCTTTTGAATTCACAAATACATATTCCTAGGTTGATTTATAGTGTTGGTGCTAAATATTTTAAGAAATGCAATAATTACTTATTAAACTTCTAGTAACATCTCCTGACTATTTATTGACTGAATTAGTAATGGCACTCTAATATTAAAGTGAATCATACCATGTGCATTAAATCATAAAAAAGTATAAAACACATTACTCATGAATTTCACTTTAATTCAAGCATTTATTCAGCACCTACTATTTACAATTCACTGAGCTTGAATAGATTCAAATTTTGTGAGACCTGAAGCCTATATAATTTGAGGGCTTTTCTATAAAAAAAGAAAAAAATTGCAAATTCAAATTTAGGTCTTGAAAGAGGCCCACGCAAGTGAGGGACCCTGGAGCTTAATCTTCAATAACTTCACAGTATATATGGCTTTGACTAATAGCTGCTGTGGGAAATCAAAGATAACTAAGGCATAATCCCTGCCTTGCTCAAGCTTAAAGTGAAATCTGTGCTAACCTTCAAGAGTATTCCTATAAAAAATGAGAAAAATGTATAAAAAGGCTTTGATCTCCTAGTGAAATAGTTTCGAATTCCTTCTCATTTAAAAATCATCTTTATTTCATATTCTATACAGGACAAGGTTGTATCAAAGTCTTGGACAAATAAGGTCATTTCTTATACAGGAGAATTATTTTTTATCTCTTGCATATGTTTATGCTTATCTATGGGACTCCCTGATAGCTCCGTTGGTAGAGAATCTGCCTGCAATGCAGGAGACCCTGGTTTGATTCCTGGGTCAGGAAAATCCCCTGGAGAAGAGATCGGCTACCTGCTCCAGTATTCTTGGGCTTCCCTTGCGGCTATACCATTCAATGATGGTGTGTTAACAGTTACTTTTATTATAATAAGTTGAACAGATGAGTCATGCTCACTATCAAAGTTTTGAAACTCAGGTAACTGTCAACAGATGGTAGTGATGATCTTTTATGCAATAGGGAACAAATGTTAAGGTTTCTTTCCATGTGACCTTTAAAAACATTAGAAAAATCTTCTCATAATGCCATCCTGCATTGAAAATAATTATATGTATATTAAATTTTGCTCTCAATGAAAGGTGAATTTGCATCAGAGATACAAACAGTAGATTTTTAAATAAAAACCTGAGCATGATGGCATTGACCCATCTACTAATTTATTCATCCATCCATCCATCAATCCATTCATCTATCCATTGAATTGAGTGTCTTCCGTGTTTTAAGTGATACACAAGGCTTGGTGACACAGTGGTAAGCACCACAGCATGGATATATTCTTGTTCTCATGGAACCTACAGTCTTGTGGAGAAAGCACAATCAACAACAACAACAAAAAAAAACAATAGTCCCTTAATGGTTTTCTAGAATTCTAATCTGTTTCAAGCAGAAAGCTACAAACATGTACCAGAGTTTATTTTTATATTTTTTCTTTATTGTTCAGGAAAAAAAAATTAGAATAACTTATTTTGTTTTTACACTTGGCTATTTAATTTTGAACTTAAATTGTCAGTCTATTCAACAACTAACTTTTGTGCTCCAAGAACTTCTATTATCTTCTCCCTTAGTTTGAAGTGAAGTGAAGTGAAGTTGCTCAGTCGTGTCCGACTCTTTGTGACCCCATGGACTGTAGCCTACCGGGCTCCTCTGTCCATGGAATTTTCCAGGCAAGAATACTGGAATGGGTTGCCATTTCCTTCTCCAGGGGAACTTCCCGACCCAGGGATCGAACCCGGGTCTCCTGCATTGTAGGCAGATACTTACCGTCTGAGCCACAAGGGAAGCCCTTAGTTTACGTAGTTATATTTTCTTTTCAATTACAGTAAAGAATAGCTCCCTTTAGTATATCATGAGAACTTGTAGGGCTTTCCAGGTGGCACTAGTGGTAAAGAACCCACCTATCAATGCAGAAGACATAAGAGATGTGAGTTCAATCCCTGGGTCAGGAAGATCACCTAGAGAAGGGCATGGCAACCCACTCCAGTATTCTTGCCTGAAGAATCCCATGGACAGAGAAGCCTGGTGGGCTACACTCCATAGGTTGGCAAAGAGTTGGACATGACTAAGGTGACTTAGTACATACACAGACACACGAGAAGCTCTGCTTAAAATTTATCACGTGAATATCTGAAAAGAACATTTTATCTTAAACATTGGCTCAGTTTGCTCCATCATATATGGTACGATCTACCTTTCTTCATTTCTTCTCTAGATCAACTTCTTATCTAACTTACTTTCTTTCATCTCTTCCAAATATCCAGATCATGTGTCTAGTCAACTTCTTTAGAAATTTTTTCTTAATAGGATTCAATTTCTCCCTTTTTCTGACATGTTTAAATTCATTGGGACACAGCATATTTAGCAGAAAATTTAAATCTCTTTTACAGAGAAATTTCCCCAAAGAACTAATGTTAATGTTTGCATTTGTTGATTTTTGCTGGCTAATTTTAACTGTATTCTTGATTCATTAAATCACCTAACATTAAATGTAAAAAACTTGATGAAAATGTATAAGATTTTTTCTTGTTTATAAAACTTTCTGTGAAAGGAAGATATTGGCAATTGACTCAAATTCATAATATAACTTACACCGGTGTTACACAGAAATAAATTTGGGGTCATATAAGTAATAAATTTGTGAAAATAATGGTTATGGACAAAGTTTTAGAAATGCTTTTTATAACATTTATAATATTTAAAGAACTGTAGTCTCCCATTTTGTCTAAGATTCTTAGACAAAAATACCAGATCTGAAATATTGCCTGTATCTATACATGTGAGTTTTATTTTGAGTTGATTAAGTCGGTACACTTTGAATGTATTGTTAACTCAGATATTTCATTAACTTTCCATTTTTATGGTTCATTAAAAACAGTTTTTTGAATCCCTTGAATAATAATTAAACCATAATTTTTCTTAATTTTCAAATTATTGTTATGTGTTGCACAAATTAGTCATTGCTTGCTTTCTTTCACTTTTTGCAGTAAAAGAAGCCTTGAGCCCTATAAAATTTAACAGATGGGATCTCCCAGAAGTAGATCCAGAAACTATGCAAACCAGTGAGCCATGGGTGTTTGCAGGTGGTGATGTGGTTGGTATAGCCAACACTACAGTGGAAGCCGTGAATGATGGAAAGCAAGCCTCTTGGTACATTCACAGATATATACAGGTAGGCGTTTACCATCAAATTCAGTTAATTTTTTCCCAGTGGATTAGTACTTCATTTATCTTTGTTACTTATTCATATGAGCATTTCTATAAGGTGTATGGAGAAGGCAATGGTACCCCACTCCAGTACTCTTGCCTGGAAAATCCCATGGACGAAGGAGCCTGGTAGGCTGCAGTCCATGGGGTCGCTAAGAGTCAGACACGACTGAGCGACTTCACTTTCACTTTCCACTTTCATGTATTGGAGAAGGAAATGGCAACCCACTCCAGTGTTCTTGCCTAGAGAATCCAAGGGACGGGGAAGCCTGGTGGGCTGCCATCTATGGGGTCGCACAGAGTTGGACACGACTGAAGTGACTTAGCAGCAGCAGCAGCAGCAGCAGCAGTATAGTTGTAAACCCTACTGGCTGTGCACTGAGACAAAAGTGTGATTTAGGAAGCAGTGTTTTTGCATGCATGCATGCTAAGTCACTTCAGTCGTGTCTGACTCTCTGAGATCTTATGGACTGTAACCTGTCAAGCTCCTCTGTCTATGTGATTCTATAGGCAAGAATACAGAGTGAATTGCCACGCCCTCCTCCAGGCAATCTTCCCAACCCAAGGATAGAACCTGCATTTCTTATGTCTCCTGTATGGCTGGCACATTCTTTACCACTGAGCCACTGGGGAAGCTGTTCAGTGTTTTGGGGAGATGCATCGGTGGTGGTTTCCACTGCAGGCTCAGCAGCATCTGTATTTTGGAGTGTCCCCATGACCTCAGAAACACATAGCAGGAACAGTTCATGACAAGCACTGAGGATGGACTCCTGCTTTGGCTCTTTTTGCTTTTTCTGTCCTCAAACCTATCACCCTTTTTTGTGTTTCCTCATTCTTTTCTTCTTATACTCCTAGTATTCTCCCAGGGCACCCATGTGCTTAACTTCCTACTGTGTATCTCCAGTAGGAAATTCTGTCCATGGTCTCACTGGCTGCTAAACATCTTCACTTGTCTAAACAACATTTCAAATTCAGTACTCGACTTGTATATATATTTTACCTACACTTCAAACTCACTGCTTTTAAACCAAACACAACCTCCTAAACTTGTTTTACTTCCTGTGTTTAAAATTTCTGATTCCTAGAGTCAAATCCTCTACATCAGTGGTCCTCAGACTCTGGATTCAGTTCAGTCCAGTCACTCAGTCATGTCTTTGCGACCCAATAGACTACAGCATGCCTGCTTTCCCTGTCCATCACCAACTCCCAGAGCATGCTCAAACTCACATCCATTGAGTCAGTGATGCTCTCCAACCATCTTATCCTCTGTTGTCCCCTTTTCCTCCTGCCTTCAATCTTTCCCAGCATCAGGGTCTTTCCCAGTGAGTCAGTTCTTCTCATCAGGAGGCGAAAATATTGGCGTTCCAGCTTCAGCGTCAGTCCATATTCAGGACTGATTTCCCTTAGGCTTGACTGGTTGGATTTTCTTGCTGCCCATGGGACTCTCAAGAGTCTTCTCCAACACCACAGTTCAAAAGCATCAATTCTTAGATGCTCAGCTTTCTTAATGGTTCAACTCTCATATCAATATATGATTACTGGAAAAAACATAGCTTTGACTATGTTTGACTATACAGACCTTTGTCAGTGAAGTAGTGTCTCTGCTTTTTAATATGCTATCTAGGTTTGTCATAGCTTTTCTTCCAAGGAGCAGACATCTTTAAATTTCATGGCTGCAGTCACCATCTATAGTGATTTTGGAGCCCAAGAAAATAAAGTCTGTTTCCATTAAAACATGGGGAAAACATTTGCCATGAATTGGCAGATGAAGTGATGGGACCGGATGCCTTGATCTTAGTTTTTTGAATGTTGAGTTTTAAACCAGATTTTTCACTCTCCTGTTTCACTTTCATCTAGAGGCTATATAGTTCTTCTGTGCTTTCTGCCATTTTCTTTCACTTTGGCAGAAAGCAAAGAGACTCTGGATTCCTCAGGCTAATAAAACTTTCAGAGTCAATTTGGAAACCAATATACTGTCGATGGCTTCTTATTTTGCTGAGTAATAGCATTAAAATAGAGATTCAAACACATGAAATTATATTTACTTTCATTTATTAACAGTCTACTTCATGAGAAAAGTAGGTAACAGCATAGTCTCAGAATAGAGTTATTTCTTAAGAAAACACAGTTGAAAGAGTTACACTAGTGTGCTGATACATATATTTTTTCTCGTAAAACAGTACAATTGTGTACACTCTTCTTTATGAGCTACTTATTTAAATTTCTTTTCTTCCCTCTCTCATATATACCTGGTCAACTTGATCCCTATAAAGACTTTCATAAACTTATTTTAATTTCATTATTTTTTGTGTGAAATACAATTTTTAGTTGACCAGACATGTCACTGACCAGTCTGTTAGCTCCTTGAAGAAATGAGAGTGGACTCAGGAGAAAAGGCTTCTGTGCTAGGCCAGCAAAAAACCTATTGAAGATGTGAATTCAGTTTGCAGAAGTGAAAATGATAGGAAGGAAGCAATGCTAAAGAGATTTGAAAAGGTAAAATTGAACACAGGCAAGTGGAGAATGGTTAGTGTTATTGTTTTCTATATATTTAAATCCATTTATAGCTTTTAAGATGACATAGAAAATATTTACTATACTTTTGGAGGTGGTAGTTTTATGGTGCTTCACAATTATCATTCAAAGGGATTCTTAAGAGTGTTTTTTACTTTATTTATTTATTTTTTTTTTTTTGCAGTAAAAGTTTATTTTTTTTTATTTTTTCTCTAATTTTATTTTATTTTTAAACTTTACATAATTGTATTAGTTTTGCCAAATATCAAAATGAATCTGCCACAGGTATACATGTGTTCCCCATCCCGAACCCTCCTCCCTCCTCCCTCCCCATACCATCCCTCTGGGCCGTCCCAGTACACCAGCCCCAAGCATCCAGCGTCATGCATCGAACCTGGACTGGCCACTCGTTTCCTACATGATATTTTACATGTTTCATTGCCATTCTCCCAAATCTTCCCACCCTCTCCCTCTCCCACAGAGTCCATAAGACTGTTCAATACATCAGTGTCTCTTTTGCTGTCTCGTACACAGGGTTATTGTTACCATCTTTCTAAATTCCATATATATGCGTTAGTATACTGTATTTATGTTTTTCCTTCTGGCTTACTTCACTCTGTATAATAGGCTCCAGTTTTATCCACCTCATCAGAACTAATTCAAATGTATTCTTTTTAATGGCTGAGTAATACTCCATTGTGTATATGTACCACAGCTTTCTTATCCATTCATCTGCTGATGGACATCTAGGTTGCTTCCATGTCCTGGCTATTATAAACAGTGCTGCGATGAACATTGGGGTACACGTGTCTCTTTCCCTTCTGGTTTCCTCAGTGTGTATGCCCAGCAGTGGGATTGCTGGATCATAAG
>NW_011495073.1:0-498 GCF_000754665.1 Bison bison bison
TTTTTTTTTTCTTTTCTAAATGTATGTCTGGTTGGTTTCAATCACAGTTGCTTACTTACTCCAAAGTTAAGTGTCACAATATAAACACACAATAGGATCTCTGAGCAATCCTTTTAAAGTCAGGTCACCAAGTCTGGCCTTCTAACGTCACGACTGGCCCCTTGCAAAGCCTGTAACACAGAACTTGGGCTTCAGAGAAAAGCAAAGTGGGCTTCCAGAGAAGCCCGCCTCCCCACTACCCTCTCTGCACTCCCTTTGAGCTGTGTCTTCAGGAGCATCAGAGTTGGTAGAAAGACAGAGGAGCTTGAAAAAAGAGACAGAGAGAGAGAGAGAGAGAGCTTTCCTGGTTAGAGCCAGTGGAAAGAGACCGCAGCAGTGACTGTACGCTCTCAGAACAAGCTTATCCCTGCACCACTAAGTGGGTTTGAATAGAGAGCAGGTCATCATTACACAACCAGCATGAGCCAGTGATTCAAAAATAGCAACCTGCACCTCCAC
>NW_011495073.1:4258-5738 GCF_000754665.1 Bison bison bison
AGTTATTTTATGACAGGAGGTCCTGGTAAGGAATACAGAACTAATAAGCCACCACCAACCAAAAGAATTAGGGAAAGAATGAAAGGAGATGCCACATGTCCTACCACCTCCCAGAACCCTCCTTGCTGAAATCCTTGCCTGAGCAATGCATGTAGCACAGGAAGGACCCTGAGTCAGAATCAGTGGGCAGAGACAGCCCAGAAACTCGTCCCATCACCCACTGTAAAACCCAAGACTGGGAGCCATGTGGCAGAGCAGTTCCTCTGGGTTCCCTTGCCCTGCCACTCTCCGCCCCGGCACCCCTTTCCAATAAAGTCTCTTGCTTTGTCAGCACATGTGCCTCCTCAGACAATTCATTTCCGAGTGTTAGACAAGAACCCACTCTCAGGCCCTGGAAGGGGCCCCCCTTCCTACAACATATTCACATTGTTGCTGGTCTATCTAATACATGGTTTTCTAGTGGAGATGATTAAAGGAGCTGGGGAGCAGTGTGGACGCTACTCATTATGTTTGTTTATTGTGCAAGGAAATACCCTCATCAGAAATGCAATTAGAGTGAAGCATACAAAACATCAGTTTGGGTGTGGAGTTGGAAGTAAGGAACTAACCTTTTCATAATTGCAGAGATGGTAAACTCTACCTGGATAACTATTTATTATGTGCGTGTTTTGCGACTCTTTGCGACCCCCGGACTGTAGCTCACCAGGCTCCTCTGTCCATGGAATTCTCCAGGAAAGAATACTGGAGTGGGTTGTCATCCCCTTCTGCAAGGGATCTTCCCTACTCAGGGATCAAACCTGGGTCTCCTGCATTGAAGGTGGAGTCTTTACGATGTGAGCCACCAGGGAAGCCCATGTATTTATTAGCTCTTACCCAAAGCTGTATCTACCAGTGTCTGTCAGGCGCCTACTTCCTCACTTCAGTCCTGAGTCCCCTGAGGAAGGTCTTTTGCAGACCTGTAGTTACCAGTTAATGTCAGAAAAATTACCCAAGGGGAAAGACTGACATAGCTAAGAGGTACTGTGGCAATCCTGATGGGCAGCATTTGTCTTTATTTTTTCCTATTACACGAGAAAACTGTAAAATGAGGGAAAGTGTACTGCAGAGGTGGCATGAGTGAACGTCTTTTGAGAATAATACTACTTTCAGTTCAGTCGTGTCTGACTCTTTGCAACCCCATGGACTGCAGCACGCCAGGCTTCCCTGTCCATCACCAACTCCCAGAGCTCGCTCAAGCTCAAGTCCACCGAGTCGGTGATGCCATCCAAACAACTCATCCTCTGTCGTCCCCTTCTCCTCCCGCTTTCAATCTTTCCCAGCATCAGGGTCTTTTCCAATGAGTCAGTTGCATCAGGTAGCCAAAGTATTGGAGTTTCAGCTTCAACATCAGTCCTTCCAATGAATATTCAGGACTGATTTCCTTTAGGATTGACTGGTTTGATCTTGCAGTCCAAGGGACTCTCAAGAGTCTTCTCCAACA
>NW_011495073.1:8174-10901 GCF_000754665.1 Bison bison bison
GAAGTATGAATGGAATGCTCTTTTCTTAATGACAAGGTAATTGTTCCAAGCCATTTGTTTTTCCCTATGCTTTTAAAAATGCCACATTTATCATGTAAATATTACATTTTGATGTAGATATCAATCTATTTCTAAATATCAGAAATATAATTTTTTGTTTGTTCCATTGATTTGTCAGCGTTCCAGTGCCACACAACTTAAATTATTTATATCTATGTCACTAATAATTCTGGGAAACCAGTCCAATGTGTGGGGTTTTTTCCTCCCACCAGAAGAAATGCTCCAACACCAGCCGGGTGTCCTATGAATCAAGTCTGACACACCCCACGGGCCCCACAAGACTGCCCCCTCATTCAGCTCCCCCGTAACAGTCCTATCCTTCTGATCAACGGGCTGTAAACTGGGGTACCATGACCCCCTCTTTGTATTTGAATATTTTGCCAGAGCCGCTCACAGAACTCAAGAGAAACATTTTACTTACTTCTTACAAAAGGAAGTAACTCAGAAACAGCCAAATGTAAGAGATGAATAAAGTGAGGTGTGATGAAGGGGCTCACTGCTTCCATTATCCCTCAGAACTGGCCAGCGTTCCCTAACCTCCAAAGGTTCACCAGTGTGGAAGCTGTCCAAACCTCAACCTTTCGGATTTTTATGAAGGTGCCTTTACATAAGTGTGATTGGTTTGATTTAATCACTGGCATTCCATTCAGCCTCCATCTCCTCTCCAGTCCCCAGACATTGGGGGCTGAGATTGAAGGTCCCAATCTAATCAGTGGTCGCTTCTCCTGGCAACCATCCCCCATCCTTTCCAAAGTTACCTCATTGACACAATAAAAGACACCTTGCTCACTCTTATGGCTTTGGAAATTCCAAGGATTTTCGGAGCTCTGTACCATAGTGAAGTGAAAGTGAAAGTCGCTCAGTCATGTCTGACTCTTTGCAACCCCATGGACTGTACAGTCCGTGGAATTCTCTAGGCCAGAATACTGGAATGGTGAGCCTTTCCCTTCTCCAGAGGATCTTCCCAACCCAGGAATTGAACCCAAGTCTCCTGCATTGCAGGTGGATTCTTTACCAACTGAGCCAAAAGAGAAGCCCATAAACTGGGAAGAAAACCAAATGTATATTTCTTATTGTAAATCATAGTATAATAGTCATACAGCTGTTTCCCTTTGTTGTCATTTTTTTCAAGGTTTATTTTTGTTGTTGTTCAGTCATTAAGTCTGCCCAACCGTTCGTGACTCCATGGACTGCAGCATGCCAGGCTCCTCTGTCCTCCACTGTCTCCTAGAGTTTGCTCAAATTCATGTCCATTGAGTCAGTGATGCTACTGATATCTAATGGTTTCATTCTCTGGTGACACCTTCTCCAGCTTCCCACTGAGCTTATATTTCCACTGAAATTTTAGAGTCAATTTGGTTGAAAACACATCCCTTTGGTTTTCTATGTATATGTGTTTTAATCTTTTAAAAACTTGCTAAAATGGAAAATGTTAAACATATATAAATGTAGACAGAATAGTATTAACTGAAACCTTGTGAACCAGTACCTAAATTCAGTGATCATTTAATGGCCAATCCTTTTTATTGATCCTCCTGTTACATAGAAGACCCGATTCCATGTTGGATCTGCTTGGTGCTATCAAACATAAAAATAGTAAATACTCCATCTGTCCTGAAGGAGAGCCTTTCGTGGTGTATATCAGATAAATGGGCCAGACAGATCCATGAGCCTATGACTAAGAAAGACAGGATATACTATTATAATGGAATTTGTACACTATGTGTATGAGGATCAGAAGAGTGATGGCCCCTGATCGGCTCTTTCAGTTATTTTACAATCTCACAGTTGGAAGTGTTTTGCAAAAGAGCAGGGAAAAGAGATAAGATTTCATATGCAGAAGCACTTATGCGCTTACATCAGGAGGAAGAGGAATCAGAGGACTGCCACCCTGTGGTACAACCGCTGAAAGGAAACCCAGGGGAAACCACAACCCTGCCTGCCAAGAGGACCCACTCCGTACCACTGAACTCTTCACCTCCGTATTGGCCAGCCACCGACCCACTTGAGAATACCAGACCACCTGACCTGCCTCTTGAGAAATCTGTATGCAGGTCAGGAAGCAACGGTTAGAACTGGACATGGAACAACAGACTGGCTCCAAATAGGGAAAGGAGTACGTCAAGGCTGTATATTGTCACCCTGATTGTTTAACGTATATGCAGAGTACATCATGAGAAACGCTGGGCTAGAGGAAGCACAACTGGAATCAAGATTGCTGGGAGAAATATCAATAACCTCAGATATGCAGATGACACCACCCTTATGGCAGAAAGTGAAGAGGAACTAAAGAGCCTCTTGAAGAAGTGAAAGAGGAGAGTGAAAAAGTTGGCTTAAAGCTCAACATTCAGAAAACTAAGATCATGGCATCCGGTCCCACCACTTCATGGCAAATAGATGGGGAAACAGTGGAAATAGTGGCTGACTTTATTTTAGGGGGCTCCAAATTCACTGCAGATGTTGACTGCAGTCACGAAATTAAAAGACGCTTACTCCTTGGAAGGAAAAGTTATGACCAACCTAGACAGCACATTAAAAAGCAGAGACATTACTTTGCCAACAAAGGTTCGTCTAGTCAAGGCTATGGTTTTTCCAGTGGTCATGTATGGATGTGAGAGTTGGACTGTGAAGAAAGCTGAGCACTGAAGAATTGATGCTTTTGAACTG
>NW_011495073.1:11001-11477 GCF_000754665.1 Bison bison bison
ATTTCCTTCTCCAATGCATGAAAGTGAAAAGTGAAAGTGAAGTCGCCCAGTCGTGTCCGACTCTTAGCGCCCCCATGGACTGCAGCCTACCAGCCTCCTCCACCCACGGATTTTCCAGGCAAGAGGACTGGAGTGGGGTGCCATTGCCTTCTCCGATTGTGGAGCCTTACTGGGATCCTAATAACGGAGGCATGCCACTTTTAGAACACTGCAGGAGATGTATCTTAACGGGTCTTCAAAAGGGGATGCAAATCTCAAAAATGACAGATGATCTCTGTTCGTTTCCAAGGCAAACCATTCAGTATCACAGTAATCCAAGTCTATGCCCCAAACAGTAACACTGAAAAAGCTCAAGTTGAACTGTTCTAAGAAAACCTACAAGATCTTTTAGAACTAACACCCAAAAAAGATGTCCTTTTCATTATAGGGGACTGGAATGCAAAAGTAGGAAGTCAAGAAACACCTGGAGTAACAGG
>NW_011495073.1:11577-12166 GCF_000754665.1 Bison bison bison
CTGAATATTCATTGGAAGGACTGATGTTGAAGCTGAAACTCCAATCCTTTGGCCACCTGATGTGAAGAACTGACTCATTTGAAAAGACCCTGATGCTGGGAAAGATGGAAGGCAGGAGGACACGGGGAGAACAGAAGATGAGACGGTTGGATGGCATCACCGACTCCATGGGCATGAGTTTGAGTAAACTCCGGGAGTTCGTGATGGACAGGGAGGCCTGGCGAGCTGCAGTCCATGCGGTCTCGAAGAGTTGGACACGACTGAGCAACTGAACTGAACTGACTCCACTTGGGCAGACACTGACCCTTTTATAAATATAATGCTTACTAGGGATGAAAGGCGGAGAAGGCAATGGCACCCCACTCCAGTACTCTTGCCTGAAAAATCCCATGGGCGGGGAGAAGCCTGGTGGGCTTCAGTCCATGGGGTTGCTAAGAGTCGGAAATGACTGAGCGACTTCACTTTCACTTTTAACTGTCACGCATTGGAGAAATGCATGAAATGGCATTGGAGAAGGAAATGGCAACCCACTCCAGTGTTCTTGCCTGGAGAATCCCAGGGACGGGGGAGCCTGGTGAGCTGCCGTCTA
>NW_011495073.1:14472-17053 GCF_000754665.1 Bison bison bison
CTGCAGCCATGAAATTAAAAGACGCTTACTCCTTGGAAGGAAAGTTATGACCAACCTAGAGAGCATATTCCAAAGCAGAGCCATTACTTTGCCAACAAAGGTTCATCTAGTCAAGGCTATGGTTCTTCCCGTGGTCATGTATGGATGTGAGAGTTGGACTGTGAAGGAAGCAGAGAGCCGAAGAATTGATGCTTTTGAACTGTGGTGTTGGAGAAGACTCTTGAGAGTCCCTTGGACTGCAAGGAGATCCAACCAGTCCATTCTGAAGGAGATCAGCCCTGGGATTTCTTTGGAAGGAATGATGCTAAAGCTGAAACTCTAGTACTTTGGCCACCTCATGTGAAGAGTTGACTCACTGGAAAAGACCCTGATGTTGGGAGGGATTGGGGGCAAGAGGAGAAGGGGACGACAGAGGATGAGATGGCTGGATGGCATCACTGACTCGATGGACGTGAGTCTCAGTGAACTCCGGGAGTTGGTGATGGACAGGGAGGCCTGGCGTGCTGCAATTCATGGGCTCCCAAAGAGTCGGACACGACTGAGCGACTGATCTGATCTGAAAAGGGGATACCTGAACAAAGGAGCTTAAACAAAATCCAGAAGGTAAAACAAAAACCAAATGAAGATCCATCAGAGTTTCTGGAAAGGATTTATCAAACTTATAGGCACTACTGTGTAAATATAAGATCAGGAGAGGTAGAGAAGGAAGCAAAAACAAAAGCACAACTGATAAGCTACACGATTCTTCAAGATGAGTTTCAAGCGATGTTTTTAGTGGAAGTAGGACAAAAGCAATGATCTGACCTTCTCATTGCATCATATCAAGAGGTGCATGGTGTTGGATACAGACCCTGAGGCCCCTGAGAATGTAAGGATGATAAATATGACCTTTATTGGGCAAAGTGCCTCAGACATAAGAAGAAAATTACAAAAATTAGATGATGTATTTAGAATGAGCCCTTCTCAATTAGTAGATGTTGCTTTTAGAGTATTCAACCATAGGGAACAAGAGCAGAAGCAAGAAAGATGGAAACCAGAAGGCAGCTTTTCTGCCAGCAGTACTGGATTCCCAGAGGCCGAATAACCTAAATGAGGTAAGCCACCACCACTGGGGGAGGAACAGTGTGCTTACTGCAAGGAGGATGGGCACTGGAAAAATGATGGCCCTAAAGTATATCAGGGGGACAGGAGCCTCTCATATGGTAGAAAGAGGGGAATATTCTGATAATGAATGAAAAGTCCCACCGGCTCCCTTAGACTTGAGGCATCTGATTCTAATTTTGCCACAGGAGCCCTGGGTGACTCTGCCAGTGGGGAATAAATCGATGGGCTTTCTAACAGATACGGGTGCCACATATTCTGCAGTGAACACCACGGTGGCACAGAAAACATCCCAGTGTATCCCAGTCTTGGGAGTTCTGGACAAGTAGTAAACCATTCATTTTAACTACCTCTATAATGCCAACTAGGGGATCTCAGCCTGAAACACAACTTCTTATGTGTCAGAGCGCCCTAGCCCCGCCTTGGGGATGAGATCTCCTTTGTAAATTAAATGCTCAAGTAACTTTTTCCACCAAGAACAGCTTGACACTAGGGTCCCACTGGAGCATGTGCTGAGCCTACAAATGATGCTCATGAAAACCCCAGAGGAGGAGACAGAATTCTTCCCCACCGAGGTCTGTGAAAAGGTAAGGCCAGAAGTGTGGGCTGACAGCACTGTCTGTGTGTGTGCTTGGTCTCTCAGTTGTTTCTGAGTCTTTGTGACCCTTTTAGACCCCTTTTAGGCTCCTCTCTCCATGGGATTTTCAGGCAAAAATACTGGAGTGGGTTGCCATTTTCTTCTCTAGGAGATCTTCCCAACTCATATATTGAACTTGCATTTCCTGTGTCTCCTGCATTGCAGGCAGATTCTTCACCTACTGATAGCACTCTGGGGAAGGCCAAAAAAGCAAGACCAATACAAATCCCATCAAAAAGGGATTCTGGGACACCTAATCTAAAATAATATCCTCTAAGACAAGAAGCCCAAAAGGGAATACAGCCAACTCTAGAAAAGTTTTTGAAAATAGGACTGATTAAACCTTGCAGGTCTGCATATAACAAATGGCAACCCACTCCAGTGTTCTTGCCTGGAGAATCCCAGGGACGGGAGAGCCTGGTGGGGTGCCATCTATGGGGTCGCACAGAGTCGGACACGACTGAAGCGACTTAGCAAAAACAGCAATCCTCCTGGTTAAGAAGCCAGACTCGACAGAGTATCAGTCTGTCCAGGACTTGAGGGCTGTTAATGAAGTCTTATACCCTGTGGGACCTAATCCATGGTGGTCTAGTCACTAAGTCATGTCTGACTCTTGTGACCCCATGGACTGTAGCCTGCCAGGCTCCTCTGTGCATGGGATTCTCCAGGCAAGAATACGGGAGTGGGTTGCCATTTTATTCTTCAGGGGATCTTCCCGACCCAGGAATCGAACCCAGATCTCCAGCACTGCAGACAGATTCTTTACCGAATGAGCTACAAGGGAAGCCCTATGTACCCTGCTTACAACTATTCCAGGAGAATATGGCTGGGTCTCAGTCCCGT
>NW_011495073.1:17242-24223 GCF_000754665.1 Bison bison bison
GGATGAAGGACTCTTACTCCCATATGTGCATGACTTGCTCACAGCGAGTCCTACAGGTGATACATGTGTACAAAATACCATCAGGACTCTGAACTGTTTGGCCAATTGTGGATATAAGGCCTCCCAGAAAAAGGCCCAGATATGCAAAGAGCAAGTATCTAGGCTTTGCTCTCTCTCAAGGACAGCGGGGGTCTTTGGCCTCATAGGAAGTAAGCAATTGCAGAATTGGGAACATCTGTGGGCTCGCAGAGTCAGACTGAAGCGACTTAGCAGCAGCTGCAGCAAGACCCACAGCCAACTGAGAGGGTTTCTGGAAATGGCAGGGTTCTGTCGGATTTAGATCCCAAACTACGGGCTCACAGCGAAAACCCCTCTAGCGGGGCACTGAAGGGACGTGACCTTGAACCCCTGTTTGGGACTAAAGAGTGCCAAACCGGTCTGTGAAACAATAAAAATGTTAATAAAGTTACTCTCAACCCCAGCTTTGGCACTCCCAGACTTTAAAAAGCATTTCAAACTGTATATACATGAGAGATAGGGTATAAGCCTTGGGGCGTTAATTCAAACTCATGTCCTCCTCCAGGGGATCGTCCCAACCCAGGGATCGAACTGTGATCTCCTGCATTGCAGGCTTATTCTTCACCAGCTGAGCTACCAGGGAAGCCCCTGGGTATGCAGTGGCAATACTTAAAGGGATTATTAAAGCAAAAGCCCTGCCCCCAGGGACCTCAGCTCAGAAGGCAGAAATCAGCTCCTGGCTGATATATACTCAGGCTCCCACTATGCATCCTCCGTGGGGCAGGTTCACTGGGCAATCTGGAAAGAAAGGTGGCTTCTAACCTCAAACAATAAAGATATTAAACAGGCCTCTGAAATCCTGTCACTATTTGAGGCAGTCCACAAGCCCTCACATATGGCCAAAATATCAGAATTTTTTTTTTTTTCTGGGTTTTAATTTAAGATTTAACTGAATTTGTAGATCAGTTTAGACAGAATCGACTTCTTGACAGCTAAGTTTTTGTATCCACAGGCAGGATAATCTTTCCATTTTTTTAGGTCTTTTCATTATCCACTGCTGTTTTATTAGGTCTTCATACAGTTTAATTCTTTCATTTGATTTTTTTAAAATTTCCATTGAGGCTTTTGTAAATTATATCCTCTTACTGGTTGTGGTTTATATTTTTTATTTTGATTTATATATGATAATTTTGTATCCATCTTTGTTTATAATGTATTTTTTCATTGATTTTATTGCTTTTGAAGGAATTCATCAAGTCATCTGCAAATGAATTATGGTTGGCCTTCTTAAATTTTACCTCTAATTTCTTTAGCTTCTCTAATTACAGAGTGTGTCCAGATCAGTGTTAAGTAATAGTGGTAACAGCAGATATCCATGCCTGGTGTGGATGAATTAATAAATGAAAGCAAATATGCTATTACGAGAAAGAGTGTTGAGAATTACCATCTTCTTCTAAATGCAAACTCATTTTTCAGTGCTTCAACAACATGATTCATCCTCAGAAGCCACACTAATGCAGAGACTGAATTTATTTTCATATTCTTAATAGTAAAATTCATTCACTTTTTACTGCAGGTAAGAACCACTTTAAGGTTTCTCTCCCACTTCTGATTTTTGATTCCTATGGATGTGATATAATCAAAGGGAATTGGAGTACCTGACTATTTTGGACTTGTGATCATGGCTGCCTGCACCAGTTCTTCTAGCTGTCATCTTTTGGGGTGCCATGAACCCTGAATCTATATAAACAAGTATAGTTTGGGTGTCCCCAATTGCTGAGAATTTTAAGTTTCACACATAACAAGAATTCAGGAACTTCATGCTGAAAAAATAGAAAAGATTAAAATTAATGTCTTATCAAATGAACTATCTCAAAGAATCTCAAGTAATGCTGATATAAATGAAAAAAATTAGAACACTTTCTTTCCTTCTTAACTCAAGTACTTTCAAGCACCAGTCTAACGGATGACATCCTGGTCTACCGTCAGGAAAGAGCTGATAAAAAGGCAGACACGGGGAAGGCAGATAGCACGGTGGTCTGCACACCGGGGCCCTCTCCGCCTTCTCCTGCCTCCATGGTGGTCCTGACTGGCTGCCCCAGGGAGGGGCAGGGAGCGACGTGGATGTACAGTTGACTGTGGAACTCGGTAAGGGCATTCATTTCTGACACATACATTGCTTTCAGCTTAGATTTTCTCGCCACTGGCCAAGAGGCGTAACACACTTGTGTTTACACGGCTTGAGGTGCCTTTTTCATCTTTTCACTAGTTCCTGTGACTAATGAGAACTAGTGAATTACATTTCTTATGCCTTACTGACTTTTAGGGGTTTATAAGTTACCAACTGGTATTCCTTCCCCTTTGAGTTAGGCTAAGAAGTTTTTCTTATCTGGTATGAAATATCTATTCTCTCTAAGTTCCTCTCTGCCTCCAATCATCTTGTTTTGTACCATCATCCCCACCCCCTCTACCCAAGGAAGAAGATAGTGACTGTCAGATTAAATATTATCAGGGAATCTGACAAATAAGGACTGAGGAAGAGTATGTGTGTGTGTGTATAAAAGTAATAGCAAATAATAAAAAAAATTTGTCTCGGAAACAACTTTTGTATTACATTTGCCTGTTTTTTTGCTTTAAAACTTATGAACATGATTGGAGCTAAGAACTGGAATTCAGACAAGGCTTGCTTATCTCACACTTCTGTCACAGTCATTCTCACACACCACTTTACATCAAGCAACCCCACAAATCTCTCCTGGGGATGGAGCCATGGATACCGCACCTTCTCCCAAGGCTCTCATTACCTGGAGTGCAAATGTTTGGACGGTGGTCCCTGTTTTGTTATATACAAACTGACCTAGAAAAATTTCTTCTCCTTCACATTGTTTCAAGACGCCCTATAAAGAAAGCAACAGACAGGGAGGTTGTAATGAATGTGTGTTCTGTTAAAATAAACGGAGTCAATTGTCTGTTTAAGTAACAATTCCCCAGACATCTTTGGTGTCCACTAGGGACACACTGCTGCGCTGCATGTCAGCACTGGGTATGGAAGGGGGGGAGGATTGTGAGGCAAGAACCAGCCTAATCAAAGGGCTGAACAGACTAAGATGGAGAGAGACAGACAGACGGGATGAAGAGACAGATGACAGCACATGTCAGCATTGACTTTGACCTCCTAACTGTATTTACTACGCTTTGGGTAAAATAAACCAAAAAAATGAGCCCCAACATCGACCCAAAACGCGTTAAACTTCACCAGTTTGCTGAACTTTGATCACACAGATAGCTCCATCCAAAAAGTAAGCTTTTGTTGATATGTGTGTGCAATTTCCCTTGTGCTTTTGACCTTTCTTCTCTACCCTTTAAAGCTGAAGATTTATGAGGAGAGAGAGAGCACACTGGTGGACATTATCTTGCAAATCTAAAGTTTATGGTTAGAGTCTTTGAATTGCAGCACCTCAACAAAAAATAAAGTTTCATGAGTTCAATCATTTTGTAATGAAAATCATACTATTTAAAATATGAGTCAATTTTGTAAAAGAATTGGGACTTCCCTGGTTATCCAGTGGTTAAGAATCTCTGCCTGCCAATGCAGGGGATGCAGGTTGGACTCCTGATCCGAGAAGACCCCACACGCCACAGGGCAACGAAGCCTGTGGGCCACAAGTACTGGGCCCTCGCTCCGGAGCTCACGAGCTGCAGCTACTAAGCCTGTGCGCACAGCTACCGAAGCCCAGAGCCCAGACCCCACTGTCCGCAACAGAGTAGCTCCTGCTTATTGCAAGTACAGAAAGCCCACACGCAGCAGGGAAGACCCAGCGCAGCCAGAAATAAATGGATAATAAAAGAACTGGATACATCATGATTAAATAATGCCCCACAATTATATATACTTTTCATCTATACAATGACATATATAAACATACATATTTCATATTTGACATATATATAATCATCTCATATAGTTCCTTTAGCCTGTTCAGAGAGATATGCTAGTTTTATTTCAAACCTTCTTTATGATCCTGTTTTAATTTCACTTGGTTCATAAATGTGCTAATATTGAGAAAAACAGTGAGAAGTATTTTGTCTTACTAAAAGGATTTTTTTTTCACTCTTTAAATATGGTCAATTTCTTAAAGGATTCTTGCCTGAAGGATTCACTCATAATTCCTCTCTAATGAGCAACTGTGTGCACTTTTCTGAGACAGGTTTGACCTGCTCCAATCCAGTATAACTCAACTACAAGTGTCTGTAGACACCGACTGTGAGTGCCAGCAGGCTCGCATCAAAGGATGGCAATCTGTTTTACAACTCGAGAGCCACAGCATCTAAAGGTGTTCCAACGACACACAAGGCAGGTAAGCGCCGTGTTTAACGCTGAGCCCCCTTCAGAGAGGGACCCTGAGGGGACGGAGTAAGCCATAAACCTCTGAGGGAAACACGGGCGCAGACCCGAAGAGAAAAGCGTCTGGAGACGGCCAAATGGCGCACTGGCCTAGAGGAAACTCAAGTCGCGCTGGCTGCAGGGGGCAACCAGCAGCACGCTGGAGCTGGTGCTGACTCCCAGTTTAGAAAGGGCCAGAGGTGGGGCCACGGTGTGGAGGCCAAGCATGAAGCTGGGAGTCCCCTCATTTGAGGGTGGGCTGATGATCTTCTTAAAAAGCGATTAAGTTTTCATCGCACCGGGTCTTCGCTGTGTGCGAGCTTTCTCTAGTTGCGGTGAGCGGGACCCACTCTTTAGTTTCTGCGCATGGGCTTCTCACAGCGGTGGCGCCTCTTGTTGCAGGGCACAGGCTCCAGGCACACAGGCTTCAGTAGTTGCAGTGCGCAGGCTCAGTACCTGTGGTGTGTGGGCTTTAGTTGCCCTCGGCAAGTGGAATCTTCCCAGACCAGGGATTGAACCCGTGTCCCCTGCATTGGCAGGCAGACTCCCATCTGCTATACTACCAGGGAAGTTCCTCTGATGGACTTTTTAAGGAGCATTTAGAGCCTAGCCATCACTCCTGTCCTGGTGCAGAAAAGAACTGTCGTTTTCTTCCCACCTCCAGGACAACTGACCTCAAGGGCATCCTGCAGAAATAACAGGGAAAGGTAGATCCTATCATGAATGATGGGCTGTGCACTGCCACACCCAGGGTGTGGGCAGAGCTGAAAACCCCTGGGCACAAGGTTGTAGGATTCCTGGGGTCACACTCTGGGGTCTCCAACCAGACCATCGAGCTGTGAAGCTTGCTGTCAGCTTGCCCATAATGTGTGCAGAAAAAGCCAGCTTTTGACTGTTCAGCTCTTAAATGAGACAGACAAGCATCACCAAACACACGAGGAAAGCACTTAGCAAGGAAGATGGAGCCCATATTATAAATAGCAAGGGAGGTACTTGGGAGTATGTGAAGGAGTTGAAAACATGGAACAAATCTACATCTGCTCATATCTTCAGACGTTGGAGGGAAGTATTGCAACCATGAAGGAAGATATTTAGATTCTAGAAAAGGGAGCATTTGCAAAAAAAAAAAAAAAAAATCAGAATAATCATAACAGCAGAATTTAAATATTCAAAATTAGGTTTAAAATATAAATTGATTAGATATTCCAAACAGTAAAACAGAAAACCAAAGAAGAAACATTAAAAACATTTTTAAAACAACAGATTTAAAACAAGTCAAATCCTCAGAGAGTGGAGCTGAAATCCCCTGATAACAGCTGTGCAGCAGGCCTGACCAGGCACCAGGTGGGAAGAGATGTGAGCAGACTGCTCCTGAGGGATATCTTTAAAAAATAAAGGAACTTCCCTGGTGGTCTAGTGGTGAAGAGTCTGCGTTGCAATGCAGGGGACATGGGTGCGATCCCTGGGAAGGATGCAGGGAAGGGATAGTTATGGAGTTTGGGATGGCTACGTACACACTGATACATTTAAAGTGGATAACCAACAAGGATCTGCTGTAGAGCACAGAGAAAGAACTCTGCTCAGTGATGTGGCAGCCTGGTTGGGAGGGGAGTTTCGGGAGAATGGATACGTGTATATGTATAGCTGAGTCCCTTTGCTGGTCACTTGAAACTATCACATTATTAATAGGCTATACCCCAATACAAAATTAAAAGGTTTTAAAAAAAGAAAATGTATTCAAGGGCATTGTATGACTCAGCTAAGAACAATACTATTCACAGACTCACAATGAACACATTGGATGTGTACTGAAGCTGAGATATACCATCTGCCAGTGTCTCACACATGAAACACAGATTTATCATGTGATCTAGAAACTCTGCTCTGAGGCACAAACCCAAGAGAAATGAAAACTCAGGTCCACAGAAAGCTTTGTACCCAGCGCCTCACAGCAGCATTGTTCATTGTTCATAACAGTTAAAAGAGTGGGATCCACTAAGATGTCCAGCAACTGCTGAATGGATAAATAAAAATGGATATTTTACTATCCATATAGTAAAATATTATTCAGCAATTAAAAATGAAATATTGACACATTTTAGCCTACATAGACCTTGAAAACATTATGCTGAGTGAAACAAGCCATTCACAAAAACCATTCACATACAATATGATTCCATTTTATAGGAACTATCCAAAATAGGGCTTCCCAAGTGGCTCAGTGGTAAAGAATCTGCCTGCTAAGCAGACGACATGGGATCTATCCCTGGATTGGGAAGATCCTCTGGAGAAGGAAATGGCAACCCGTACTTGAGCAGTATTCTTGCCAGGAAAATCACATGGACAGAGAAGCCTGGCAGGCTGTAGTCCAAAGGGCTGCAAATGGTCAGACATGACTTCGTGACTAAACAACAATGACAACATTTGAAAGAGGCAAATCTATAGATACAAGAGAGACTAGTGGTTGTCAGTGGCTGGGGCAGTGAGGTGGGGGATGAGAAGTGACAGCTAAGGGGTGCAGGGTTTCTCTGGAGAATAGTAAAAACACTCTAAAATTGATCATGATCATGGTTACGCAA
>NW_011495073.1:24323-25009 GCF_000754665.1 Bison bison bison
CTCTAAAATTGATTGTAATCATGGTTGCACAACTCTGTGAATATACCAAAAATTACCAAGTGTACACTTTACCTGACTGAATTACTGATGTGTGAATTATAGCTCAATAAACTTGTTTTTTTTTTTTTTTCTTTTAAGTTAAGACATAAACATTTTGGGAGAATTGGGAGAGGCATGGAAGAGAACTAATCTCCATTTTCCATTCAAGGAAGTCAATTGTAACAATCAAAACTGAAAAATCAAGGAATAACAGTAATAGCAAATATGAAGGGAGTAACCACACAAGCAGCCCAAACTCTGGCAAGTGAAAGCTTCCAGGGAGTAAAAATTGGTGGGAGAAGTGAGACAAGGGAAAATCTTGTTTCATTTTCATCTATGGGAATTGTACACATATAACTTGGATCTATTTCTGCTTTATTGACTATGTCAAAGCCTTTGACTGTGTGGATCACAATAAACTGTATAAATTCTGAAAGAGATGGGAATACCAGACCACCTGATGTGCCTCTTGAGAAATATGTATGCAGGTCAGGAAGCAACAGTTAGAACTGGACATGGAACAACAGACTGGTTCCAAATAGGAAAAGGAGTTCATCAAGGCTGTATATTGTCACCCTGATTATTTAACTTCTATGCAGAGTACATCATGAGAAACGCTGGACTAGAAGAAACACAAGCTGGAATCA
>NW_011495073.1:25109-32276 GCF_000754665.1 Bison bison bison
CCTGATTATTTAACTTCTATGCAGAGTACATCATGAGAAACGCTGGACTAGAAGAAACACAAGCTGGAATCAAGATTGCCGGGAGAAATATCAATAACCTCAGATATGCAGATGACACCACCCTTATGGCAGAAAGTGAAGAGGAACTCAAAAGCCTCTTGATGAAAGTGAAAGAGGAGAGTGAAAAAGTTGGCTTAAAGCTCAACATTCGGAAAATGAAATCATGGCATCCAATCCCATCACTTCATGGGAAATAGATGGGGAAACAGTGGAAACAGTGTCAGACTTTATTTTTCTGGGCTCCAAAATCACTGCAGATGGTGACTGCAGCCATGTAATTAAAAGATGCTTACTCCTTGGAAGGAAAGTTATGACCAACCTAGATAGCATATTCAAAAGCAGAGACATTACTTTGCCAACAAAGGTCCGTCTAGTCAAGGCTATGATTTTTCCTGTGGTCATGTATGGATGTGAGAGTTGGACTGTGAAGCGGGCTGAGTGCCAAAGAGTTGATGCTTTTGAACTGTGGTGTTGGAGAAGACTCTTGAGAGTCCTTAAACTGCAAGGACATCCAACCAGTCCATTCTGAAAGAGATCAGCCCTGGGATTTCTTTGGAAGGAATGATGCTAAAGCTGAAACTCCAGTACTTTGGCCACCTCATGCGAAGAGTTGACTCATTGGAAAAGACTCTGATGCTGGGAGGGATTGGGGGCAAGAGGAGAAGTGGACGACAGAGGATGACATGGCTGGATGGCATCACTAACTCAATGGATGTGAGTCTGAGTGAACTCCGGGAGTTGGTGATGGACAGGGAGGCCTGGCATGCTGCGATTCATGGGGTCGCAAAGAGTCGGACATGACTGAGCGACTGAACTGACTGACTGAACTTGGATAAAATTTTTTAAAATAGCATTAAGTAGTAGTAATCATCTGGTCCAACCCTCTCACTTTGCAGATGACAAAGCTGAGATACTGGAAGTAATACACAGAAATGTTTAGCTGCACAGCTCAGATGAGACCCCAGCTCCCAGTTCCTAGCTGATCACCTCCTATAACCCCTTCTGAAGGAAGATTTAGACAGCTTCTCACATAGACAGAAAATTCCTTGGGTGCGCTGGAGATGTTTCCTGAGGGGGACACCTTCTCTGAGATGTGCTCCATGGTAACAGCAGTTGGTATGATCTTCCTGGCAAGCTTGATTAGGGCATGACCCTGGGAGCCTGGAAAGGCCCAGCACTTCCCAGGGTGGACGTCCGGCTGGAAAGAAAGCACTGCATCAATCCCTGACTTGCTTATATACTTCCACTCCTACAAGGTTGGCCAGCTAATCACTACTGACTATAGATCTTGCTTATGCCTATAATATGAAGGCACTGTGTGAGACATATCAAACAGCAAAGCTGCCAGAGTCCCACAGGTGTGCTGATGTCAATCAGAACCTTTATTTCATGTGTGTCTTCTTTTGTTGCTCTAATTAAGACTGTAAGCTGCTAGATGCAGCCGGTTGGTATGAGTGGTGATAGCACTGGAGAAGATAGTGCTGGTTGTGGTAATGAAGAGAGAGGTGACAGTGACGGCAGGTGACGGTGATGATGGTTAATGTGATGGTGGTGGTGGTGGTGCTGGTGATGGTGGTGATGGTAGGTGATAGTGGTGATAATAGTGGTGATGGTGGTGGTGATGGGTGAGGATGATGATGGGGTTGTGATGATGGTGGTGGTGATGGTGGTGGCGATGGTGATGATGGTGGTTGTGATGGTGGTGCTGGTGGTGCTGGTGCTGGTGGTGATGGTAGGTGATGGGTGATGATGATGATGGTGGTGGTTGGTGATGATGGTGGCGATGGTGGTGATGGTGGTTGTGATGGTGGTGATGATGATAATAGAGATAATAGAGATGATAACGGTGGTGACAGTGATCCTGGCACTGGTACTAAGGAAGAAAAATGATGTCCACCATTTTCTAGATCTAGACTGTACTCTGGACTGAGATTTATAGGTTTGCCCCTGAAGGTATTTCTAAATTAGAAATAAATTCAGGTGTGTAATTATGGTTAAACACTCTCCTGTCAGTTGGTATCAAGGGCCTTTTGAATTGAACTGAAATGTTAATGAAAATATTACTTGGAAATTTCTGCTGTTAAAATTGGGCTTTATAAAAATGTGGTGACCTGAACAGCACAAAGCACAGTACTTGCACTCAGGGGTCACTCACCTTCAACAAATATTTGTCAAGTGACTGAAGTTTTTGGTGCAAAAGGAAGACTACAGAATCAGCTTTAAGAGAAGATATGGAATGTATATGTCCTATTTGAGAAGTACATAGTCTAGTTCACTGATCTTAAAATAGTAATCAAGTAGCTAATCATAGTTTTCTGCCCATAAAATAAGAAATAATGTATTTTGATGAGTATAAAAATGCATTTTCTGCCCATGTATTTTGATAACTATAAAAATGCAAGGAGATGGTTTCAGGTTCTCTGACAAGTTCAGAGCTGCATCTCTTTCAGACATTAATATTTTCATGATAAATAATAGGAACAAGATCCTAAAATATAAACAGGTTATTTTTAATTTAACTCTTACCTGGAGAATGATGTCTGGAGGCATTTCATAATTTAAGAAGCCGATCCCATGCCAGTACAGTTTTGCTTTATTATTTTTGTAACTTTCTGAGGTCCCAGCTTCAACAACAGAGGCTCCTGATAAGATAAAATAATTTTTTAAATTAAAAAAAATCACACAATTCAAAACACCATTTAGATTTTAATGTTTCTGGAAAACTATTACTGGGCAACTCACAAATGAGGTAAAACTCATACCAGGAAATTGGTGGTAGAAGTATGATTTTCAGCTTTAATTACCACTGAAATCTTGTCACTTTGAGAAAATCATGTTTGTTCTGTGGTTTCACAAAATTTCTGGAACTGACATTATGATAAAAAAATGAAATCTGGAGCCACTGATTTAGACATGGAACTATTAGGTGGATTGTGTTTATTACCTAAAGAAACATGGATCCCCACATTTTAACAGCTTTTGTGGTAAATAAACCTGATTCACTCAAAAACAAAAGCAGAAAAACCAACTGTGTCATAAATATACTAACAAGTTGTATTTATAATAGCCTTTCTTCAGATTCATTGAGCTTTAATTTTAATCAAAGAAATAAAAAATATACTCATCAAATATTATCCCTTCAAATTACTTCACTTTAGAAATAAAAGGTGTTTTAAGAAATCAAATGCAAATCACTTCCTTAAATTCCATCTGGGTATCAAAACACAGCATTAAAAAAACACAAGTATGAATGACTATCAAATCACCAGTGCTTTTTCTGAGAAGGCAGGCTTTGCAATAGTGAAGTTTGAGAGTGTTTACAAATTCTGGATGAAAGGCCTTTGTCAACTATTTGGTTTGTAATACTGCTTCCCAGCCCATGACTTGTCTTTTCATTCTTTTCAATATCTTCTCGCCAAGCAGAAGTTTTAAATTTGGATGAAGCCCAAATTACCCATTCTTTTCCTTTTGGAACTATATGTCCAACTCTTTGAGCACCATCAACTTGCTTTTTCCCTACTGTCAAAAGTTAATTAGTGTGGGATTATTTCTGGACTTCCTATTATGTTCCATTGATTTCAAACTCGCATTACCGCAGCTTTATCATATTGTAGCTTAACATCAGGGAGTCCTCCAAATTTGTTCTTCTTTCAAAACTGCTTCAGCTATTTTAGAGACAGTTCGTAGACGTCTACAAACAGTCGTGCTGGGATTTTGATCAGGATTGTATTGAATCACCAAACTAGTCAGAGAATTGCCATCTTAAAAATATTGAAACTTTTAATCGACAAACATGGAAGATCTGTCCAGCATTTAGGTCTTCTGTTATTTCTTCCATTTGTGGGTTTTGTTTGTTCATCTGTCCAGTTTTTAGCACACAGATCCTATGAAAATTTTATTAAATTTACACCCAAGAATTTCATGTCTTGCACTGTCATTGTGAATAGGACTGTTTTTAAATTTTCTTTTCCCAATTTCTGATCATGAGCATTTAAAAATGAAATATACACAGTTGAACTTACTAATGTCACTTATTCTAATAGAGTTTTGATGATTCTCTATGTAAATCTCTATGTAAGTAATAATTATTTGGCAGAGTCTTTATGGCTATATATAGTATCGTGTCGCCTGCAAATTGACACGATAGTTTTACTATCATGATAGTTTTACTTCTTTTTCTCCCATTTGGATGCCTTTTACTTCTTTTCCTCTCTGATTGCTATGTCCTGGATTTCCAATACGATGCTGAACAAAAGTACAAAAGTGGTGAGAGCAGGCATCCTTGTCCAGATTCCGATCTTAGAGGAAACGCGTTCCGCTTTTCACACTGAGTACGCTGTTAGCTGTGGACTTGTCATAGATGCCTTTACTACGTTGAGGTAGGTTCCCTCTGTATACTTTGTGTTCTTTTTAGTGATTGCTCTGGCAATATTAATACACATAACTAACTTTTCAAAGTCAGTTTACAGTTAATATCTTACCAATATGTGTAAAATTCAAAATTTTATAACCATAGAGTTTAACCTCACCCATTGACCTTCCCTCAAGACTTGTCACATCTACATGTATTAAAACCCCATCAGGGACTTCCCTGACGGTCCAGCGGCTAAGACTCTGCACTTCAAAGGCAGGGGGTCCAGGTTCGCAAGTCACGGAGCAGCTAAGCCTGTGCACCGCAACTAAGAGCCCACGTGCTGCAATTCTGAAGCGCACGTGCTGCGACTACGGAAGCCCGCAGGCCTGTGCTCAACAAGATAAGCCAACGGAATGAGAAGCCCGTGCACCACAACAGAGAGTAGTCCCCACCCACCGCAACTGGAGAAAACTTGGCACAGCAGCAAAGACCCAGGGCAGACCAGTATTTAAAAAAAAATTTTTTTTTTTAAAAGGACATTACATAGAGTTGAGACACTATCACTTAATCACTAATGGTGCATTGAGACCAGTCATTAGCAGTCATTTTTGTATGTAGAAGACAAAATGCAAAGAAGTTTGTGATGCTTACGCAAACTTGCTGTGGCAGGCAGGCTTTCTCTGTGGTCCTCTTCACAGACGCTAGTGAACGGAGATCGTTCTGAAGTCCTGACATTTTACACCGAGCTTAACGTTTCTTTACTCACCTGCTGACTTAAGGGCATAATCAGCCATCTGGACTTGATCTTCTCTCAGCTTTTTCAGTATGTAATTCACCAAGTTGGACATTTCCTATACAAATTGTAAAAAGAGTTTCCTGTTAAGAATCTCCATCACCTTCTTGAGTCTTGACAATTTACTGATTCGGACCTACGTTTGCTAATCGGCCAAACACACACAGGTTCTTCCTCTCCCCTCCGCAGATCAGTGGGATCCGTGTTTCACAGGCAGCTGAGGTATCAGGGAGCTGAGAGGTGCTGGGCCACTCACCAAGGTCATGGAAGAAGGCTGGATGTCAGTCCCCTGAGGAGCACCCCAAAATGCTCGCACAGTGGAACAGCCCAGTGAGGTTGTGTGTGCGACCTGCTGGGCCCCCCTGCTTAGCAATGAAGACTGGAGTGTTCTGTAGCTGTTTGGGAATCGAAGGCAGTTTACACAGAGCACATGATTGCTTGTGTTAGAAATTATTCCTCTTTTAAATCCATATTGGGTTATAAGGATGTTCTCAGTCTTAAGAAACCAAGCATCCTGAGAGAATGTAACGGTCTGAGTTCTAAATGACAAAGCACTTTGTCCCAGGGCCGTGAGGATGGGGGCTTGGAGGCAGTGGTGGTCAGCGTCAGCAGAATGTGTACTTCAAAAAACAGAATCTCAGGAAAAAGAAACGAAGCCAGTGCTAACAGAAGGAGAAGAAGTAAAACCAAGCTCTTGGTCTTCATCATCATGTTGCCTGATCATGGTGCTCATCCGGTCAGATACACTAGCGTTAGGTCCCTGAATAAAAATATTTTACTATTTAAGTATTTGTGTATAAACGTTCAGAGACTGCCATTTGTGAATGAGCAGTCTTTTTTTGTTTTTTTAACTGCAAAATAAAACAGTCAGTTACTTATTTGGGTGGAAAGTCAGTCTTACTGCAATACAAAATCTTCCCTGTGACACAGCCATTATGAAAAAGTGTGCTTCTAGGGGTGAGCCTTAGTAAAAGTAAAGTAGGGGCTTCCCTGGTGCCTCAGATGGTAAAGAGTTTGCCTGCAATGTAGTAGACCCAGGTTTGATCCCTGGGGTGGGAAGATCCTGTGGCGAAGGGAATGGCTAGCCACTCCAGTATTCTTGCCTGGAGAATTCCAAGGACAGAGGAGTCTGGCGGGTTGCAGTCCAAGGGGTTGCAAGAGTCGGACATGACTGAACAACTAACACTTCACTTTACAAGCTAATGTAGAAAAGGAATTTTCAAGAAGAAAGAAGACAGACCACACATCCCAGCGATCAATCATTACATTTCCCCATCACATAAGTTGTCCACTTTCTGAAAGGGGACACGCCCCTGCCTCCCTCCCACGCTCACTTACCTCGTCGATGACCTCGGTGTGGTTCCAGCCTTCAGCGGGGTCTATGTTGGCATTCCAGCTGTAATTGTGCAGACCATCCTGCATGTCTCTAAGCAATGCCTTCAGAACATCTATTTGTTCAAGTAAAAAGAGAATTTCCCGAAAGTTGTTTTCCAAAGTCTGGCTCTCCTTCCTGTGAATGGAGACCTTCAGTGTGAAAGGAGGAAGCAGTGGGCTCCCTGCCAGCCCCATGCTGGGCTTCAGGGCCAGCAAAACCCAGTGGCGCTTTACCTTGCAGAAGAGAGAACCCTGAGTGAGGGGTGCCCCCTTTTCTAGAGAACGGCCCTGCGCTGTGCACGAGGAGCAAAGACATTTCGGGAAGCACTCCTGAGGGCATCGCAGGCGTGGGCTGCGCTCTGTGCAGGGAAGGGGGGCTCAAAGGCCTTCACTCATCCCATTCCTCCCTCGGGGATTGAGGCCACGCTGACTTGAGCTGGGCAACTCCACAGTGCCCCAAACCCCCCTTCGCACCGCCTTAGGGGCAGGGCACCTTGCACTTTGAGTGGAGTACAGAGCAGGGGGATGCCAACCAAGCCCTGAAATTCTGTGAATCAGCCTTTAGAGACGAGTGACTGAAAGATTC
>NW_011495073.1:32376-32957 GCF_000754665.1 Bison bison bison
TTACTTCCCAAGAATCGGCTCTGCTACTCGTACAGTTTGAGAGTTACTGGTAGAATAAGAAAATGTCAAACCAATGGGTATTTCTTTATGTTGAAAAAATGTAAGTACTGTCATTACTTATTGTGTGTGTGTGTGTGTGTGTGTTTAGTCACTAAGTTGTGCCTGACTCTTTGTGACTCCCATGGACTGTAGCCCGCCAGGCTCCTCTTTCCATGGGAGTTTCCAGGCAAGAACACTGGAGTGGGTTGTCCTTTCCTCCTCCAGGGGATCTTCTCCATCCAGGGACTGAACTCATGTCTCCTGCATTAGCAGGCAGATTCTTTACTGCTGGCTTTCCCTTTACCAAGGAAGCCACTTCTTTCCCCCCAGTTTATAAAATGGGCTTCCCTCATGGCTCAGTGGTAAAGAATCTTCCTGCCAATGCAGGGGATGCAGGTTCAATCCTTAGGTCGGGAAGATCCCCTGGAGAAGGAAGAGACAACTCGTTCTAGCATTTTTGCCTGGGAAATCCCATGGACAGAGGAGCCTGGTGGGCTACAATCCATGGGGTTGCAAAGAGTCAGATACAACTTAGTAACTAA
>NW_011495073.1:33057-33448 GCF_000754665.1 Bison bison bison
TGCAGAAGAGAGAACCCTGAGTGAGGGGTGCCCCCTTTTCTAGAGAACGGCCCTGCGCTGTGCACGAGGAGCAAAGACATTTCGGGAAGCACTCCTGAGGGCATCGCAGGCGTGGGCTGCGCTCTGTGCAGGGAAGGGGGGCTCAAAGGCCTTCACTCATCCCATTCCTCCCTCGGGGATTGAGGCCACGCTGACTTGAGCTGGGCAACTCCACAGTGCCCCAAACCCCCCTTCGCACCGCCTTAGGGGCAGGGCACCTTGCACTTTGAGTGGAGTACAGAGCAGGGGGATGCCAACCAAGCCCTGAAATTCTGTGAATCAGCCTTTAGAGACGAGTGACTGAAAGATTCAGGGGCCCAGGTGTGGGGGCTTAGGGGAGTGGGGTGGGGGT
>NW_011495073.1:33548-37830 GCF_000754665.1 Bison bison bison
CAGAGGAGCCTGGTGGGCTACAATCCATGGGGTTGCAAAGAGTCAGATACAACTTAGTAACTAAAAACAACAAGCAAACAAAAACGTATGAATCAATATATGTTCACAATTTGGAAAATGTAAAACTGCTGAAGAAATAGAAACTGTTAAGAATTTTTGTAAAAGTTTTTATCCCATGCAAAAAAGTTGTATTAAATAACAAAATAATTTTGTGTCCCACTACACTTCTCAGATAACCAAATATATTTTAAATTATTTTAATGGCTTCATAATTCTCTATTCCAGGTATTTAAAACCTGGCTTATTTTTCTAATTTTATCCCATTTAAAAAAATAAATAATACTGAAAGCATCTCCCAGTGTACGTTCCCTTCAAGAAGGATCCACAGAAGTAGAAATTAGCTTTATAATTTTGCAAAAGCATTTCAGTGTTTGGACACACGCCAGAAAGTCACACACATGAGAACATCTCACTCACTTTAAAAGTTCCAGTTGCTCTTTTGGCATTCGAAGCCTGGCCTGAAAAATAAAACAGAGCAAAGCCGTTTCATTCCAAATCCTGCCTACTCAGGCGGAGTTATTTTTTCCTATTTGTGGAGGGGGAAGGAAATCACCCGACCACCCTTGATAGACACACCTAGCCAGCAGGACCCATAGTCTCTTAAGACACCTACATCTTCCTGCAAAGAGTGATATTTAGAGGAGATGCAGAGACATCCAGCCCTGAGGCTTGTCCCTGTAAACAGTGAGGAGCATCCCCTTTCTACATGAGGAAGCTGGCTGCTGGAATCCATTAGCCATGACATCAGGAGGATCACAGACGCTTATCTAACACCGACAGGGTGTCTCAGAAGGACCGTCTTGTGTGTGAACAGGTGGTGCCCCAGCCAGGCTGACGATGCTACTGATGTCGAGGATGTGCACGGCCTCGGTGGAGGCGGTCCACACAGGGACAGCGGACCGAGGGTCTGCTCAGGCTGCCGTGCCCCGACCCTGGTACCCCCACCAGCTCCTCTGTGTGGGAGGCTCCACATGCCACTCAGGATCCCCCAGAAATGGCTGAAAAGCTAGCAGTTTAAACTGACAGAGGTGAATTCTCTCATGGGCCTGAAGGCCGAAAGTCCAAAGGCAGGCTGTGGGCAGGGCCGTACTTTGCTCTGAGGTTCCAAAGAGAGTCTGTTTCTTGCCTCTTCCACCTTCTGGCGGCCCTGGGCTTCCTGGCTGGTGCAGCACCATCCAGGCCTCTGCCTCATCCCCACGGGCCCTTCGCCCCCGGGTGTTTCTCCTCTGTGTCTCTCTTCTGAGGACACATCTCAGTGTGCTTGAGAGACCATCTGGGAGAGGCAGGACGACTTCATCTCAGGATCCCCAATTACGTCTACAGACTCTCTTCAAATAAAGGTCCCGTGGGCAGGTTCTGGGGGTTGGGCCATGAAATAGCTTCTCGGGGCTCACTTTCACCACAGGGACCATCCATGTGTTCTCTGACAAACGAGGCCCATCCTCTCAGCGGACAAGTCTGCTTCCATGTTTCAAAGACTCTGGCTTCCCATCAGTTTGCTGCCAAAATGGTTCAAGGGGCGAGGGACATCTTATCCACACCACTGTACACTGCACAGAAAACAATCACCTCGCTTTTTTTTTCCTGCTGAGCATTTTAATTTCATTTTTAAAATTTTTATTGGACTATCGTTGCTTTATGACGTTGTGTTAGTTTCTGCCATACAGCAAAGTGAATCAGCTACCCGTATACACGTATCTCCTCTTTTTTGGATTTCCTTCCCATTTAGGTCCCCACAGAGCATTGAGCAGACTTCCCTGTTCTATACAGTAGGTTCTCATTAGCGAGCAATTTAACTTATTACAGGCTCTCCTCGATATTTTTCTTTGTACAGAGATGTGGAGTTGGGAGCTGAAGCTGGGAGCTGATTTTTGGTAGGGATAAATTCTTATTTCCAGTGTTTCAGTTGCTGATTGAATAGGTTTCCTTTTGCTAGGGGCAGTGTTTTGCATTTCTGTTACTTTTTTCTGTTTTACCCTTAAAAGAACATATAGAAAGTATGCCTTCACTAATTTGCTGATAAATTTCAGAGTTCTTTGAAAGCTAACATTTTCCTAATTTTTAAAAGCATTTGCCTCATTCCCAAAAGGACTTCAGGTGGCTTCCACTTTACGAACAAACATAGAATAAAAAGTCATTGAACAAAAAGGTGAGGCAATGAAGTGAATAGAAAACAAGGACTGGAAAAGGACGAAAACGTGTGAAAGATGAGTGTGACTTAAATTCCTGGAGTTCTCAGCTGTGGCCCTACATCTGTTCCTAACATTGTAACAGCGGAATTGGGTGTGGGTGGGAGGGAATGGGGAAGACAAGAGTTGACAGCGGTCCACAGGGAAAAAAGAAAACCTCAAAGATGTGGCAGAGGCTGCTTTGCCTATGGCTGGTAATCCATCCCTTCCATGAGGCTCCTGTGATAAGAACGTGTTGGGTGTCTCCTAAGAATTTTCCCAGGGCTTCCTTCCTGGCAGGTGGGCAGAGCCCCATGGAAGGTTAGGACAGCCATCCAAAGCCTTCATTAAGACTCTGCAGCAACTCCAACAAGTCACCTGCTGGCCAACCCTAAACATGCCCATTAAAGGAGGACCAGTGGGCATCTGCAGTCAGTTGAATGGGTGTAGAATTGGCAGCCTCCTGAGAAATGACAAGGTGAAGGAGAGAACGCAAAGAAACAGCTGTGGGCAGGGCCACAGCCTTGCTTCTTCTTCTTGTTTCATTGTTTTACCCTTAAAAATATGGATGACTTATCAATTAAAAATAAATAAATATTTTTAAAAATATGGAAGCCTTCACAAATCTGCAAGTTGTCCTTGTATGGGGGCTGTGCTGATCTCTGCATTGTTCCAGTTTTTGTATATGAGCTGCCAAGCTGAGCGCTGTTTTGTTTTTTCAGGTAAGGTTGACTGAGATCCAAAACTTTATGTCTTAGAATGTGGCTCCGATACTTAGAGCTGGGACAGATTGGATGCAAGAGCTCACAAATGCCTCACATGACCAGTACTTCTTTCTTTTTTTAGACAAAACTGTCACAAGTTAGGGCTTCCCAGATGGCGCTAGTGGTAAAGAATCTGCCTGCCAATGCAGACGACAGAAGAGACGCGGATTGGATACCTGGATCGGGAAGATCCCCTGGAGGAGGACATGGCAACCCACTCTTACATTCTTCTCTAATCCCGTGGACAGAGGAACCTGGCGGGCTACAGTCCTTACGTCGCAGAGTCAGACAGAACTGAACAACTGAGCATGCATGCAAGTTATCTAATTTTAAACCCTGTAACTTCCAGGTGAATCCTGGAAGCTATCGGATTGGCCAAAAGTTCGTTCAGTTTTTTTCCTGTAAAATGGCTCTAGTAGTGTTTAGCTGTCTCTAACTTTGTTTTAAACAATTTTGTTAGGTTGTATTGTGACTGCTGACGTATCAGTGTGCATTTTTAAAAAATTTATCAAATTGGTGAATTTTTGTGTGGCCATTTTAATATTGAAGACAGAAGAAAAAAGGAACATTTCTGGCATATTATGTTTGGCATAATATGCATATACCATTTTGGGCATATTTAATATATCAAGAAAGATAAAAATGCAACTGAAATACAAAGATTTGCAGAGAAGCTGCTGTGAGTGATCGAACATGTCAAAAGTGGTTTGTGAAGTTTTGTGCTGGAGATTTCTGGCTGAACGATGCTCCACGTTTGGGTAGACCAGTTGACAGGGATTAAATCGCGACATGAAATGAGATTACTCAATGTTATATCACATGGGAGATAGCCACCACACTCAAAATATCCGAATCAAGTGTTGAAAATCATTTGCACCAACTTGGTTACGTTAATCGCTTTGATGTTAGGGTTCCACATAAAGCCTTCTTGACCATATTTCCACCTGTGATTCTCTATTGAAACATAATGAAAATGGTCTGTTTTTAAAATAAATTGTGATGAACAATGAAAAGCTGAAGAGACTGTGGGGCAAGTGAAATGAACCACCACCAGCCACACCAAATGAATATGTACTGCTCTCAACTAGACCAACTGAAGTTAGTACTCAATAAATAGTGTCTAGAATCAGTCAACAGAAAGCCCATAATCTTCCATCATGATAATGCAAGACAGCATGTTTCTTTGATAACCAGGCAAAAACTATTGCAGCTTCGCTGGGAAGTTCTGATTCATCTGCTGTATTCACCAAACACTGCATCTTTGGATTTCCATTTATTTCAGTCTTTATA
>NW_011495073.1:37930-38615 GCF_000754665.1 Bison bison bison
ATAAAGTTCTTGGTGAAAATGAAAAATGTGTCTTTTATTCTTACCTAAAAAATCAAAGGAATTTTTTGGCTAACCCAATACAATGATTGCAGATTGCACCTGCAGTTAGATCATTAAGCTTGCTGCTTTACATAGAGTTTTAGATCTAAACCAATTAAATATTTGGAGCAAGTAATTTGCAATCACTGGTCTTAAGCCCTTCATTGTGATGGTGAGTATATGGTCCACTGAGACTGTACCGTGTGTGACAGCTGAACTGTGTCCTTAGCGTAAGTAAACAGGACAGACCAATGGCCACGCACAGCAAAGCTGGAGTTTGTCTTTCATCTCTGGAATTTAGAGCTGTGTTGCTTTAGGCACACACAGAAATTCCCTCCATTGTTCTGATCCAGCATCTTGATCTATAAATAGATTCGCTCCCATTGGAGGATAAAGTGATACCTGTATTTAATGTACTTACAAATAACTTCTGGCGCATTATCCTCCCGTTCTCCATGGTGGGAGACTCGGGGGTGGGGCACAGCTAACTTTCTGAAAAGCAATATTGGGACTTTCCTGGTGGTTCAGTGGTTAGGACTCCATGCTTCCACTGCAGGGGGCATGCGTTCGATCCCTTGTCAGGGAACTAAAATACTATATGCCTTGTGGCAAAAAAAAAAAAAAAAAGTGGTATTGATTAATTAAG
>NW_011495073.1:38715-39093 GCF_000754665.1 Bison bison bison
AAACAGAGCAGGATGTGTGTATTTACACAGAGAGACTTACTTTAAGGAACTGATGTGATTGTGGAGGCTGGGAGTCTTTAAGGGCTTACTTTAATGAACTCGTGATTGTGGAGGCTGGGAGTCTAACATCCGTGGGGCAGCCCAGCAGGTCCATGACTCAGAGGAGAGCTGATGTTGCAGCTCAGGTCTGAAGGCATCTGGAGGTGGAATGTCTTCCTTTTTAGGAGAACTTGGTCTTTTTCTCCTAAAACCTTCGACTGATTAGACGAGGCCCACCCACCATATGGAGGATAATCTGTTTTACTCAAAGTCTACCAATTTAAATGTTAAACTTACTTTAAATATACCTTTGGAGTAACATCTAGACTAGTGTTTGAC
>NW_011495073.1:39193-50736 GCF_000754665.1 Bison bison bison
ATGCCTTGCAGCAAAAAAAAAAAAAAAAGTGGTATTGATTAATTAAGATTCACTATTAAAAGGTCACCTAAAAATTGTGAATATCCTTCCTGTATCCTTCTTTTAGTTTATCCTAAGTAAAAAATCAAGAATGAGTGAAAAGATTCAGCAACAATGACATTTATATTGAAAAGTTGAAAACAATTCGATTGTTGAGAAATAAGTATTTGTTGAATATATTATTTATTCATTGGAATATTAGTTAGCAATCAAATGCTGTTAAAAATAATATCTAAGGACTCCCCTGGTGGCTCAGTAGCCAAGACTCTATGCTCCCAGTGAGGGGGCCCTGGTTCTATCTCTGGTCAGGGAACTAGATCTTGCATGCTGCAACTGAGACCCAGCACAGCCAAATAAATAAATATTTTTTAAAACAATAATGTCTAAAGACAGGGGAACATCTTCAAATCTATTGTTAGTTGAATTTTAAAAAAGGCTGAGAAACAGCTTCTATTGCATGTAGCTTGGGATCTATAAAGAAGTCACATGGAAATGAGTCACAGATTCATATGGTTTGTAACAGAACTTTCTTCTGTGTGAAAAACAGGTTAACCATTGGTTATTGATCATAGTAAAACGCTGATGCTGTTGTTTAGTTGCTAAGTTGAGTCTGCCTGTTTTGAGACCCCAAGCCTGCCAGATATCCTCTGTCCACGGGATTTTCCAGGTAATACTGGAGTGGGTTGCCATTTCCTTCTCCAGGGGATCTTCCCCAGCAGGGGACGGAACCTGTGTGTCCTGTATTGGAAGGCGGATTCTATACCATTGAGCCACCAGGGAGACCCAGTAAAATGCTACCTGCGTGAAAAATACCGGCTTTATATACTCAGCCTTAGAAATTAAGGAGAAGGCACTGTCGAGTGTGCTGATCCACCTAAACCCATGAAGTGGAGAGGAAGGTGGCCTTTCAAAATGACAGCACTCTCATTCATTCCTTCGTTCACTCATGCCAGTGTCTGTGGAGCCTCCGTGTTCCAGGAACGGTGTCAGGCTTGCACAAGCTCTCTGCTCATTTCAATAAGTCCACGGTGAAGTAAAGGCAACACTTGATGTACGGGGACTGTCACCAGTAGGCGGCTGGCCACAGAAGCCTCTCCCAGGTGACACGTGAGCTGGGCTGAAATGCCAGAGAGGAGTTACTCCTGCAAAGATCTGGGGCAGAATATCATAGGCAGAGGGAGTATATTAGTCAGGGTTCTTCAGAAAAACAGAGCAGGATGTGTGTATTTACACAGAGAGACTTACTTTAAGGAACTGATATGATTGTGGAGGCTGGGAGTCTAACATCCATGGGGCAGCCCAGCAGGTCCATGACTCAGAGGAGAGCTGATGTTGCAGCTCAGGTCTGAAGGCATCTGGAGGTGGAATGTCTTCCTTTTTAGGAGAACTTGGTCTTTTTCTCCTAAAACCTTCAACTGATTAGACGAGGCCCACCCACCATATGGAGGATAATCTGTTTTACTCAAAGTCTACCAATTTAAATGTTAAACTTACTTTAAATATACCTTTGGAGTAACATCTAGACTAGTGTTTGACCAAACATCTGAGCACCATAGCCTAGCAAAAGTGGCCCATAAAATTAGGCATCACAATACAGTTGATCACGATTTGGCAATTATTGGAGGTCGCCGTTGACCATGTCTCATCTGTTTTTCTGGTGATGAGCTTTCTCTGGCTCCTCCTGTGAGCCCATGGCCTTGGGCTTTGATGTGGGGACCTCGTGGTGTAGGAGTTATCTCGGGTTTCCACAGACCCACAAGGAGATGCCCTTCCATCTGGGACCTGATTCTCACAGATTCTCAGTGTGGGCAAAATGAGCAGCATCCTTGAACCTGTGGGTGCTTCCCGTGTGACCTGTGAACTCCCCAGGGAACAATCCTCACTAGGCTGGAAAGCTGCAGGGACCACACGAGCTCCATCTTCCCCTTTAGGGGCTCCTCATGACAAGCACCCTGAGATTCAGAAATTGCTGGATGAACCAGGAAACAGAGAATTTCAAAAGCCCCAAGGGAACTCAGGTCAAGTTTGCTGACAGGGTGAATTCATTGATCTGTCCCTTCTTCCGACAGAGCAGTGGTTGACTTGATTGAAGCTCCTGTCTTTCTTCCCCTCTCTTGTCTTCAGAGGCCAAAGTGTAGGATGGACAAGGCTCCTCCTGGCACACTGGAGAGCCAGGGCATGCACCAGAGAGCAAACACCAGTGTCTGGTCCATTCTCCTCTAGCTAGCTCCAGGACCAACACGAAGCCATTCCATCCAGAGCTCCAGGCAGGTGTTAACTGAAGTTCTATCTGCCGGAGCTTCCCTTGGGGTGCCAGCTTAGTTTATCTGGGTTGCACCAGAACACCAGAGACTGGTCAGCTTGTGAAGAACAGTTGATTTCTCACAGTTCTGGAGCTGCAATTTCACGATCAAGACACCAGCAGAGCTGGTGTCTGATGAGAACCACTTCTGGTCCACAGACAATGTCTCCTCACTGTGTCCTCACATGGCAGAGAGATACCCTCTGGGGTCTCTCTTTTACGTTGTATTGATTCATTCATTCATTTGACTACACAGGGTCTTCACTGCTGTGCACAGGTCTTTAGCTGCGGCAAACGGGAGCTACTCTGCACGGTGGTGGGTGGGCTTCTCATGGCGCTGGCTCCTCTTGTTACGGAGCGCAGGCTCTAGGCTCACGGGCTTCAGTAGTTGTGGGGCACAGGCTTAGTTGCTCCTTGGCATGTGGAATCCTCCCAGACCAGGGATCAAACCCCTGTGCCCTGCATTGGCAGGTGGATTTTTAACCACTGGACCACCAGGGAAGTCCTGGGTTCTCTTTCTTTACAGTACTAATCCCCGTCAGGGGGCTCCGCCCTTATGACCTAATAACTTCCCAAAGGACCCACCTCCTAATACCTGGGGTTTGTTGCTGTTGGTTAGCTGCTAAGTCATGCCCAACTCTTTTTTGATCCTCATGGACTGTAGGTCGCCAGCTCCTCTGTCCACACAATTCTCCAAGCAAGAATACTAGAGTGGGTTGCCACTTCCTTTTCAGGGGATCTTCCTGACCCAGAGATCGAACCTGAGTCTCCTGCATTGGCAGGTGAACTCTTTACCACACTAAGCCAATAGGGAAGCCTTAATACTTGGGTTGCTGCTGCTACTGCTGCTAAGTCACTTCAGTCATGTCTGACTCTATGTGACCCCATAGACGGCAGCCCACCAGGCTCCCCCATCCCTGGGATTCTCCAGGCAAGAACACTGGAGTGGGTTGCCATTTCCTTCTCCAATGCCTTGGATTAGGTTTCAACATATGAATTTTGGAGGTGACACAGCAATCAGTCTATGACATTCTAACTCTCGCCCCCCAAATTAATGTTCCTATATGCAAAATACATCCTTTTATCCCAACAGACCCCAAGGCCTTCATTCATTCCAGCATCAACTTATGTCTAAAGTTCAATGCCTCAACTAAATATCATCCAAGTCAGATACGGATGAGACCCCGCATACAATCCATCCAAAGCAACCTCCCCTCCAGCTAAGATGCTGTGAAATCAAACAAACTGTGTACTTTCAAAATACAGTAGTGGGATCAGCATACTATAGACATTCCCATCGCAAAAGGGAGAAACTGGAAAGCAGAAAAATTGATGAATCAGAAACATCCAATCTGTGGCAGGAGTTTACAGGGATTGGAGACTGTGGAGGATTTTTAGAGTCTCTTAGTCACAAAACTGGAGAAGGAAATGGCAACCCACTCCAGTACTCTTGCCTGGAAAATCCCATGGGTGGAGGGGCCTGGTAGGCTTCAGTCCATGGGGTCGTAAAGAGTTGGACACGACTGAGCGACTTCACTTTCACTTTTCACTTTCATGCATTGGAGAAGGAAATGGCAACCCACTCCAGTGTCCTTGCCTGGAGAATCCCAGGGACAGGGGAGCCTGGTGGGCTGCCGTCTATGGGGTTGCACAGAGTCAGACATGACTGAAGCGACTTAGCAGCAGCAGCAGTCATAAAACCACTTAGTAGATCTCCAGTCCCAACATTATTTATTTATTTTTTTTAAATTATTGGAGTACAGATGATTTACAATGCTATGTTAGTTTCTGGAGTACAGCAAAGTGAAGCAGTTATACATATCCATGCATGCTAAGTCACTTCAGTTGAGACCCTATGGACTGTAGCCCGCCAGCCTCTTCTGTCTACGGGATTCTCCAGGCAAGAATACTGGAGTGGGTTGCCATGTCCTCCTCAAGGGGATTGTTCTGACCCAGGGATCGAACCAGCGTCTCTTACACCTCCTGCATTGGCAGGTGGATTCTTTACGACTCAGTCAGTTCAGTCGCTCAGTTGTGTACGACTCTTTGCAACCCCATGGACTGCAGCACGCCAGGCTTCACTGTCCATTAGCAACTCACAGAGCTTGTTCAAACTCATGTCCATCAAGCTGGTGATACCATCCAACAAGCTCATCCTGTCGTCCCCTTCTCCTCCTGTCTTCAATCTTCCCCAGCATCAGGGTCTTCAAATGAGTCAGTTCTTCGTATCAGGTGGCCAAAGTATTGGAGTTTTAGCTTCAGCATCAGTCCTTCCAATGAATATTCAGGACTGATTCTTTTAGGATGGACTGGTTGGATCTCCTTGCAGTCCAAGGGACTCTCAAGAGTCTTCTCCAACACCACGGTTCAAAAGCATCAATTCTTTGGTGCTCAGCTTTCTTTATAGTTCAACTCTCACATCGATACATGACTACTGGAAAAACCATGGGCTTGACTAGGTGGAACTTCATTGGCAAAGCAATGTCTCTGTTTTTTAAAATGCTGTCTAGGTTGGTCATAACTTTCTTCCAAGGAGCAAGCGTCTTTTAATTTCATGGCTGCAACCACCATCTGCAGTGATTTTGGAGCCCAGAAAAATTAAGTCTCTCACTGTTTCCATTGTTTCTCCATCTACTTGCCATGAAGAGGTGGAACCAGATGCATGATCTCAGTTTTCTGAATGTTGAGTTTTAACCCAGCTTTTTCACTCTCCTCTTTCACTTTCATCAAGAGGCTCCTTAGTTCTTCTTTGCTTTCTGCCATAAGGGTGGTGTCATCTGCATATCTGAGGTTATTGATATTTCTCCAGGCAATCTTGATTTCAGCTCGTGCTTCTTCCATCCCAGCATTTCTCATGATGTACTCTGCATATAAGTTAAATAAGCAGGGTGACAATATACAGCCTTGATGTACTCGTTTCCTGATTTGGAACCGGTTTGTTGTTCCAAGTCCAGTTCTAACTGTTGCTTCTTGACCCGCATACAGGTTTCTCAGGAAGCAGGTCAGGTGGTCTGGTATTCCTATCAATTGAAGAATTTTCCAGTTTGTTATGATCTACAGAGTCAAAGGCTTTGGTATAGTCAATAAAGCAGAAGTAGATGTTTTTCGGGAACTCTCTTGCTTTTTCAATGATCCAGTGGACGCTGACAATTTGATCTCTGGTTCCTGTGCCTTTTCTAAATCCAGCTTGAACACCTATTAGATGTTCTATTAGATAGTCACATGCAAAACCAATATAACACATGTCTAGTTGGACTCTCTTTTGTAGCACATTAGATTTTAAATGAGTAACAGACAAAATGATTTAAGGAAACATCACCTGGTAATTGTAAAGCCGTGAACCATATTCTGCAATTACAGCATAAATTTGTCTAGATTTCTGAGGAAACGCTTTCTCTTTAAGCTTCATGTGATTTATAAATCCTGTTAAAGAAAAGATCAACTTCGGTTAAAGAGTTTATCTTGAAATACTTATATTTTACATTGATGAAACAATTTATATTTTCAGGCAGCACAAGAAAAAAATAAAAGTTCCTTCTCTGTGTCCATTCAGGCCTCCTCCCTCCCTCCTTGATGTATGGTGTGCATGCACATTACACGTTAATCAGAGTGCCTCAAAAATGGGGATGAACTTTATATAAATATCAGTATGTCATTTTAACATATGAGCCTTTGTCTCAAAAATGTGTATGACTGTGCCTTCAACTTCTAACACATGGAACAGGTCTCAGAGCTTCTAAGAGTCTGTCTCGTGGGATACAATCCTCAGTTTAGCTTGGATAAAATTCCTCTTTTTTCTTAACTTGATTGTTAGTTGAATTGTTGTTGACAACATATATTAATATAAATTTCTCTAAGGAGGGAAGCTATAGCAAGTTACTTTTTTTTTTTTCTTTTTTCATTGTGTTGGGTCTTCGGTGCTGTGGGGAATTTTCTCTAGTTGAGACCAAGGGGGCTCCTGTCCATTTGCAGTGCTCAGGCTTCTCGCCACAGTGACTCCTGTTGCTGTAGAGCACAGGCTCTACGGTGCACACGCTTCAGTAGTTGAGGCTCACAGGCTTAGCTGCTCCTCAGCATGTGGGATCTTCCCGGACCAGGGATCAAACCCTTGTCCCCTGCATTGGCAGGCAGATTGTTTATCACTGGACCATCAGGGAAGTCCTATGTCAGGTTTTTGAGGAACAATAATTTTCAATGGCAGCAAAAGGTGCTCAAAAAATTGTTTCTCCATTGAAACAATCATCAGCTGGCAAAGACTATCAAGATCAACTTTATTGGAATTCCAAAACCTAATCACAAGCTTGCATCAACCAGAGGACTAAAGGAAAGGGCAGATTATTTTTGGCAAGAGAGCAGTGTGGCATTATCACTCACTTGCATACTATCTCCCAGAATGGTGGCAGTGGCTTTGTGGGTGGCAGCCAATATTTCTGATGCAGCTTGCTTGTGCCAGGGATCTAACACAGACCTTATTCTTCAACTACTTTGACTCTATGTGCTTATCTGCCTGGTGTTGCCCTGATTGTCTAGTGCAGAGGCCAATCTTTGTTTCCATCCACTCCCATGCACTAGAAAAATCTTCTGGGAGGGTATAATGACTGTTGAAAGAATTAAAGACATAAACTGGCCATGACCATCTGAGCAAGGGACTGTGAATGGAGAAAGTGGCAGACAGATCCAACATCAAGGGAGAGAGAAGGCAGAGGATGAAGGCTCATGTGGGAACAAGGGCTTGGAAGGGAAGGGAGAGTGTGGTGTGAGTGTCCAGGACTGGACACATGCTCAAGAAAGATCCCAGAGAAGACCCCAGGCTTGCACCTTAGGTGGATCTGTGGGCTGCATGCAAACAGGAGGTGAAGTTTATGACAGAGTTGTGGGTGGCCCAGTTTGGCCTTGAAATAGTGTCCCAGCTTAGAGCCAAACAGCCCGGACTGGGAGAGCGGTTCTCACATCCTTGCTCTCTCTTTCTTATTCATTGATCCTAGGAAACCTGTCAGGACATTGGTTGACCACTGTGATATCAGAAAAGTGACCATCACTAAACAAACAAATGACTACAGCCCTCAACAAGTAATAAAGCAACCTTTGGAAAAGGGGAAATGCCAATTCCTAGAGTTACTGCATTATGAAACTGAAATGTCTGGTTTACAACACAAAATTACAAAGCATACAAAGAAAAGTACAGCTCATTAAAGGGAAAAAAATTTGACTGACATCTCTGAGGAAGCTCAAACTTTGAACTCACTGAACAAAAACTTTACAAATCAACTGTCTTAAATATGCTCAAAAACTAAAGGAAACCATAGAAAAGAAGTAAAGAAAACCAAAGAAATGAAGTATGAATGAAATGAGAATATCAATTGAAAAATTACAAAAGGAAACAAGTACAAGTTCTGGAGATGTAAAGTACAGTAGCTGAAATGAAAAAATTCACTAAATAGGCTCAACAGCAGATGTTAGCAGGCAACAGAGAGATTCAGTGAACTCAAAAATAGAACAACTGAGATTATCAAGTGTGATGAGAAAGAAGAGAATTGCAAATCCAGAGCTAGGCCTATACATCTAGGGCTGACTGAATTTTTTGACAAGGGTAACAAGACCATTCAATGGGGAAAAATATCTTTCCAACAAATGATGCTGAGACAACAAGATATCCATTTGCTAAAAAATGAATTTGGTTCATTTTTAATTCATTTGCTAAAAAATGAAAATGAAATTTTAAAATTCATATTATATATAAAAAGTAACTCAAAATGGATCAATTAGCTAAACATAACAGTAAAAATCATAAAGTTCTCAGAAAAAACATGGGGGTAAGCTGTCATGACCTAGAATTTAGTAATGGATTCTTAGATATGACATCATTAAAACTGAAACCTTTTACGCATCAAAGGACATTACTTAAAAAGTAAAAGGACAATCTATTGAATGAAGGGAAATATTATGTATCTGAGAAGAGTCTAGTATCCAGAATATATTTTTAAAAAACTCTTACAAGTCAACAACAAAAAGACAAAACCCCAATTAAATGGGCAAAAGATTAGAAGAAATTTTCTCCAAAGAAGAGGTATAAATGGCAAACAAGTACGTAAAAAGTTGCTCAATATTAGTTTATATCATTCATTGGTGGTGGTGGTGATTTAGTCACTAACTCATGTCCGACTCTTGCAACCCCATGAACTGTAGCCTGCCAGGCTCCTCTGTCCACAGAATTTCCCTGGCAAGAATACTGGAGTGGGTTGCTATGTCCTTCTCTAGATAGCAGTCATTAGGGAAATATAAAGTACAGAATAAAAAAATACAAAATCCCAGTGAGACAGCACTTCACATCTACCAGGATGGCTACAGTTGTGAAAAAAGAATGGCAAGTGTTGGTGAGGATGTGGGAAAACTGGGACCACCACACACTGCTACTGGGAAAGTAACATGGTGCAGTTTTTCCAAAAAACAGTGGCAATTCCTCCCTAGCAATTTACTAGTAGGTGCATAACCCATAGAATTGAAAACAGGTATTCAAACAAAGGAGCAGTGGCTGCGATAGCGCAGGAGCGGCCAAGAGGAACTACTCCACGTCCAAGGTCAGGGGCGGCAGCTGCGCTTTGCTGGAGCAGCCGTGAAGAGATACTCCACACTCAAGGTAAGAGAAACCCAAGTAAGACGGTAGGTACTGAGAGAGGACATCAGAGGGAAGACAGACTGAAACCATAATCACAGACAACTAGCCAATCTGATCACACAGACCACAGCCTTGTCTAACTCATTGAAACTAAGCCATGCTGTGTGGGGCCACCCAAGACAGATGGGTCATGGTAGAGAGGTCTGACAGAATGTGGTCCACTGGAGAAGGGAATGGCAAACCACTTCAGTATTCTTGCCTTGAGAACCCCATGAACAGTATGAAAAGGCAAAAAGATACGACACTGAAAGATGAACTTCCCAGGTCAGTAGGTGCCCAATATGCTACTGGAGATCAGTAGAGAAATAACTCCAGAAAGAATGAAGGGATGGAGACAAAGCAAAAACAATACCCAGCTGTGGATGCAACTGGTGATAGAAGCAAGGTCCGATGCTGTAAAAAGCAATATTGCATAGGAACCTGGAATGTCAGGTCCATGAATCAAGGCAAATTGGAAGTGGTCAAACAGGAGATGGCAAGAGTGAACATTGACATTCTAGAAATCAGTGAACTAAAATGGACCGGAATGGGTGAATTTAACTCAGATGACCATTATATCTACTACTGTGGGCAGGAACCCCTTAGAAGAAATGGAGTAGACATCATAGTCAACAAAAGAGTCTGAAATGCAGTACTTGGATGCAATCTCATAAATGACAGAATGATCTGTTCGTTTCCAAGGCAAACCATTCAATATCACGGTAATCCAAGTCTATGCCCCAACCAGTAATGCTGAAGAAGCTGAAGTTGAACGGTTCTATGAAGACCTACAAGCCTTTCTAAAATAACAACCCCAAAAGATGTCCTTCTCATTATAGGGGACTGGAATACAAAAGTAGGAAGTCAAGAAACACCTGGAGTAACAGGCAAATTTGGCCTTGGAGTACAGAATGAAGCAGGGCAAAGGTTAATAGAGTTCAGCCAAGAGAATGCACTGGTCATAGCAAACACCATCTTCCAACAACACGAGAGAAGACTCTACACATGGGCATCACCAGATGGTCAACACTGAAATCAGATTGATTATATTCTTTGCAGCCAAAGATGGAGAAGCTCTATACAGCCAGCAAAAATAAGACTGGGAGCTGACTGTGGCTCAGATCACAAACTCCTTATTGCCAAATTCAGACTGATATTGAAGAAAGTGGGGAAAACCACTAGACTATTCAGGTATGACCTAAATCAAATCCTTTATGACTATACAGTGGAAGTGAGAAATAGATTTAAGGGACTAGACCTGATAGAGTGACTGATGAACTATGGAGTGAGGTTCGTGACATTGTACAGGAGACAGGAATCAAGAACATCCCCAAGAAAAAGAAATGCAAAAAAGCAAAATGGCTGTCTGAGGAGGCCTTACAAATAGCTGTGAAAAGAAGAGAAGTGAAAAGCAAAGGAAAAAAGGAAAGATATATCCATTTGAATGCAGAGTTCCAAAGAATAGCAAGAAGAAATAAGAAAGCCTCCCTCAGCGATCAATGCAAAGAAATAGAGGAAAACAATAGAATGGGAAAGACTAGAGATCTTGTCAAGAAAATTAAGAGATACCAAGGGAACATTTCATGCAAAGATAGGCTCAATAAAGGACAGAAATGGTATGGACCTTACAGAAGCAGAAGATATTAAGAAGCGGTGGCAAGAATACACAGAACTGTACAAAAAGATCTTCACAACTCAGATAATCACGATGCTGTGATCACTCACCTAGAGCCAGACATCCTAGAATGTGAAGTCAAGTGGGCCTTAGGAAGCATCACTACGAACAAAGCTAGTGGAGGTGATGGAATTCCAGTTGAGCTATTCCAAATCCTGAAAGATGATGCTGTGAAAGTGCTGCACTCAATATCCCAGCAAATTTGGACAACTCAGTAGTGGCCACAGGACTGGAAAAGATCAGTTTTCATTCCAATCCCAAAGAAAGGCAATGCCAAAGAATGCTCAAACTTCCGCACAACTGCACTCATCTCACATGCTAGTAAAGTGATGCTCAAAATTCTCCAACATAGGCTTCAGCAATACGTAAATGGTGAACTTCCAGATGTTCAAGCTGGATTTAGAAAAGGCAGAGGAACAAGAGATCAAATTGCCAACATCTGTTCAATCATCGAAAAAAGCAAGAGAGTTCCAGAAAAACATTTACTTCTGCTTTATTGACTATGCCAAAGCCTTTGATTGTGTGGATCACAATAAACTGTGGGAAATTCTCAAAGAGATGGGAATACCAGACCACCTGACCTGCCTCTTGAGAAGCCTGTATGCAAGTCAGGAAGCAACGATTAGAACTGGACACGGAACAACAGACATGTTCCAAATAGGAAAAAGAGTACATCAAGGCTGTATATTGTCACCCTGCTTATTTAACTCATATGCAGAGCACATCATGAGAAACACTGGGCTGGATGAAGCACAAGCTGGAATCAAGATTGCCAGGAGAAATATCAATAACCTCAGGTATGGAGATGACACCATCCTTATGGCAGAAAGTGAAGAAGAACTAAAGAGCCTCTGGATGAAAGTGAAAGAGGA
>NW_011495073.1:50836-51890 GCF_000754665.1 Bison bison bison
GATGTGAGAGTTGTACTATAAAGAAAGCTGAGCACTGAAGAATTGATGCTTTGGAACTGTAGTGTTGGAGAAGACTCTTGAGAGTCCCTTGGTCTGCAAGGAGATCCAACCAGTCCATCCTAAAGGAGATCAGTCCTGAATATTCATTGGAAGGACTGATGCTGAGGCTGAAACTCCAATACTTTGGCCACATGATGCGAAGAGCTGACTCATTTGTAAAGACCCTAATGCTGGGAAATATTGAGGGCAGGAGGAGATTGTTGGATGGCATCACCGCCTTGATGGACATGAGTTTGGGTGGACTCTGGCAGTTGGTGATGGACAGGGAGGCCTGGCGTGCTGTGGTTCATGGGGTTGCAAAGAGTCGCATACAACAGAGCGACTAAACTGACTGAAACAAATACGTGTACACACATGTTCTATACACAACACCCAAAGGGTGGACACACTGGATGTTCATCCATAGCTGAATGGATAAACAAACTGTGGTCTATCCATACATTGCAATGTTATTCAGCTACAAAAAGGAATGATCCGTCTACAACAGGGATGAGCCTCAAGAACATGAGCTTAGTGAAAGAAGCCCAACGAAAATGGCCATACATGGTATGATTCCATTTATATGACACATTCAGAACACGTGTGTCCTTAGAAACAGAAAGCATATTATTGGTGGTTGTTGCCAGAGGGTGGGGGTGGGGTGGAGCTGCGGATTGACTAAGAGTGTGGGATTTCTTTTGGCATTGATGAAAATATTTTGGAAATAGAAGTAGTACTTGCACAACATTGTGAATGCACTAAATTCCACTGAGTTGTTCATGTCAAAATGGTTCGTTTTATATTATGTGGATTTCACCCTAGCAAATAAAAATGGATGCAAGTTCAGTTTAATTTCATTGAAATCATTAACACGTCAGTGGTGGCTAAAAAGGATCTGGCACTTTGTGGGCAAATGAGTAACCTTACAGTGAAAGTGAAAAGTGAAAGTGAAGTCGCTCAGTCATGTCCGACTCTTTGTGATCCCATGGACTGTAGCCTACCAGGCTCCTCCTGT
>NW_011495073.1:51990-56179 GCF_000754665.1 Bison bison bison
TGCCTTCTCCAGGGGATCTTCCCAACCCAGGGATCGAACCTGAGTGGGGAAAGACAAAGAAGCAGTTTGTACGCACTAAGAAGATGTATATATTTCAATCTTAAAAGATGTCAAAGCAGAGACTTTGCTGGCAGGCCGGTGGTTAAAACTTCCCCTTCCAATGAAGGGATTGCAGATTCAGTCCCTGGTTGGAAAATAAGATCCCACATTCCTCTCAACCAAAAAAAAAAAAAGTAAAACAGAAGCAATATTGTAACAAATTCAATAAAGACTTTAAAAATGGTCCACATCAACAAAAATCATCAAAAGAAAAATGTCTAAGGGATATAGGGCATTCGTTTTCAAAATAAGGAAAATTCTGAGCACAAACAATTCTACTGTTCACAGGGCGTGTTCCTGACACAGGCAGGGTGGTGGAGCCTCAGAAGAGCAGGCGTTCGTCACTGGACACAGGGCTGGGGTAGGGCTGTGGGAAGTCTCAAGGGCAGAGGGCTCGTGAGTCAGGAGCCAGCAACAGCCACGGGGTCGGGGGAGGGCTGCTGAAGCTCACAGGCTGAAATCAGCAGAGGTGAAGACCAGACAGATGGAAGCAACAGAGCCAGACAGCGTGCAGTTCTCAGTAGAACTGGAAATTTCAAGATGAAGTTTAGAGGTCTGCTGAGATGGGATGGGTGCTCAGGGCACTAAGATGCAGCTGACGGAAGGCTGGCACAGACTTCAGAGAGCCCTCAGTCCAGGTATCCACGTGCAAGCCCAACTGAACAGCCCCCGTTGCTGCGTAAAACGGCATTTTGTGGCGATAGCTGGGTGAAACTCTGACTTCCCTGGACACTCTGCAATTCAAGGTGTCCACGTACCACAGAACAATTCCTCATTGTACTAGGATTCATGGTGTGTGATATTTACAGCCAGAAAATGGCAAAGCATGTGTTCTAGCATTTCTTCAAGAACCCCATGATGAGTCAGTCTCTGGTTGTCAAAATCCTTCAAGATGAGTCGCCCAGATTTAGAAAAGATCAATTCTATGTGTTTGCAATAAAAATATCAAGGATTCCTAACTTCAAAGCAACTTCTCTTATTTTGAACCATGATTAGTAACAGGGAAGAAAAAAATCTGACTCCATATTGGATCTGTTTCTTTTACTTTAATCATTGCTTCCCACGGCTTTTGTCCATTAAAAAGATATTGTCTATACATAATGGCTTGCCTTGGGGAACCCTTCCCTACTGCATGAATGTTAAACTAAAGTGTCTTTGTTCAGCTCACTGGGAGACATTCTGACCCTGCCCACTTGTGAATGACAGCAGGAAAAAGAAATGAATGCATCCCTTCCCTGAGGATGGCCAAACCAGGAGGTATTTTGCAACACTTATGGCCTTTTGATTTCCCAGATGGCTCAGATGGTAAAGAATTTGCCTGCAAAGCAGGAGTAATGGTAGTGTTAGTCGCTCAGTAGTGTTAGTCGCTCAGTTGTGTTCAACTCTTTGCAACCCCATGGACTGTGGCCTACGGGTCTCCTCTGTCCATGGGATTCTCCAGGCACGAATACTGGAGTAGACTGCAATGCAGGAGACCTGGATTCAATCCCTGGGTTGGGAAGATCCCCTGGAGAAAGAAGGGATTGGCAACCCATCCAGTATTCTTGCCTGGAGAATTCTATGGACAGAGGAACCTGGTGGGCTACAGTCCATGGGGTCTCAGAGTCGGACACGACTGAATGACTAACACTATCACTACTACTACTACTCGGCACTGCAGGACTGAGTGACTTACACTTTCGCTTCATGGTCTTTTTACTTTACTTCCTTTCCTCCTCCTCCTCCTCTGTTCTGTAAAAGAAACTGGCATCCAGACCCCATAACATAGTACTCCAGGACTCTCATCCACCATCTTCTCGGATGCCCAGCTTTCTGAATAAAGTCTCTATTTCTTGCCTTGATACCCTGCCTCCTGATTTATCGACCTGTTCTTGTCAAACAGAACGAGCTTATATCTGGTAACAACTCTAAGAGAAATAAAGTTCTCACTAAGTTTTCAACAAAGAAACCCATATCACTTTTACAAGAGAACCTGAGTGCTGCAACCACTGAGCCCACAAGCCACAAGGAAGACCCTGCATGACGCAATGAAGACTCTTCATGCCGCAACTAAGATCTGATGCTGCCAAACAGATTCATAAATAAATATTGAGCGGGGGGAAGGAATGGTTCAAGAGCATTCAGTCACTTCCAGGTTTCTGGGGCATTTACTGCAAATGTGAGTCATTCCCCTGCCAGCTCTCTCATCACACACACACCCTGTGAAATGGCTTCAAGGATCGTTGCTTAGTAAGACTCACCCAGAAGAAGTAAGGTCAGTATAAACACCATACCCATGACAGCCTTCCATGATCGAGTTAACCTAAAAAGAAGAAAAATAACAGCAAAAAGAATTTAGCAATACACCACTCTTAACCTTTAATTTGAACTTTAACCTCTACAACCAAGTCGACAGACATGACTAGGCTGAGCATGTGAGTTAATTTAGTTCCTAATCCACTGTGAAACTGAGGGAAAACAGTACTCAGAGTGGTATATATACATATTCACACATATATACACCATACACAGCCCTCTCTTTCACACATATTACTGCCCTGTTGTTGCAGGTTTTTATGCCTACAAATGCTTATGAAGAAGAAAGCAAAGGAGGTTATCCTAGAGGTCTGCAATGTATCATCAGTCCAGAAGAAAAAAGAAAAAAAGAGTCTGGACTGAGCCCACCAGGCTCCTCTGTCTATGGAATTCTCCAGGCAAGAATACTGAAATGGGTTGCCATTTCCTACTCCAGGGGATCTTCCCTGCCCAGGGATCGAAACTGTGTCTCCTGCTCTGGCAGGCTGATTATTTACTGCTGAGCCAGCTGGGAAGTCCAAAGAACTATGTCAATGAACACAAAATTCTGATAAAATTCTCTAAAGCAATCCTAACCCTTTCCCTCACTTTTTATTGAAATATAACATACATAAAGAAAAAAGCACAGATCATGGCACAGCTCAGTGGATCCAAAGGCCAACTCCACCCTCCCACTGGCAACCAGTGGGACAAGAGCTTTTGTAGACAGGAGGCGGCTCCATGCAGAAACAGCACAGTCAGCTCCCACAGCTGTCTTCAGATTGGTCACGGGTGGTCTGACCAGCATCATCCTGATTGTTTTAGGTACAGTTAATCTTCAGTTTCAGGGTCCATTTTTTCCCATGTCTTTGAGGTCAGTTCTCAGAATTTCGGCAGTTTAAGTTGTGGGTTCACCTTGGAAAGTCTGGTCATTATGCAGTTAACTCCTTCTATCTGAGGTTTCAATATCTATAAGACAGCTCACACGATATGGCTCAGAATATTAGGAACTAAAAGGTCCTTGACTATGCTTAATGACTACATTATTATTATCTGGTCTCCTTCGTTTTCCTTTGTTTCTGTATTTCTCATTTCCCTGATTAAACTTATTCTTTGACTCAAGTTTTCCACAGACAAAAGGCAGGCGGAGGACAAGGGGCGTTGGGACAAGCACCATGGGGTCCTGCTCTGTTGGGCCAGAAATTGCTGGGTTAGTGCATATCCGGTCTCAGCAGATCTTTCCAAAGAGTTTCACAAAGTGATTGCAGTGACCTTTCCACATCCAACTTTAAAGATTTTTTTTTTAAAGGAGAAAAAAAAAAAAAAAAGAAAATGGCTAAAATAGACTAATCTCACTGAAACAGAAGGCTAGGAGCTTTGGGACAAAGTACTCTAAGACAGCAAATTGAAATTTCTATTTAAAACATATAAAAACCAGTTGATGATGAGTCATTCATTAATTACAGAAGGCACCTTGATGTAGCAGGAGAAGCACTGAGTCACAGCTCAGAAAAGGGGGTGAAGCTGTCACCGACCGTGCCAGTCACACAGTGAGGCCAGACCATACAGAAAGGTGGAGTTTGGAGCAGAGAAAGTTTTATTGCATGGTGGGGGGCAAATTTTGTTAGGAAGCATCATTATGAACAAAGCTAGTGGAGGTGATGGAATTCCAGTTGAGCTATTTCATATCCTGAAAGATGATGCTGTGAAAGTGCTGTACTCAATATGCCAGCAAATTTGAACAACTCAGCAGTGGCCACAGGACTGGAAAAGGTCAGTTTTCATTCCAATCCCAAAGAAAGGCAATACCAAAGAT
>NW_011495073.1:56587-76856 GCF_000754665.1 Bison bison bison
ACCTAGATAGCATTTTAAAAAGCAGAGACATTACTTCATCAACAAAGGTCCATCTAGTCAAGGCTATGGTTTTTCCAGTGGTCATGTATGGATGTTAGAGTTGGACTGTGAAGAAAGCTGAGCGCTGAAGAATTGAAGCTTTTGAATTGTGGTGTTGGAGAAGACTCTTGAGAGTCCCTTGGACTGCAAGGAGATCCAACCAGTCTATCCTAAAGGAGATCAGTCATGGATGTTCATTAGAAGGACTGATGTTGAAGCTAAAACTCCAATACTTTGGCCACCTGATGCGAAGAGCTGACTCATTTGAAAAGACCCTGATCCTGGGAAAGATTGAGGGTAGGAGGAGAAGGGGACGACAGAGGATAAGATGGTTGGATGGCATCACCGACTCAATGGACATGGGTTTGGGTAGACTCCAGGAGTTGGTGATGGACAGGGAGGCCTGGTGTGCTGTGGTTCATGGGGTCACAAAGAGTCGGACATGACTGAGTGACTGAACTGAAGCACAAGCCACCTAATTTCACCCAGTACAGAATCTCTAAGTAGCTCATCCACTTACAGAAAGCAATAGTGCCCATTGTCTGTCCAATGTGTTATTGTTATTGTTGTTCAGTCGCTAAGTCGTGTCTGACTCTGTGACTCCATGAACTGCAGCACGCCAGGATTTCCTGTCCTTCTTCATCTCCCAGAGTTTGCTCAAACTCATGTCCATTGAGTCAGTGATGCCATCCAACCATCTCATCCTCTGTTGTTCCCTTCTTCTCCTGCCCTCAATCTTTCCCAGCATCAGGGTCTTTTCCAATGAGTTGGCTCCTCACATCACATCAGGTAGGCAAAGTATTGGAGCTTCAGCTTCAGCATCAGTCCCTCCAATGAATATTCAGGGTTGATTTCTTTTAGGATTGAGTAGTCTGATCTTGCAGTCCAAGGGGTTCTCAAGAGACTTTTCCAGCACCACAGTTCGAAAACACCAATTCTTCAGCACTTGGCCTTCTCTATGGTCCAACACTCACATCTGTACATGACTAGTGGAAAAATCATAGTGTTGAGTCCTGTCCCCCAGGCCATAGGTGGGAGGCTTTGCACCAAAACCACAGAAGCAGAGCCCAGAATCAAGGTCACCTCTGAAGCTGACTAAGCCCCTTTGTAACCGTTGCCAAAAGCCCCCTAATAATCACTAACAAGCTTCCTGATTCCCAATTAGGCAAAGATGCCCAACCAATCAACTAGTGTCAGCTTTCCTGTAGGAATTTTCTTTGCCTTGAGGCTATAAAAATTGGCTATTAACCCACAAAAACTGTCAACCGTCCCTGGTCTGCCAGGAGGTTGACCCGCTGCGCTTGCAGTACCCACATTATCTCTGTTCTTTGTTCTTAATAAACTCTCCTTTCTGCAATACTCTGTCTGGAAATCCTTTTCCAATCCCAGCTTGGACTGCTTCAACACATAGCTTTGACTATATGGGCTTCGTCGGTAAAGTGATATCTCTGCTGTTTAATACACTGTCTTGGTTTGTTGTAGACATGTGCTAAAAGCAACAGAGAAGAAGGTAGTCCCAAAAGTCTCCTCTGAAGGGACACGAAATCTTGAAACCACCATCCTTCACATCTCACTGGTCACATGAGGGATCCACTGTCTAAAGAAAGTTACTCAAAGGTCATAAGACCCTCCCAAGGGACTGGCTTAAATGAACATTAACCAAAGGTTCACTAAGCTTTTTCATTAAACCTTAGCTGTTATCCGTGGGGTGGTTATTTCATTACTCTCTGTTTTACCAGCAGGCAGTGCCTTCAAGGGCAAAGTTGATGAGCCTTGGGTTTTGGGGCCATCCAAGTGGTCCAAGATTTCCTGCTGTTTCCCCTTCTTCCAGTTAGAGGAAGCACAGTTGTTAGCTCAAAACGTACACCCACTAACAGCCCGTGTAGTCAGTTCTCACCCAGGGATGTAACAAGCGCCCTCCATGTAAAGACTTGCAAAGCATGGTGCTGGACCTTGCACCTGGCAGAGACTGAGCAGGAGGCCACTGACAAATGATCGACCCATGAGGCTGCAGGTTGCAGTCATAACTTCACACTGCCGGTGAGACTCATTCCTTTAAAAAGAATGTCTTCTCTTCCACAAACTTCGTCCCCCACTTGCTGTGTGTGCTGTGCCTAGTCGCTCAGTCATGTCTGACTCTTTGTGTTTCCGTGGACTGTAGCCCACCAGGCTCCTCTGTCCATGGTGATTCCCCAGGCAAGAATACTAGAGTGGGTTGCCATGCCCTCCTCCGGGAGATCTTCCCTCCCACTTGCTGTAATTAACCCCTACCACAGAAGGAGACAACAGGTCAGAAAGTACTGGGATCCAGAGAAATCTTCAGAGGTTCTCTCTATAAAGGAAGGTTATTTTCCAGGGGGACGAGCACACGTGATACATGACATGTACGCTATCAAATCTTAAGGAGATCACCCTGCAGTTACGTACCCGCTGGCGTCGGGGTTTTCCTGCTGTGGGAGCACAGCGCTCCCACTAGAGCCGCTGCTGGCGTCCTCAGAGGGAGCCCTGAAGAGCCTGGAGCTCCCCCTCGAGTTGGGTCTCCCACTCATCTCCCCCAGCCGAGTAGCTGATTGCTGGCAGCCTCTTTGCTACTTGATGGAAAACATGAGGTGATACAAAATGGTTTGGGATTGGCTTGGGGCTTTGCCTTCTTCCTTCTCGGCTGTTTCTCCTTCGAGGGGGAAACTGTGAGTGAACTAACCCTGGAGGAGGCACCCCGGCTCTTCTGTTGCATCACCTTCTGTGACACATCACAATGGCTGGACGCCCAGGCAGGGGGCATGCGGCCTCCTCACCAGCAAGCACCCAGCCCGAGCGTGTATCACAAGGCTTCATGGCAGCAGCTCCCAGACACACCGCGAAATGCCAGGGTCCTCCAGGCCCGATGCTTCTGCCACAAGAAATCTCTGTTTCACTGTGCTTGCTTCAATACTTTTTCAAAAAATTAAATATCACAAACATAATATCATGTTCTGGGAAGACCCCAGAACACCACTCCGTTCCTTTCTTTCCTGCAGAAAAATGAAAATTGATATACAAAACGTTTTTGATATTTTACCACATAAATATGTATCCATAAATGTTTTCACGCTGTGAATTCAAATGATAAGCTACTCTCAGATTTCTTAGATTACTGGTCTTGAGAAATACTCACTTCAGATTACTCATTTTAACTGCTGTATAGTATTTTATCACATATACATCTGTCAATGACAGACAAATTCACAATCTGAAAGTTAAGTTTTTTTCAGTGGCCTTATTAAGGGCTGGGCTTTCCCAGTGGCTCAGTGGTAAAGAATCAGCCTGAAATGCTGGAGACACAGGAGAAATGGGTTTGATCTCTGGGTCTGGAAGATCCCCTGGAGGAGGGCATGGCAACATGCTCCAGTATTCTTGCCTGGAGAATGCCATGGACAGAGGAGAGTGGCAGGCTACAGTCCACAGGGTTGCAAAGAATCATCCATGACTGAAGTGACTGAGCTCAAATGCCCTGAGGACTAGACCAACACAAAATTTCTCAGGTAGCTCTGAGGAACTGTCCTGAAGAGGTAAGGAAGGAGCTAAGATATATAGGGGATTTTGCTGAAAATCAAACAGACTAACATGTAGTAGAATATCAAAAGATGACTGCTAATCACACATCTGAACTAATGGATTAATGCTTCTCCATTAATGGGAAGATGCAAGAGTCTGGGCTCATTGAAATCATGCCTTTGACATAGACCTTAACTCTACAGGGCTAGCATCCTGCTTTTCTCCACTGTGAGTCCTGTCGGCAGTGACCGATGGCCTGATGGTCGGGCAGCATTCCTTCTTTACTGCAATGGCAGGCAACACATCACAATTCCCTTTCCCAGTCTTTTATCAGTTGCTTTTGGTTTTTTAGCAACACGATCAAAGTTCAACGCCTGCCTTTGTCCCGTGCACACCACAAGGGCTTCCCTGGGTGAACCTCCGGAATGGAATTGCTGGAATGATGAGCATGCTTACTTGGGGCATAAAACTGCAGGCTGACAGTTATTTTCCTCTGAGTCCTTTGAAGATGCTATTCCATAGTCTTGGACTTGGCTGTTGGGGATAAAAATCCTGCCTAATCTTCATCTCTCCTTATTCCTTTTTTGTGTGACAGACTGTGTGGCAACTTGGTTTTTCTTTTCCCTTTGGTCGTTTTCAAGGTTTTCTGTTCATCTTTGATGTTCTTCAGTTTCACCACTGTACCACATTGTGATCATGGTTTTTAATCTTTTCTCCTTTTTGGAGGAAAAAAAGCATACGATATTTCATGCTCGTGTATTTCTTCAATTCTGGGATTTTTATTTTGGCCATCAGTGCTTTAAATGCTGCTTCTCCACCACCGTCATCCTTTTCTCATGATGGCCCACCTGTTGACATTTGTACGATGGCGCTAAACTGCCCCTTTAAATTTGTTTTTGATGTTTTTCTTTCTTTCTTTTTTTAATGCTGATTTCAAGGTAAATTTGTAGGAGCTATTTTTCTAATACACTAATTTTCTTTTTAACTTGACAAAGTCTAGACCTATCCCAAGAAGTCCCGAGATTTCTGAATTTTTACCTAATGATCCAAAATTCAAAAGATGCAAAATGATACATAGCAAAGTACTTACCTACTTCTGCCTGGTAGCTATCACTTCTCTACTCTCCTTGCATCCATGGTGCCATTTTCATTTTCTTTCAAAGATATGATCTGTTGTTTAGTCACTAAGTCGTGTCTGACTCTTTGGACTGCAGGCTTCCCTGTCCTTCACTGTCTCCTAGAGTGTGCTCAAACTGAAGTTCATTAAGTGGATGATGTCATCCAACCATCTCATCCTCTGTTACCCCCTTCTCTTGCTCTCAATCTTTTCCTACATCAGGGTCTTTTCCAATGAGTCCCATGAATCGCAGCACGCCAGGGCTCCCTGTCCATCACCAACTCCCGGAGTTCATCCAAACTCATGTCCATCGAGTCAGTGATGCCATCCAGCCATCTCATCCTCTGTCGTCCCCCTCTCCTCCTGCCCCCAATCCCTCCCAGCATATATTTATGTAAAATATATATACTTATGTACAAATTTATGTGTACATCTGTCTATCTCTATATATCCATCTCTTCACTTTGTTGAAAGTAAAAGGAAACTTGTTAGAAACCATGTTCTACACTTTGCTGTTTTCAGGTAAAAATATATCTTGGTGACCAAGATGGTGGTGGTGGTGGTGATGAAAAAAAGAAATTTTAAATAATTTGATTATCAAAGCTGTTTGATCAAATAGCTTTGATTTTATGGTAGTAACTTTTCTCTCTCAGTAAATGTTTTATGAAAGTTCCAAAGAGTTTTTAATCTTTTAAAAACATATTGTAAAATCTGCCAAGCATAATAAATTAATTCATACTAGGAAAAAATATATCTTGGGTTTTGTTTTGCTTTGTCTGGCCATAATAGGTCTTTGCTGTGGCATAGACACAGATCTTCAGTTTCAGCAAGTGGAATCTAGTTCCCTGACCAAGGATTGAACCTGGGTCCCTGCATTGGAAGCATGGAGCCCTAGCCACTGGACTCCCAAAGAAGGTCCTTGGAAGTTTTTCTGACTCACTCTGAGTTGATCTTTTTCTTTCACGGCTCCCTAGGGTTTCGGTGTACGAATGTGCACCAATCTGTTTACCCTGATGAGCATTTTTCTATTGCAAACAGTGTGCAATACTGACCACATGCTGCGGTTATTCTGCGCGTCTGAGTGCATCTGCAAGAACGCACAGCCAGAGGAAGAACCGCTGAGTCCACGTCTCTCCCTGTCTGTCATTTTGATAAATGTTGCCTTTGTCCTCTCCAGAGGCTCTGCCAGCTAAGTTTCCACTGGAATTTATGATATTTTCCTCTTATTCACCAACATGGTGTATTATCAACCTTTTAATCTTTGCCAATTGAATACCTTTGTAAAAACGGTACCTTAGGAGAGTTTCTTTTTGCATTCTGATGAGTGAGTTTGAGCTTTTTTCCCCACGTGGTTAAGACCCTCCTGGGTTCTGCTTTTCTTGTTTACCTGTTTTTGCTTTGTTTCTTTTGCTTGGAAATGTATTTTTAAATTCATTATCATTCTTTCACTTAGGTCTTTGTTTTTTAAATTTTTATTTATTTTTGGCCGTGCTGGGTCTTCGTTGCTATGCGTGGGCTTTCTCTCGTTGCCAGGAGCCGGGGTGGGGGGTGGCCACTCTCCAGCTGCAGTGTGTGGGCCTCTCATTGCAGTGGCTTCTCCTGCTGTACAGCATGGGCTCCAAGGCCCATGGACCCCAGCAGCTGTGCCACTTGCGCTCAGCAGTTGGGGCACACAAGCTTAGTTGCTTCGCTTGCATGTGGGATACTCCCAGACCAGGGGTCAAACCAGTGTCCCCTGCATTGGTAGGTGGTCTCCCAACCACTGAACCACAAGGGAAGCCCTCATTTATGTCTTGAAGTGTATAGTTATTTCTTTAAGTATGTACTTATTTTAAAAGCCCTTTTCAAGCAACTGAATTAAAGATAAAATCTGTCTGGAGATTACTCATTTTCTGATGAGTCACCATCTTTCCATGGCTTGTTTCTACAGTGACTTAGGGTTGTGCACGGCAGACTTATTTTGAGTGAAGAGTTTCCTATTTTCACTCTTGTTCGTCTCTGATCCTCTGTGTTTATTGGCCTCCCATGACTTCCAGAGTTGTAAATTATTTTCTATTTGCATTTCATCTACTGCCATTATAAGTTTGGAAATAGGAGGTACTTGAGACCTTGGAAGGAAAGTTATGACCAGCCTAGATAGCATATTCAAAAGCAGAGACATTACTTTGCCAACAAAGGTCCATCTAGTCAAGGCTATAGTTTTTCCAGTGGTCATATATGGATGTGAGAGTTGGACTGTGAAGAAAGCTGAACACTGAAGAATTGATGCTTTTGAACTGTGGTGTTGGAGAAGACTCTTGAGAGTCCCTTGGACTGCAAGGAGATCCAACCAGTCCATCCTGAAGGAGATCAGTCCTGGGTGTTCATTGGAAGGACTGATGCTAAAGCTGAAATTCCAATACTTTGGCCACCTTATGCGAAGAGTTGACTCATTGGAAAAGACTCTGATGCTGGGAGGGATTGGGGGCAGGAGGAGAAGGGGACAAAAGAGGATGAGATGGCTGGATGACGTCACCGACTCGATGGACATGAGTTCGGGAGTTGGTGATGGACAGGGAGGCCTGGTGTGTTGTAATTCATGGGGTCGCAAAGAGTTGGACACGACTGAGCGACTGAACTGAACTGAACTGAGACCACAACCCCAAAGCTTGTATTTGGCAGAAGACCCCAACCTATTTGTAACTGTTTATTTTAAAAAATATTTATTTATCTATTTGGCTGGTCTTGGTCACAGCATGCAGGACCTTCATCACACCGTGCAGGTCTACAGGTCAACAGTTGCAGCATGTAGGCTCAGTTGCTCCACTTGTGATCTTAGTTCTCCCACCAGTGATCAAACCCATTGTAACTGGCAGAAAAAACTGGGAGTTGTCTCATACAGTAGGGCTGGCAGTGAATGCAGGCAGCACATGGAGACAGATGTCCAGGACATCCCTAACGTTCCAGTGACTAAGGCTGCACTACCAATGCAGGGGCTGTGGGTTCCACCCCTGGTCCAGGGAGTTTCTCCTGAAAGTCAAGTGGCATGGCCAAAAAAATTTAAAAAACATTGGTTTCTGATAGCCTGTAACAACTTAGCTTTTTCAATAATAAATCATACATGATAAATGGCCTTACTATTTTTCAAATATGAAGCATTTCTTCAAAACTAATACAATTACCTTAGCATTATATATAAATTGTTGCATTCAGTTCAGTTCAGTTCAGTCACTCAGTCGTGTCCGACTCTTTGCGACCCCATGAATCGCAGCGTGCCAGGCCTCCCTGTCCATCACCAACTCCTGCATTATAGGAATTTAAATTAAAACTATTTAAACTGTTCTGTTACTTTCATATATTTTTTTACTCTGTCACTTTTCCAAAACATTTTACTGTTACATCTTAAGAAAGGTAATCTGTTGAAATTTATTGTAAAATGTGAAGTTTTTATACCAAAGAGAAAGATCATTATCACTTTAACACATAATGGAGGGGAGATGCTGATAAGGACACAAAGAAATCCTGTCTCATTCTGTGCCAACTACAGATGATAATCTTGTTTCCACAGATGATAATCTCAGTTTTCAACTGGACTGAAAACCCAAAATGCTGCCTAATACTGAAATACATAAATGTGTCGAAAAGGAAGCATTTGTCTTGAAATGATTAGATTATCATCAAACAGAAAACACCAAATTTGGAAATCCCCCCCATTTTATGAAACTGTAGTCTAAGGAATATGCTGCATATTATGGAGGATTGAGTCTCCTGGGAATGATGTTTAGGGAAAGGAATTTATCTACTGGGTTGGAAGATGAAACAAGGATGGGCTTGAGCCTGAAGATGTGTCTTAGGAGTTTAGAAATATTAGCTTCAGTCAACAACATGAGCAAACCAAGAGCAGGCAAGAAGGAAGGGTCCGAGGGCTGTTAAAAAATCGGAATTTATACTCAAATACATGTTTTCCTCTTCCCCCAAAACTCATAAACAGTTTATAATCATATACAATATCTATGTAAGATACAAATCTCTAAGAATTTATCCATATATAAAATAGAGATAATACTTTAAACAAACATCTACAAATAATTGAATATTTTTTCTCCATAAACTGCTGACTAAATCTGTACATGAAGTGAGATTGTATATGAGGAAAGGCTGGATCCTTCTAAAAACTCTGGGCTATTGTATGAAAGAAAGATCATGTGTTAAAGTATAGCAAATAAACAGAGAAATCTTCACAATAGATTTTTCTTGTGCCATGTTTTCATTTGCATAGCAGCTCACTTACGTTCTTATTTAATTTGGCACCTGCAAATACTTGTGATTTCAGTCACATTCCAAAAGTCAGAACTTTATTCTGAGGAATGATCATTCTTCATTATAGCTCAAATCATGATTTCAACTAGTAAAAAGGGCTGTCAACTTGAGTAAGTTTCCTTCTCTTCTGTTAACCAAGCTCAGGAAGAGAGAAAGATATTCTTTAGGCAGGATGGCTTCAATCAGTAGGATACACTATTTTAAAAAACCACCTTCTCTTGGCGCACAGTTCCCTGGGTAAACAATGCCCTGACTTATGCAACAGGAAACCCTGTTATACTTAGTGAGAGTCTACATGTCTACCTGCAATGGGACAAACATTTGACATTGAAAAGTGATGTCTTGCTTGCTTTCAAAACTGGGTCAGCTGAGGATCCTGAAAATATTATATGAGAGCTGGATAACCCACAGTGAGAGTAAATTCCTGTCACAAGAATTCTCTTCTCCCTACCAAATGGTTACATCACCTCTCTTCTGCTAGATTTCTAATGCTTAACTTGTGTAGTAGCAAAAGCAGCGCCTTGTTTAAAGTTGCCAAATGACCACCGTTAAGACATCGTGATTTTTCTATTTTAGCAAAAGACAACCTTAGCTCCAACTGCTGCCTGGGCTGGTGGAATCACAGAAGGACTACAAACCAAGTTTCCACCAGAAATACTGAAAAAAATAACGTATGAGGAAAGACGTGTGCATAGTAATTTTCCTACTAATACACAACTGGCAGAAATGGCTGTCTTTTGAGTTTCCCCAGGTACTTACTCGTCCTCTTTTTAACAATGTATTAAATAAACCGGAGATGGACAAGAAAACCGCTGTTGGGTTTTCCAGGACGTCAGGTGGGCGGAGGTCTCACCAGGAGAACTCTGAGGCTGGCACGCCCCAGCAGCCACGCTGCCAAGCCGGCGCCACCACCTCGACAACCCCCAAGCCCCAGGCAGTTGACTGTAGGCGCCCAAGCCATGCCCCTGACGCGATTGGCCGGGCCTCACACTGCGCCGATTGGCTGCCTGTGCTCCGTCCGCGGCCGCCGGTTGGCCCAGGCCGTTGCCCTGGCGACGCGGGTTGCTGTAGTTCCGCGCCTCTCTGGGAGTTTGGGATTGGTCTCAGCCGCCAGCGGGAACAGACTGGTCTCAGACTTTGCAGGTGGCACCCACCCAGACCCTAGGTCGGCAGGTGAGCGGGGTCAGACGGCCAGTGGGGTCGGGACCGGGAGGGACCCCTGTCTCCTGAAATGGGGGAGCCCCGGGCCGGGGCGGGACTTCGGAACCTGCTGTCTCCTGCTGGCTACTCTGCGTGTGTGCCCATGATGCATATACCTTGGCTGGACGCGCCCCTGTTGATGGCTTGCCTGGGCATGCGCGCACTACCTGAATGGTGAGACTCCTGCATACCTGTCAGGTGGAGGAGGACGGACCGAGTAGGGGTGCGGACCCAGCCTCTGCAGCTCAGTCCCGGCAACGGTTCCTGGCTCACCCGTGAACACCCGGCCCAGCGTGTCTCAGGGCATGAGGAATACCAGCAAGGAGCTGCATGGGGCCGCGAGCCGCTACGCTCCCTGCGGTGAGTGACCAGAGGAGAGGAGATCTGCCTTTGTTCTGCTACTGGACAGGCTCACCTGTATTCTGCATGCGTGTGTGGAGAAGGCGGTGGGGAGGGGACAGGACTAACACGGGGTACCATCAAAGAAAGCTACACACTGCCCCTGTGCCCCTGGGTGGAAGTAAGGCTTAAAAGCAAGGTGGGGATCTAGGGGTAGAGGGGAACTTGACTTCTGGGGTTTTTTCGTTTGTTTCCCTATTTTCAACAAAAGAAAGCCAGGGTACCGGCCCACTGCTGTTAGAGCTACTCAGTTCTTGGAGCAATAGCATCTCTGAAAATTTCTCTGTATCAGTAACCGTGTGCTGACTTGGACACTTTCATTTTCAGCTGCATCCTTATGTATTTCATTGATCACCTATCTCTTGCTCCTAATTTAGACTCCAACCAGGGTAACTGTCTCCTGCTTTAAGCGGATTAACACAGGAATTAAGCCTCCGGCGGAGGTTGGCACTGCAGTGGGCTTCTCATTGTGAAGTTGGAAGAAGGGAAAGAAGAAGACCTAGCTGCTGTGGTCTGATTTTGACTTTGTTGTTATTCTTCCACATCTCATGAAGGGCTGGAGTAGGAGGATGGAGAAGAGGGCCCTGAAGCTCTGTTGGAAGAGGCGGGGGAGGGGTTGGACTGCAGGCAGCGGGGCCCGAGTGTGGCCTTCACAGTCTCCCCGTGCTTCTTGCCCAGAGCTCTACTGTGGCTGCTACTGATGAGGCTGTGGCTGTGCTGGAATGGAGGGGAAGGGGCACAGGAGGCCTGGGTCCCAGTCTCCACTGTGGGCTCTCAGCCTGGTTTTCTGGTGTCTCAGCGCCCTACTGCGTAGCCTCCCCTGTGTGCTAAACACTGTCACACTGACATTGAACTTCAGGACAACCTGCTGAGGGGTTGTTAGCTCTGGTCTGCAGATGAGAAACCTGAGGCTTAGAGTTTCAAAAAGCTGCCCTGTTCTCCAAGGCTGAGGCTGGTTGCCAGGATCCTGCCTTTGGGTTGCCTCTCATGGCTCAAAGACCAGAGAACTGCAGGACTGAGTCACGCTATGGTCATCTCTGAGCCGGGCTCCTTGGGACAGGGGAGCCAGTAAAGAAATCTACACGGTCGTGAGTGATCTGGTGCCAGACAAGTACTAATCATGTGTGTGTGTGTGTGTGCGCACGTGTGTGCACACGTGTGTGTGTGTGTGTGTGTGTGAGACAGTTGGTTCACAGTGACTCATGTGCTGACTCTCTGCAGGGCACGCCATCATAAACTGCCAACCAAATCAGAGCTCAGTTCCTGCCCGAAGCTTCCAGTAATGAGATGTAGAAACTGTTCTCTGTGGATTAATTAGTAATCAAAATACAGAGAGGAAAAATAAAGCAAGAACTGAATGCTTTCCCTCTGAAAGAAAATATTTGAGCTGAAGACAATCAGATATGATGCTCCTAAGCCCTTCCTCCTGGATCTAAAACTAACTCTGTGAGGTCAGGCAAACTTCTTGAAAGCTTTCCTGTTGGGTTCCCCCCACCCTTTCTCTTTTCTCCTTCTCCTTCTATTGTGTTTTCACTATAGTTTTCATCTCATTATTGTTGTTCAGATATTTTAAAGATTTTTCCATGAACATTCATTTTTTACGCAGTGAACTCAGCTTTAGTTCTAAGTAGAAATTGTGTGGCTAACTTTTAGCTGTGGAGGAAGGCGACTTCTTGTTCTTGGAATCCGTGTGTGCTTGTGTAAAGCCATCTTATTCAGCCTGTTTTCCTGTGATCCTGCTGTATCACTCGGAATTCTCCAGAGCCCAACAACATCTGTGCCTGTGTGTGTGTGTGTGTGTGTGTGTGTGTGTGTGTAGAAAGAGAAAGGGAGATTGACTGAGACATCGATTTATTTTAAGGAACTGGCTCACACAGTTGTGGAGCAGGCCGAGAAGGAGCTGATGCTACAGTCCTGGGTTGGAAGGCTGTCTGGGGGCAGAATTCCTTCCTTCTCAGGAGACCTCAGTCTGGGAACTGTGGCCTAGCCAAGTGAACGCAGGAAATCACCCATTGCACCTGCCAGGAGCTGGTCCTGTGTTAGACCCTGACTGTCATGCATTTTGGACAGCTGGTTCCAGTAAGCTCTTAAATTCTAGAGACACTTGTGCCATGGTAGTGGCGTCTTTTTAATTTCACATCCCTTCTAGATTTTGTTCCCCTAGTTCTCAGTCAGCTGTGATGTCTGTTCTTATATTTGGACACGTGGGTTCATCAGTTTCGGATGCAAAGTGTCACCAGAACACCAACAGCCCGAGTGTCTTCTCTCTGTGGGATTATGAGTGGACCTGATAACTGCAGGTCCCTGGGCTCCTGCTGACACCTCTTGCTCCTGGCAGGGACCCTCATAGGTGGTCATCAAAGCCACCTGCAGGGTTCTGTCCTGGGTGCCCACTGAGGGGCCTCAGGGCTCTGCCAAGGCCCGTTCTGCTCACCACCCATGACCACTCTCTGGGGGAGGTAGGGGTCAACAGATCAATGGGGAGGGAGGTGAGAGAGTAAGCTGGCCTTCTCTTATCCCCCTTTGTCCTCCCACCCTCGTCTTTATCCGATCTCAGATCCTAGAAATCTCATACACTGTTTAAAATGGATTTGTTTATTTTGCCTGCACTGTCTCTTCGCTGCTTGCATGGACCTTCCCCAGTTGTGGCGAGCAGGTGTCTCTCTGCAGTGGCTTCTCTTGTTGGCAGAGTGCAGACTCTAGGGCACACAGGCTTCAGGAGTTGCAGCACGTGGCCTCAGTAGTGTGGTGCACGGTCTTAGTTGCTCCAAGATTGCACAAGGGATCTTTCCAGACCAGGGATGGAACTCACATCCCCTGCACTGGCAGACGGATTTTTAACCACTGGACACACGCTTTATCTGTACTCATCGCACGTCAGTTTTGCGGGACCCAGCTGGATGTTTCCCCGGGAACCACACTCAGCCCCCGATCAGTCTGCAGCCTGAGAGGGTTCCCACAGCGCGAGGTTGCCCAGGGCAAAGCCCCTGCCTCTCTGTTCAGCAATCCTTCAGGGTGCTTCTCCCTTTTCCCGTCTGACCTCTCGGGATGTCCTGCTTCCCGCCTCGAGCAAAAGGAAAGCTGAGGGGCTTGTGTGGAGAGGGTGCGGCCAGCGTCTGGGAGGAGGGCCTGCCAGGATGCCCCCCTGGGGGGTGGGTGTCAGGTCAGGTTGCTCACCATCTAACCTTCCTGAGGTGGCACTCGGTCCTGCTCCTGTCAAACTAGCAAACATGTTCACTAAAGCTGTGACTTCTGTCTCAGTAGGTTTGTTTTAATTGAAGTATATAGCTGATTTGCAATGTGGTTTGTGCTAGTTTCAGATGTACAGCAAAGTTATTCAGTTACACACACACACATATATATATACATTCTTTTTCAAATTCTTTCCATTATAGGTTATTAAAAGATACTGAGTATAATCCCCTGTGCTATACAGTGGGTCCTTATTGATTATGTATTTTATATATAGCAGTGTGTACATGAATATCCCATGGACGGAGGAGCCTGGTAGGCTGCAGTCCATGGGGTCTCGAAGAGTCGGACACGACTGAGCGACTTCACTTTCACTTTTCACTTTCACACATTGGAGAAGGAAATGGCAACCCAGTCCAGTGTTCTTGCCTGGAGAATCCCAGGGATGGGAAAGCCTGGTGGGCTTCCGTCTATGGGGTTGCACAGAGTCGGACACGACTGAAGCGACTTAGCAGCAGCAGCAGCAACATGTGAATCACAACCTTCTAATTTATGCCTCCCCTCATCTTTCCCCTTTGGTAATCATTAAGTCTGTTTTCTATGTCTGTGAGTCTGTTTCTGTTTTATAATTGAGTTTATTTGTATCATTTTTTAAGATTCCATTTATAAGTGATACATGGTATTTGTCTTTCTATGTCTGATTACTTCACCTAGTGTGATAGGCTCTAGGTCCATCCATGCTGCTGCAATGTCATTAGTTCATTCTTTTTTATGGCTACATAGTATTCCATTACATGCACCACATCTTCTTTATCCATTCATCTGTTGATGGACATTTAGGTTGTCTTCATATCCTGACTAATGTAAATAGTGCTGCTAAGAACATTGGAGTGCATGTATCTTTTTGAATTAGAGTTTTCTTCTTTACTAGATATATGCCCAAGAGTGGGATTGTAGGATTGTATGGAAGTTCTATTTTAGTTTCATAAGAAAGCACCATAGTATTCTCCATAATGGCTGCGCCAATTTACATTCCCACCAGTAGTGTAGGAGGGTTCCCTTTCCTCCCCACCCACAGCATTTTTTGTTTGTAGACTTTTTGATGATGACCATTCTACAAAACTACAATGACCTCATTGTAGTTTTGATGTGCGTCTGTCTGCTGCACTCAATATGCCAGCAAATTTGGAAAACTCAGCAGTAGCCACAAAACTGGAAAAGGCCAATTTTCATTCCAGTCCCAAAGAAAGGCAATGCCAAAGAATGCTCAAACTGCAGTACAGTTGTGCTCATTTTACCTGCTAGAAAGGTTATGCTGAAAATCCTTCAAGCTAGGCTTCAGCAATACATGAACTGAGAACCTCCAGATGTACAAGCTGGATTTAGAAAAGCCAAAAGATCAGAGATCAGATGATTCGTTGGATCATAGAAAAAGCAAGAGAATTAAAAAAAACATCTACTTCTGTTCCACTGATGACGCTAACGCCTTTGACTGTGTGGATCACAACAAACTGTGGAACATTCTTAAAGAGATGGGAATACCAGACCACCTGACTTGCCTCCTGAGAAACCTGTATGCAGGTCAAAAATCAACAGTTAGAACTGGACGTGGAACAGCCCACTGGTTCAAAATTGAGAAAGGAGTACGTCAGACTGTATATTGTCACTCTGCTTATTTTGTTTATATGCAGAGTACATCATGCTAAATGCCAGGCTGGATGAAGCACAAGCTGGAATCAAGATTGCCAGGAGAAATATCAGTAACCTCAGATAACACCACTGTAATGGCAGAAAGTGAAGAGGAACTAAAGAGCCTCTTGATGAAGGTGAAAAAGCCGGCTTAAAACTCAACATTCAAAAAACTAAAATAATGGGATCCAGTCCCATCACTTCATGGCAAATAGAAGGAGAAAAAGTGGAAGTAGTGACAGGTTTTATTTTCTTGGGCTCCAAAATCACTGCAGACGGTGACTGCAGCCATGAAATTCAAAGACACTTGATCCTTGGAAAGAAAGCTATGACAGACCTAGACAGCATATTCAAAAACAGAGATATTACTTTGCTGACAAAGGCCAAAATAGTCAAAGCTATGGTGTTTCCAAGAGTCATGTACAGATGTGAGAGTTGGACCATAAAGAAGGCTGAGCACCAAAGAATAGATGCTTTCAAACTGTGACGCTGGAGGAGACTCTTGAGCGTCCCTTGGACAGCAAGGAGATCAAAGCAGTCAGTCCTAAAGGAAATCAACCCTGAATATTCATTGGAAGGACTGGTGCTAAAGCTAAAGCTTCAATACTTTGGCTATTTGATTCAAAGAGCTGACTCATTGGAAAAGACGCTGATGCTGGGAAAGATTGAAGGCAGGGGAAGAAGGGTGTGACAGAGGATGAGGTGGTTGGATGGCATTACCAACTCAATGAACGTGAACTTGAGCAAACTCTGGAAGACAGTGAAGGACAGGGGAGTGTGACATGCTGCGGTCCATGGGGTCACAGAGTCGGACATGGCTTAGCGACTGAACAACAGCAATAATTGATGATGTTGAGCATATTTTCATGTGCCTGTTGGCCATCTGTATGTCTCCTTTGGAGGAATGTCTAGCTTTTCTGACCATTTTTTGATTGGTTTTTTGGGGGGCTTTTTGTTGTTGTTATTGCATTGTATGAGCTGTTTGTGTATTTTGGACATAAGCCTTTGTCCATCACATAGTTTGCAAGTATTTTCTCCCAGTCCATAGTTTGTCTTTTCATGTTGCTTAAGTTTCCTTTGCTGTGCAAAAGCTTGTAAGTTTGATTAGTCCCCTTTGTTTCTTTTTATTCTATTGCCTTTGGAAACTGACCTAAGAAAACAGTGTTATGATTTATGTCAGAGAATGTTTTGCCTGTGCTGCCTTCTAGGAGCTTTATGGTGTCATGTCATATTTTTCTCTCAGCCATTCTGAGTTTATTTTTGTGTGTGGTGAGAAAGTGTGTTCTAGCTTCATTGATTTAAATGTGACTGTCCAGCTTTCCCAATACCACTTGCTGAAGAGACTCTTTCCCCCCTTGTATAGTCTTGCCTCATTCGTCAAAGGTTAGTTGACCACAGGTGTGTGGGTTTATTTCGGGGCTCTTTATTCTAGCCCATTGATTGGTTTGTCTGTTTTTGTGTCAGTACCACACTGTTTTAATTACTGTAGGTTTGTAGTATTGTCTGAAGCCTGGGAGAATTATATCTCCAACTTTTTCTTTTTCCTCAAGATTGGTTGAAAATTCTGGATCTTTTAATATTCCATATAAATTTTAGGATTATTTGTTCTAGTTCTGTGAAAAATGTCATGGGTAATTTGATAGGGATCACGTTACAGCTGTAAATTGCTTTGGGTAGTAGGTCTTTTTAACAGTATTAATTCTTCCAACCTAGGAGCATGGGATATCTTTCCACTTCTTTAAATCATCTTCAATTTCCCTTACAATTAGCAGCATATGTGTCTTCTGCCTCCTTGATCAGGTTTATTCCTAAGTATTTTATTTTATTTATTTATTTTTTATGCTATTTTAAAAGGGATTTTTTTTTTTTTACTTTGTGATATTTCATTATTAGTATAAAGAAATGCAACAGATTTCTGTATGCTAATCTTGTATCCTGTTATGTGGTTAAATTTATTTATCATTTTTGGTAGTTTTTGTTTGGAGTCTTTAGGGTTTTCTGTATATAGTATCATGTCACCTGTGTATAATAACAATTTTACCTCTTTCCGACCAGTTTGAATACTTTTTATTTATTTTTCTTTGTTGACTGCTCTGCCTAGGATTCCAGTACTATGTTGAATAGAAGTGGTAAGAATGAGCATCACTGTCTTGTTCCAGAGTTTAGTGGGGAGGTTTTCAGCTTTTTACCATTGAGTATTATGCTGGCTGTGTGTTTGTCATAGTAGCTTTTTATTAGGTTGAAATAGGTCCCTCTATGCCCACTTTGGTGAGAGTTTTTATCATGAAATCTCAGTGTTTTAAAAGTCTAAGTTGATCAAATCTTGGCCAACTTTTGGCCACATAGTCCAGAGACTTGCCCACGTTTAAGTGATTTTGGATCTTTCAGGAATGTGTGGGTGCATGATGCATGCTCAGTCGTGTCTGACTCTTTGCAACCCCATAGACTGTATAGCCCATCTGGGTCCATGGGATTTACAGGCAAGAATACTGAAGTGGGTTGCCATTTCTCGCTCCATCAGGAATGCGTACTTCCTGACATATCCAGAAATGCAGTCAAGTCCCAATTCAGGGAAGATTGAAGGAGAAGAGGGAGAGACAATAAGAGAGATAGGGAATTTGGAAACCTCACTGGGAGGCTAAGACCCCCAGGGAAGGGCTCTGGTCTCACTGCTTTGGGACAGCGGGGCAGCTGGGCGCAGAGGCCAGCCGGCCCCCTCGAGGGTGTTCTCCTGCTGGGCACTGTGGCTGCTGCTGGTGGCCTTTAGGATCTGCCGACTCCATGACCACAGGGAGACGCATCAGGTAACAGGTGTTCAGAAGAGGGCAATTTCTCCTTTGCCGGTGTCCTGGGGAGGGTGAGACAGCCTCCTTGATGTCTCCTGGGCAGGGGGCCAAGCCAGCTTGGGCTCCGTGAGTAACATCCCGACCCTGGGCCTCCTCTTCCCTAGACTGGTATTACCACCTTCCTGTGAAGCAGTCAGAGAAGGCTGTGGACGCCCCGCCAGCATCGCAGATTCCTGGCCTCAGCGACCCGAGGGAAGCCCCCAGCGGGCACGCGCTCGGGCTGCGGAGGTACTGGGTGAAGGAGACAGACTCGGAGTACGTGAAGCTGGCCAAGCAAGGTGGCCGCCCTGGTGAGTGCTTCTGTGTGTGGGGGCGGTGGGCAGGTGGTGTGACCTTGTCGTCTGGACATCCAGATGCCATCTGTGATCTGGACACTTGTTACTGTCAAGTGTAGGAATTTTGCCCAAGGTCATAGGACATCCAGGTCACCTGAAACAGCCCAGGGTGCAGACTCTTCAGGGACATGCTGCCGTTTATGGGAAAGACCTACTGGACTGTGCATTCACCAGACTGGGATTTTCTTTGGATTTCTCCTGAGCACCACCCTGGGGTGACTCCCACGCCAGCCTCACTGTCTAACTGTAGAGTTGCTGTCTCTGCACTGACTGCGGTCACCCTTCTGGGGGGTAAGAAGAGGTTGCCCCTTCTGCACTTGCCCGTGAAGCATCTTTGCTTCCTGTTGCTCGGTCTCCTCATCCCTCAGGGGTATATTAATATCTCCTGCATGGTAGAGGCTGATGAGTGTCAGCGGTGATGTTGACAAACATCCGGCCTTTATCCATGATTTCGCTGAGCAAGTCTTGCTCAGTTGTCCTAACTCAGGTTGCTGCTCAGGTTAGGAGTCACGTCTGGAACACCTTCGGCCGGGCCTTTGTGGAGAGCGACCCTGAGAAACGCTGACCTTTCTCTTTCTGGCCGCCGTTCCTTCCATGAAGGTTGTCGCGGAGAAGATGGGCTACGTGGCAGATGGTGGCATCTGGGCTGTGATGCTACAAAGCCCAGAACAGACTGTGTGACTCATTGCGTGTGAAGCACAGAAGCAGGGTCCCCTCCTCACTCTGAGCCTCAGGCTAAAAGAACATCAGTGGGACAGCTGGCAAAATCTGAATAAGATCTGTAATTGGATAAAAGGATTGCATCACACTGACTTCCTGATTTTGATCACTGCGCTGTGATTATGTCATAACTGTCACTGGAAACACCCCACGTGGTCCCCCAACGAGCAACAGACAGTGACAATACTAATGGGGGAGAGAAAGAACGAGCAAATGGGAAACGAAGCATGGTGTTTGGGGAATCTGGGTGACGGGTATAGCGGAATTCATACCATATGAGGGAACTTTTGTCTACATTTGAAATATTTAAACAATGAAAGTTCACATATTAAAAAAGTTTCAAATGTCTACTAATAGTATTGGCCACTGCCCCCCCACCTCCCCCCATAGCAGGCAAAACCTGCTTAGCAGGCAAACCAGTCACTCCCAGCTGGGGCCCATCGACCTCCTGCCTGAGCTGCCCCTGTGAAAAGCCTCCAGCCTGGGGGAGGGGGACGAAGACCTGGCAGCAAGTGGGTGGGTTGGGAGCTGGAGTGAGTCTCTGTGCCTCTCAGCCTGGCTCTGAAGGGGACACCGGTTAATAGGACCCCTACTCTCGTGATTTAGAGGGGCTGGTGCCCGCTTCCCACCAGAAACCTGGAGGCTTACCCCAGAAATGCCCCGGGTGTGAAGGAGTAGGGACAGAGAACAGACCCTCCTGGGCTGAGAGAGGAGACAGCAAGCCACCCCCCGGCCCCCCAGCCCGATGAGTTTTGTCTCCACAGTCACTGGCATGGAGCAACGACACCCCCCACCTCCTCCAGGCACGCTTGGATGGGAGGAGGAGGTGGCGGGGCAGAGGGAGGGGCTGTTCTCTGGGCAGGCAGCGCTGGCAGGTGAGAACCAGGGACACCCTGACG
>NW_011495073.1:77822-78527 GCF_000754665.1 Bison bison bison
TGTGTGTGTCTCATGGCCCCGGAATCTGCCTTTTAAGTTTGATTTTTTCAAAGGCCAGTTGTTGTTCAGTCACTCAGTCATGTCCCACTCTTTGCAACCCCATGGACTGCAGCACGCTAATCTTCCCTGTCCGTTACCAACTCCCAGAGTTTGCTCAAACTCATGTCCATTGAGTCGGTGATGCCATCCAACCATCTGATCCTCTGTCATCCCCTTCTCCTCCTGCCTTCAAACTTTCCCAGCATCAGAGTCTTTTCCAGTGAGTTGGCTCTTCTCATCAGATAGCCAAAGTACTGGAAAATACAAAGGTCAGAGGCCAAAATAAATTAACTTCCTTTTCTCCTCTTTTTTTATAATAACATTTTAAAAATATAGATTTATTTATTTTAATTGGAGGCTAATTAATTTACAATATTGTATTGGTTTTGCCATACATCAACATGAATCCGCCATGGGTATACACGTGTTCCCAATCCTGACCCCCCCTCCCACCTCCCTCCCTGTACCATCCCTCTGGGTCATCCCAGTGCACCAGCCCCAAGTATCCAGTATCATGCATCGAACCTGGACTGGTGATTCATTTCATATATGATATTATACATATTTCAATGACATTCTCCCAAATCATCCCACCCTTTCCCTCTCCCACAGAGTCCAAAAGACTGTTCTATACATCTGTGTCTCTTTTGCTGTCTCGCATACAGG
>NW_011495073.1:78676-84308 GCF_000754665.1 Bison bison bison
TCTTTCTGGCTTATTTCACTCTGTATAATAAGCTCCAGTTTCATCCACCTCATTAGAACTGATTCAAATGTATTCTTTTTAATGGTTGAGTAATACTCCATTGTGTATATGTACCACAGCTTTCTTATCCATTCATCTGCTGGTGGACATCTAGGTTGCTTCCACGTCCTGGCTATTATAAACTGTGCTGTGATGAACATTGGGGGTACGCATGTCTCTTTCAATTCTGGTTTCCTCGGTGTGTATGCCCAGCAGTGGGATTGTTGGGTCATAAGGCAGTTCTATTTCTAGTTTTTTAAGGAATCTCCACACTGTTCTCCATAGTGGCTGTACTAGTTTGCATTCCCACCAACAGTGTAAGAGGGTTCCCTTTTCTCCACATCCTCTCCAGCGTTTATTGCTTGTAGACTTTTGGATAGCAGCCATTCTGACTGGCGTGAAATGGTACCTCATTGTGGTTTTGATTTGCATTTCTCTGATAATGAGTGATGTTGAGCATCTTTTCATGTGTTTGTTAGCCATCTGTATGTCTTCTTTGGAGAAATGTCTGTTTAGTTCCTTGACCCATTTTTTGATTGGGTCATTTATTTTTCTGGAATTGAGCTGTAGGAGTTGCTTGTATATTTTTGAGATTAGTTGTTTGTCAGTTGCTTCATTTGCTATTATTTTCTCCCATTCTGAAGGTTGTCTTTTCACCTTGCTTATAGTTTCCTTTGTTGTGCAGAAGCTTTTAATTTTAATTAGGTCCCATTTGTTTATTTTTGCTTCTATTTCCAATATTCTGGGAGGTGGGTCATAGAGGATCCTGCTGTGATTTATGTCAGAGAGTGATTTGCCTATTTTCTCCTCTAGGAGTTTTATAGTTTCTGGTCTTATGTTTAGATCTTTAATCCATTTTGAGTTTATTTTTGTATATGGTGTTAGAAAGTGTTCTAGTTTCATTCTTTTACAAGTGGTTGACCAGTTTTCCCAGCACCACTTGTTAAAGAGATTGTCTTTTCTCCATTGTATATTCTTGCCTCCTTTGTCAAAGATAGGGTGTCCATATGTGCATGGATTTATCTCTGGGCTTTCTATTTTGTTCCATTGATCTATATTTCTGTCTTTGTGCCAGTACTATACTGTCTTGATGACTGTGGCTTTGTAGTAGAGCCTGAAGTCAGGCAGGTTGATTCCTCCAGTTCCATTCTTCTTTCTCAAGATTGCTTTGGCTATTTGAGGTTTTTTGTATTTCCATACAAATTGTGAAATAATTTGTTCTAGCTCTGTGAAAAATACCATTGGTATTTTGATAGGGATTGCATTGAATCTATAGATTGCTTTGTGTAGTATACTCATTTTCACTATATTGATTCTTCCAATCCATGAACACGGTATATTTCTCCATCTACTAGTGTCCTCTTTGATTTCTTTCACCAGTGTTTTATAGTTTTCTATATATAGGTCTTTAGTTTCTTTAGGTAGATATATTCCTAAGTATTTTATTCTTTTCATTGCAGTGGTGTATGGAATTGTTTCCTTAATTTCTCTTTCTATTTTCTCATTATTAGTGTATAGGAATGCAAGGGATTTCTGTGTGTTGATTTTATATCCTGCAACTTTACTATATTCATTGATTATTAGTTCTAGTAATTTTCTGGAGTCTTTAGGGTTTTCTATGTAGAGGATCATGTCATCTGCAAATAGTGAGAGTTTAACTTCTTTTCCAATTTGGATTCCTTTTATTTCTTTTTCTGCTCTGATTGCTGTGGCCAAAACTTCCAAAACTATGTTGAATAGTAGTGGTGAGAGTGGGCATCCTTGTCTTGTTCCTGACTTTAGGGGAAATGTTTTCAGTTTTTCACCATTGAGGATAATGTTTGCTTTGGGTTTGTCATATATAGCTTTTATTATGTTGAGGTGTGTTCCTTTTATTCCTGCTTTCTGGAGCGTTTTTATCATAAATGGATGTTGAATTTTGTCAAAGGCTTTCTCTGCATCTATTGAGATAATCATATGGCTTTTATTTTTCAACTAGTTAATGTGGTGTATTACATTGATTGATTTGCGGATATTGAAGAATCCTTGCATCCCTGGGATAAAGCCCACTTGGTCATGGTGTATGATCTTTTTAATGTGTTGTTGGATTCTGATTGCTAGAATTTTATTAAGGATTTTTGCATCTATGTTCATCAGTGATATTGGCCTGTAGTTTTCTTTTTTTGTGGGATCTTTGTCAGGTTTTGGTATTAGGGTGATGGCCTCATAGAATGAGTTTGGAAGTTTACCCTCCTCTGCAATTTTCTGGAACAGTTTGAGCAGGATAGGTGTTAGCTCTTCTCTAAATTTTTGGTAGAATTCAGCTGTGAAGCCATCTGGACCTGGGCTTTTGTTTGCTGGAAGATTTCTGATTACAGTTTCAATTTCTGTGATTGTGATGGGTCTGTTAAGATTTTCTATTCCTTCCTGGTTCAGTTTTGGAAAGTTGCACGTTTCTAAGAATTTGTCCATTTCTTCCACGTTGTCCATTTTATTGGCATATAACTGCTGGTAGTAGTCTCTTATGATCCTTTGTATTTCTGTGTTGTCTGTTGTGATCTCTCCATTTTAATTTCTAATTTTATTGATTTGCCTTTTCTCCCTTTGTTTCTTGATGAGTCTGGCTAATGGTTTGTCAGTTTTATTTATCTTCTCAAAGAACCAGCTTTTGGCTTTGTTGATTTTTGCTATGGTCTCTTTTGTTTCTTCTGCATTTATTTCTGCCCTACGTTTTAAGATTTCTTTCCTTCTACTAACCCTGGGGTTCTTCATTTCTTCCTTTTCTAGTTGCTTTAGGTGTAGAGTTAGGTTATTTATTTGACTTTTTTCTTGTTTCTTGAGGTATGCCTATATTGCTATGAACCTTCCCCTTAGCACTGCTTTTACAGTGTGCCACAGGTTTTGGGTTGTTGTGTTTTCATTTTTGTTCATTTCTATGCATATTTTGATTTCTTTTTTGATTTCTTCTGTGATTTGTTGGTTATTCAGCAGCATGTTGTTCAGCCTCCATATATTGGGATTTTTAATAGTTTTTGTCCTGTAATTGACATCTAATCTTACTGTATTGTGATCAGAAAAGATGCTTGGAATGATTTCAATTTTTTTTGAATTTACCAAGGCTAGATTTATGGCCCAGGATGTAATCTATCTTTGAGATGGTTCCATGTGCATTTGAGAAAAAGATGAAATTCATTGTTTTGGGGTGAAATGTCTTATAGATATCAATTAGGTCTAACTGGTCTATTGTATCATTTAAAGTTTGTGTTTCCTTGTTGATTTTCTGTTTAGTTGATCTATCCATAGGTGTGAATGGGGTATTAAAGTCTCCCACTATTATTGTGTTATTGTTAATTTCCCCTTTCATACTTGTTAGCATTTATCTTACATATTGTGGTGCTCCTATGTTGGGTGCATATATATTTATAATTGTTATATCTTCTTCTTGGATTGATCTTTTGATCATTATGTAGTGTCCTTCTTTGTCTCCTTTCATAGCCTTTGTTTTAAAGTCTATTTTGCTGATATGAGTATTGCTACTCCTGCTTTCTTTTGGTCTCTATTTGCATGGAATATCTTTTTCCAGCCCTTCACTTTCAGTCTGTATGTGTCCCCCGTTTTGAGGTGGGTCTCTTGTAGACAACATATATAGGTGTCTTGTTTTTGTATCCATTCAGCCAGTCTTTGTCTTTTGGTTGGGGCATTCAACCCATTTACATTTAAGGTAATTATTAATAAGTATGATCCTGTTGCCATTTACTTTATTGTTTTGGGTTCGAGTTTATACACCTTTTTTGTGTTTCCTGTCTAGAGAAGATCCTTTAGCATTTGTTGGAGAACTGGTTTGGTGGTGCTGACTTCTCTCAGCTTTTGCTTGTCTGTTAAGCTTTTGACTTCTCCTTCATATTTGAATGAGATCCTTGCTGGGTACAGTAATCTGGGCTGTAGGTTATTTTCTTTCATCACTTTAAGTATGTCCTGCCATTCCATTCTGGCCTGAAGAGTTTCTATTGAAAGATCAGCTGTTATCCTTATGGGAATCCTCTTGTGTGTTATTTGTTGTTTTTCCCTTGCTGCTTTTAATATTTTTTCTTTGTGCTTGATCTTTGTTAAGTTGATTAACATGTGTCTTGGGGTGTTTTGCCTTGAGTTTATCCTGTTTGGGACTCTCTGGGTTTCTTGGACTTGGGTGATTATTTCCTTCCCCATTTTAGGGAAGTTTTCAACTATTATCTCCTCAAGTATTTTCTAATGGTCTTTCTTTTGTCTTCTTCTTCTGGGACTCCTATGATTCGAATGTTGGGGTGTTTAACATTGTCCTGGAGGTCTCTGAGATTGTCCTCATTTCTTTTAATTCATTTTTCTTTCTTCCTCTCTGATTCATTTATTTCTACCATTCTGTCTTCTATTTCACTAATCCTATCTTCTGCCTCTGTTATTCTACTATTTGTTCCCTCCAGAGTGTTTTTGATCTCATTTATTGATTATTCATTATATACTGACTCTTTTATTTCTTCTAGGTCCTTGTTAAGCCTTTCTTGCATCTTCTCAATCCTTGTCTCCAGGCTATTTATCTGTGATTCCATTTTGATTTCAAGATTTTGGATCATTTTCACTATCATTATTCGGAATTCTTTATCAGGTAGATTCCCTATCTCTTCCTCTTTTGTTTGGTTTGGTGGGCATTTATCCTGTGCCTTTACCTGCTGGGTATTCCTCTGTCTCTTCATCCTGTTTATATTGCTGTGTTTGGGTGGCCTTTCTCTATTCTGGCAGTTTGTAGAGTTCTCTTTATTGTGGAGTTTCCTCACTGTGGGTGGGGTTGTACAGGTGACTTGTCAAAGTTTCCTGGTTAGGGAAGCTTGTGTCGGTGTTCTGGTGGGTGGAGCTGGATTTCTTCTCTCTGGAGTGCAGTAAAGTGTCTAGTAATGAGTTATGAGATGTCAGTGGGTTTGGAGTGACTTTGGGCAGCCTGTATATTGAAGCTCAGGACTGTGATCCTGTGTTTCTGGAGAAATTGCGTGATATGTCTTGCTCTGGAACTTGTTGGCCCTTTGGTGGTTTCAGTGTCGGTATGGAGGCGTCTGATGAGCTCCTGTTGATTAATGTTCCCTGGAGTCAGGAGTTCTCTGGTGTTCTCAGGATTTGGACTTAAGCCTCCTGCTTCTGGTTTTCAGTCTTATTTTTACAGTAGCCTCAAGACTTCTTCATCTATACAGCAACATTGATAAAACATCTAGGTTAAAGATGAAAAGTTTCTCCACAGTGAGGGACGCCCAGAGAGGTTCACAGAGTTACATGGAGAAGAGAAGTGGGAGGAGGGAGTTAGAGGTGACCCGAATGAGATGAGGTGGAATCAAAAGAAGAGAGAGCAAGCTAGTCAGTAATCACTTCCTTATGTGTGTTCCACAGTCTGGACCACTCAGAGATGTTCATGGAGTTATACAGAGAAGAGAAGAGGGAGGAAGGAGACAGAGGTGGCCAGGAGGAAAAAGGGGGGAATCAAAAGGAGAGAGACAGATCCAGCCAGTAATCAGTTCCCTAAGTTTTCTCCACCATCTGGAACACACAAAGAGATTCACAGAGTTGGGTAGAGAAGAGAAGGGGGAGGGAGGAG